>NC_084750.1:12549163-12636663 GCF_033978785.1 Entelurus aequoreus | reverse complement strand
ATGTGTAAATAGTTTTTGAGCACATTCAACATAACGGTGATCAATTTGGTCACAATAAATGTGATATGACATTTTCATATCGTTACATCCCCAGACTGGACTAATATTTTAGTGGTGCGTAAACAATGAAGTTGTGAGCATGTATATCAGGGGTCACCAACCTTTTTGAAAGCAAGAGCTACTTCTTGGGTAGTGATTAATGCGAAGGGCTACCAGTTTGATACACACTTAAATAAATTGCCAGAAATAGCCAATTTTGCTTAATTTACCTTTAACTCTATGTTATTATTAATAATTAATGATATTTACACTTAATTGAACGGTTTAAAAGAGGAGAAAACACGGAAAAAAAAGACAATTGAATTTTGAAACATAGTTTATCTTCAATTTAACTCTTTAAAATTCAAAATTCAACCGAAAAAAGAAGAGAAAAACTAGCTAATTCGAATCTTTTTGAAAAAATTAAAAAAATAATTTATGGAACATCATTAGTAATTTTTCCTGATTAAGATTCATTTTAGAATTTTGATGACATGTTTTAAATAGGTTAAAATCCAACCTACACTTTGTTAGAATATATAACAAATTGGACCAAGCTATATTTCTAACAAAGACAAATCATTATTTCTTCTAGATTTTCCAGAACAAAAATTTTAAAAGAAATTCAAAAGACTTTGAAATAAGATTTCAATTTGATTCTACAGATTTTCTAGATTTGCCAGAATAATTTTTTTGAATTTTAATCATAATAGGTTTGAAGAAATATTTCACAAATATTCTTCGTCGAAAAAACAGAAGCTAAAATGAAGAATTACATTAAAATGTATTTATTATTCTTTACAATAAAAACATTTTTTTTACTTGAACATTGATTTAAATTGTCAGGAAAGAAGAGGAAGGAATTTAAAAGGTAAAAAGGTATATGTGTTTAAAAATCCTAAAATCATTTTTAAGGTGGTATTTTTTCTCTAAAATTGTCTTTCTGAAAGTTATAAGAAGCAAAATAAAAAAAGTAATGAATTTATTTAAACAAGTGAAGACCAAGTCTTTAAAATATTTTCTTGGATTTTCAAATTCTATTTGAGTTTTGTCTCTCTTAGAATTAAAAATGTCAGGCAAAGCGAGACCAGCTTGCTAGTAAATAAATAAAATTTAAGAAATAGATGCAGCTCACTGGTAAGTGCTGCTATTTGAGCTATTTTTAGAACAGGCCAGCGGGCTACTCATCTGGTCCTTACGGGCTACCTGGTGCCCGCGGGCACCACGTTGGTGACCCCTGATGTATATGTTTATAGATCTACTTCTACATCTGTGTGTTTTTTCAGTAGCAGCTTGTGGATTGCTGGAACCTACCCCAAACTCCACACGCATCCCACTGGAGGAGGAGGTGGACGAAAGCAGCAAAGAGGATGAAGGCAAGGAGATAGAGATGAACGTCGATCACTCCGCAGTGATCGACCGTCTTTTTGACGGACTTCACGACGAAGAGGAGGATGAGGAAGAAGATGCCTTGAATATCTCTTCCATGTCGCTTCTCACGCCGCTCGCAGAAAGTGTCGCCGCGGTGTACAGTCCGGACAGGAGCATGAGAGTAAGCATCTTTACTTATTTATTTGATCTGGACATAACAGTTACCATATTTACCGCAAGAAAATGCTCATTTTGAACACCTGTCCACGGGAGCATACAGAGTATGTGTTAAAATGTCACAAAATATACAATGAATCAAATGTACAATACATTAATAACGTGAAGATGTTTAAGTTAGTTTGCAGTTTTAATTCAGTCTTTCCATAGTCTGCCTCCATTAGAGGATCTGGTGTTAGGTCTGCAAGAGCTTTGACATCTGAAAGCCAGATTAGAGACCAGCGGTGGCACATGATTAGACATTTAAAAAGTTTATTTAGAGTATGATTATTTAAAGGCCTACTGAAATGATTTTTTTAAAATTTAAACCGGGATAGCAGATCCATTCTATGTGTCATACTTGATAATTTCGCGATATTGCCATATTTTTGCTAAAATGATTTAGTAGAGAACAACGACGATAAAGGTCGCAACTTTTGGTCGCTGATAAAAAAAAAAGCCTTGCCCATACCGGAAGTAGCGTGACGACACCGGAGGAAGGACTCCTCACATTTTCCCATTGTTTACAATGCAGCGAGAGAGATTCGGACCGAGAAAGCGACGATTACCCCATTAATTTGAGCAAGGATGAAAGATTCGTGGATGAGGAAAGTGAGAGTGAAGGATTAGAGTGCAATGCAGGACGTATCTTTTTTCGCTCTGACCGTAACTTAGGTACAAGGGTTCATTGGATTCCACACGTTCTCCTTTTTCTATTGTGGATCGCGGATTTGTATTTTAAACCAGTGGTCCCCAACCACCGGACCGATTGGTACCGGGCCGCACAAGAAATAAAAAATTTTTTTTTTAAATTTTTTAATTTTTTATTTTTTTAAAATGAAATCAACATAAAAAACACAATATATACATTATATATCAATATAGATCAATACAGTCTGCAGGGATACAGTCCATAAGCACACATGATTGTATTTATTTATGTAAAAAAAAAAAAAAAAAAAAAAATTTTAAATACCACCTAGTCCCCCTCCAACCGGCCCAATCACATAATATCTACGGCTTTTCACACACACGAGTGAATGCAATGCATACTTGGTCAACAGCCATACAGGTCACACTGAGGGTAGCCGTATAAACAACTTTAACACGGTTACAAAAATGCGCCACACTGTGAACCCACACCAAACAAGAATGACAAACACATTTCGGGAGAACATCCGCACCGTAACACAACACAAACACAACAGAACAAATACCCAGAACCCCTTGCAGCACTAACTCTTCCGGGACGCTACAATATACACCCCCCGCTACCCTCTACATAACCACGCCCCCCCCAACCCCGCCTACCTCAACCTCCTCATGCTCTCTCAGGGAGAGCATGTCCCAAATTCCAAGCTGCTGTTTTGAGGCATGTTAAAAAAAATAATGCACTTTGTGACTTCAATAATAAATATGGCAGTGCCATGTTGGCATTTTTTTCCATAACTTGAGTTGATTTATTTTGGAAAACCTTGTTACATTGTTTAATGCATCCAGCGGGGCATCACAACAAAATTAGGCATCATAATGTGTTAATTCCACGACTGTATATATCGGTATCGGTTGATATCGGAATCGGTAATTAAGAGTTGGACAATATCGGAATATCGTCAAAAAAAGCCATTATTGGACATCTCTAGTTTCTAGTCTTAGAGTCTCAGGCGTCAACGAGTGGCTGTCTTGTTATTGCCAATATACTCATGTATTGATTCATCTTCCGACTCAGTTTGGCTGTTATGATGCCTGATAGGAGCTTCCATGTGGTGCTGAGGCAGGTTATAGATGGCTCGTTTGATGCTACCGTTCCCTTTTTGTGGTCTTTTTTGATGACTGTCCAACCTTGAGTTAGCAGCTGGCTCATAGGAGTTGCCAGTTGTTCATGGAGTGTAGTTAGCTTGTTGGGCCGTGATGCTGTCCAGTTATTCATCATGGACACTTGCCTCTGTTACCACTATTGGGTCTTGCTCTCTGAGCTCGCTGTGCTCGGCTTTTAAGTGTGCCAGCCATTGGGCTTTGGTGTCTGATGATTCCTCCTTCTCCCAGTAATGCTCAGTCTCAGACTTGGGTGGGTCTGTTCCGGTCTTGTGACCTTGCCACTGAGAGTAGATTCTAGCTTGGTTGTTGGAGAAGGTCATGTTTACTACTTGTCTTGTGTACCTCTTCAGGTTGTAGCTAAGGCTGTCAGTCTCTTCAAGCTGTGGACATCTGACTGTACGTCTTGGGCAGTTTCTTCCTGACTAGGGCTGCAACTAACGATTCATTTGATAATCGATTAATCTGTCGATTATTACTCCGATTAATAATCGGATAAAAGAGACAAACTACATTTCTATCCTTTCCAGTATTTTATTGAAAAAAACCAGCATACTGGCACCATGTTGTGGACATTGAGGATGCAGCATACACCAATAATAACACAGAGATGTAACTCATCAGATCAGTACTGGATCAGATACTGTGCACGTTTCTGTTGTGAATAATAAAGGATTCATTTTAGGCTGCTTCTGAATAATAGCATGAAATATTCCAGCACCTTCATAACGTTTAGTTATACTAAAGCGTCACTCAAATCTACCGTAATTTCCAGACTATAAGCCGCACCTGACTATAAGCCGCACCAGCTAAATTTAGGGGTAACACAGATTGCTCCATATATAAGCAGCACCTGACTATAAGCCGCAGGGTTTTGATGTGTAATTAGCGTAGTATATAGGGGTTCCTGCTACCACGGAGGGGATTGTCGGGACAGAGATGACTGTTTGGGAACGCAAAGCGTCCCATTTATTAACTATAAATCTTTCAATCATTCAATCAAACTTTCACATCTTTGACATGGCGAACAGCATTCGTGCAGAGTACAAATAATACAACGTAGCAAAGTAATACAAAGTGCTCGCCTGTACGTTATCAAAATAACCAGCCTACCGGTACATGAAAAGTCAGTCTTTAATCATTGTGTCATCGTCTTCCTCCTGCGTACTAAAAGCACCGAAATCCTCTTCGTCGGTGTCGGAGAAGAACAGGCCGTATATAAGCCGCACCCTTGTATAAGCCGCAGGGACCAGAACGAGGGGAAAAAGTAGCGGCTTATAGTCCGGAAATTACGGTAAATAGATTTATATAGCTTTATCGGGCCTGGCTGCATTGATCCATTATGAAACCAACCTGAGATATTTCTGTCCGTTACGTTTATTTCGAAATTGGTAACCGTGCGTTTTCTCTCTCAAAACGGAGTCAAATGTGCCAGAGAAACATTATCAGCCCTGCGTTGCAACAAAGGCATAACTTTAACGTTACTTACAAAAAAGCTGAACTCATGAATGCCTGTTGCCACTATGGACTTAAAAAGTGACGTACTGTGAGTTGTTCCCTTCATCCATGGCGCCAACATGTTTCCTTTTCAGGTGCTCCTGAAGCTATGTTGTACTTCCGTGCCATTTTGCAGGAAACGGTCTTCTTTGAAGTCTTTAAAGTAAAGTGTTCCCACACTTTTGACGACTTAGGTCGTACACTTTTCTCCATTGAAGCAATAACCTCAAGATGTTTCTCCGCTAAACTATCGGTAGTGTTTTCCTGCGCCATTTTTCGAATGTTTCCAGCAAAGGAGACGGCGTGGTCACGTGAGCTGCACATGACCACATCATTGGCTAGCTTACGCCACCTCATGAGACGTAGCCTCAGCGCCGCCCTGGCGCTGTTTTGTACTGTTTTTGTACTTATTTTGATTATTGTTTCTCAGCTGTTTGTAAATGTTGCAGTTTATAAATAAAGGTTTGTTAAAAAAAATAAATTTCAATTAAAAAAAAAAAAAAAAGCCTCCACGCATGCGCTTAGCTAGTTCCAACGAATCGATGACTAAATTAATCGCCAACTATTTTTATAATCGATTAGTTGTTGCAGCCCTAATCCTGACGTTCACACCCTTGCGCAGGCTTACTTCTCGCCAGGTGGCCTTCATTTGTGCCTTCTTTTCCATGGAGGTTATCCTTGCTCAGCTACTCGGGTTTTTCATCTTGTAACCAAGCATTTTAAAGATGACTGATGCAGCTTATTAGTCCTTCTGATGTTCTTGGTAGGGCTTCTGAGCAATGTTGTGTTAACATCGTCCACATATATTTATAACTATCTATATAAAACTGTTTTATTGTAAATATTTATACATTTTTTTAGTGTATTGAATTTGATGATTATCTTATTGTGGTTTTATGTCTCATTGAAGATGTTGTGCGATCATTTCAGTAAATGTGAGCTGCCTAAAAGTATGTTGTTTTTGTGCAGACTTCAACTCCAGCTCATTCATTCATTGTGAAGAATAAAACTCCAGACAAGCCTTGCCAGCAGAGTCCATTCCAGAGAAGCAACAAAAGAAAGAGCAGCTCGCCTGACGGTGTCGACGCCTCAGAGGACGATCAAAAGCTACCTTACAGGTACTCAAAGTAGTTTTTTCAAATAACAAATGGTGTTTGGGACTTGTCCAAATACTGGTGCATTCGTATTTGTACATTCTTGAGAAATTACAAATTGTAGCATTTTGTAACTTTACCTTACAAAGGTATGAATAATGCATCATTTTTGTATTAGATTTATTTGAACATACAGTAACTGCTCTGCGTGCTTAGAATACTTGCTCGTTGGGAGGGCAACAAATTCTTATCCCACTCAAATTAAAAATGAATTTGTAAATGGTAATTCATTTTTTACATTCCATGTTAAATTAGATCTACCATAAAATGATGTACACTTCACATCTTTATAAGCAAATGGGTGTATTATTAAATCACATATTTACAGTTTACATTATATGTATAATATACACGGACACATCAAATATACTGTATATAATATATATATATACCATATATATATAATGTACTGTATATAATATATATATACAGTATATATTATGAGAGGGAAAAGCGGTAGAAAATGGATGGATGCATGGATATATATGGTGTGCGCGTGTTAGAATTGATGCTTAAAGGGCTATTATTAGACCCATATATATATAGTTATTATTTTGCATAATTGTTGATGATGCATATACTGTGTTTATCCATATATATATATATATATATATATATATATATATATATATATATATATATATATATATATATATATATATATATATATATATATATATATATATAATTAATTTGCATAATTGTTTTTTTTATTTTATTTTATTTTTTTATATAATGTCCTGCCCAGCTTCTCGGGCAAATCATATAGCAGATGTAGATGCCCATATCGGCTGTTCAGATTTACTTTACAAAAGAGAAGTGTAGGATACTTCTCTTGTTGCCTTACTTGTATTTTGACTTTATTAAATGTATTTATATTATCAGCAGGAGGGGATAGAAAGAGAGAAAAAGGAAGACAGAGGGGGGAATTGTGGGGACAAGAGGGGGATTAGACAGAGAGACAAAAACAACAACAACAACAACAGAGCAACATCAGCAAATACGACATGTACAAATATGATGGTAAAAGTAATAGCAAATAAGCAGTTAGCGAAAATTAAAAAAAAAAAAAAAAAAAATACAGAAATGACAATGAGCATTATTACACTAAAAATGGAGCAATATGAATACCAATAGAAATAGTGCTATTGATAATAAACAATACCAGTACTTTACCTTTATTATCAACAATACAATTGTTCAAATGCAACAATACATATACGTAATGATAACTTGAGATACGAAAGAATGCAGAAAAATGGAGGGGAAGAAAGAGAAGCAACCTTAACCTTGTAGATTGTTATAGTAACAATAGGTTAAGCTTTGTCAGTGTGCCATGTGTTATACCCAGTTTACCCTAGGGCAACAACGTTAATATATGTTTGATGAAACGTGATTATGTGCATGAGTGTATGTGTGCATATGTACTTGTATATGTACAGTATGTGTATGTGTGCTTGTACAGTGAATGTATATGTACAGTATGTGTATATGTGTGTACAGCGAATGTATATGTACAGTATGTGTATACAGTATGTGTGTTTGAACAGTGAATGTATATGTACAGTATGTGTAAATGTGTGTTTGTACAGTGAATGTATATGTACAGTATATGTATGTGTGTGTTTGTACAGTGAATGTATGTGTAGTATGTGTATGTGTGTGTTTGTACAGTGAATGTATATGTACAGTATGTGTATATGTATGTTTTTACAGTGAATGTATATGTACAGTATGTGTATACAGTATGTTTGTATAATGAATGTGCGTGTGGATGTACGAACTTTGAGTGTGTAAATATGTACTGTATTTATTTGTATATGTATGTGGGAGCGTAGGTACCTATGTATGTCTGTATGTATGTGTGTGAGTATATGTGAATTTGCATGTACAATACATTTGACTCCCAGTGTGTGCGGGAGCCAGAGTACGGCCCCAGCCTCCCCGAGAACCCATCCCACAAACAGTAGGTGTGGTGCCCAGGGAACCAGGGGCCACCGCCCCCACGCAGCCAAGCCGGACAGCGACAGGAACCCCAGAGCCTGGCCCACCGCGCCGCCCACAAGGGCCAGCAGCAGGCCGCAGACAGACGCACCCGGCAGAGGACAAGGCACGAGAAAAACAGGGGGAAGCCAGACCCCAAGCCAGCGAGAGACCACACCCCACACGGACAGAAAGGCGGGACGCCCCGCCCGAGGGGCCCGGAGACCCCCCGCAACCGGACGGGAAGACCGCCCCCGTCCCACCGGCAACAGGGCCCCCACGAGCCCCCCCGCCCCCACCCCCGGAGAGCGCGGCGAGGCCAGCCCACGGCCACCCCACCCAAGCCGGCCGCCACAGGACCACCCAGCACGGGGCCACAGGAACCACCCACCCCACCCGCAGGGACCCCAACGATAGAGATGGAACAACCAGCAACCGCCCCGCCGAGTCCCCCCCCTGAGGTAGGGGAATAAATAAATAAAATAAATAAATACATAATAATAATAATAATATTAATAAAATATATTTTAAAAAAAGGGGGGGGGAAAAATAAATAAATAAATAATTAAATCTATTTATAAAATAAATAAATAAATAAATAAAGAATTAAAAGAAGATCACAGACATGCTGACACACAAGGTCGCTACCCCAACAACTGGCCGACTCGCAGCACCTTGGAATACCCTGCAGCACCAAGCCACCACAGTAGACGCCGGGACCAGACCCAGCAGGCCCCAACCAAGACGGGAACCCGGAAGGGATGGACGGCGGGACCCAGGAGCTCCAGACACGCAGTCCGGATGCAGTAGCCTGAGGCGCCGACCCCCACCCGACAGGCAGGCCCAGAACGTACCCCCAGAAATACACATACATATATATATATATACATACACATAAACATACACATGTACACATACACACACATACACATGCATACACATACACATATATATACATACATACATACATACATACATACATACATACATACATACATACATACATACATACACACATACACATACATAGTTTGTCAGCCCCGACAACCACCACGCGCGCGCGCTGCCACCAGTCACAACATCAGCCACCCCCCTGCACCAGACCCAGCAGCCACGGGCGCCCACACCACAAACAAACAGCAGCAGAAACAGCAGCCACAACACCCACAGACAGCCAGCACCACCCAATCAAATCAAAGCGATCAAAAAAAAAAACCGCGACCGGCAACCACACGCCAACAGGATCACAGATACCAGCCAGCGCCAGCCCGCCAGCAAGCCCAAACGCCAACACGCAAACAAGAGACACCAACACCCCCCCCCCCGCCAAAAGACCCCACCACCCCAACCCAAACCCGCACAAACACACCACCGCCCAAACAACCGAGACACAGTATCCAGACCAGACACGGGCGCCGCGCCGCCACCACATCAAGTCGCCAACAGAGACCCCACAGCGCAAGGTCGGGCCACACGGGCACGGACCCCACCCAGCAGGAAGCGAGACCCGCGCGACGCCACACACAAATAAATAATAATATTAAACAAAAATAACAATAATTTAAAAAAAATTAAATAAAAAATAATAATAATAAAATGAAATACACATTAAATTAAAAATAACAAATACAAATAATTAAATAAAATAAAGTAAGTAAATAATAAAAATTATTTAAAAAAAAATAATAATAAAATAAAAATAAATAAATATATATATATACATATATACATACACATACACATACATACATACACACATACATATATATATATACATACATATATATACACAAAAAAAAAAAATAATAATAATAATAATAATAAATTAATAAAAGCCTGGCAGGCCACCAGAACGCAGTCCCCGGAATCCGTGCCGGCCGACGAGGCAATGAGGGGTGCGCCGAACCCCAACCCCCCCACATGCATGTGTACAAGGCCCCCAGAGTGTCTACTGTGTAGTTAAAAGTGTCTACTGTGTAGTTAAAATTTGCATAATTGTTGATGATGCATATACTGTGTTTATCTATATATGTGTGTGTGTGCGTGTGCGTGCGTGTGTGTGTGTGTGTGTATATATATATACACACACACATACATATACATATATACATATATATATATATATAAACACACACATGTATATATATATATATATATATATGTATATATATATATATGTATATATATATATATGTGTGTGTATATATATATATATATATATGTATATGTGTGTATATATATATATTATATATATATATATATGTATATATATATTATATATGTACACTACCGTTCAAAAGTTTGGGGTCACATTGAAAAGTCCTTATTTTTTAAGGAAAAGCACTGTACTTTTCAATGAAGATAACTTTAAACTAGTCTTAACTTTAAAGAAATACACTCTATACATTGCTAATGTGGTAAATGACTATTCTAGCTGCAAATGTAAAAAAAAATAAAAATAAGGACATTTCAATGTGACCCCAAACTTTTGAACGGTAGTGTAAATGCTAAAAATAATTGAGTTATTAGTAATTACTAATTAGTATTAAAATATTTTTGTTGTATTGTTTTGCTCTATTTTTATAATTGCAATTATTGTACACAGGCTGTATACCATTGGCAGCTGCTGCTCTTTCAAGAAGGGGAAGCTCATTTTCAGTTACTCTTTATTATTATGACGTATTACATATTTGTGTTGTGTGTGTTAACATTGATGTTTCATAGGTCTATTATTATGACATATTAATACATATTTCTGTTGTATGTGTTAGCATTGATGTTTCATAGGTCTATTATTATTATTATTACATATTTGTGTTGTGTGTTAGCATTGATGCTTACAGGTCTATTCGAGTGAAGGAGACGGGGAGAGTTACGGGTAAAGATGGGATGGTGAGAAAAGAGGACACTTCTGGCAGAGCAGAGGAAGTGCGAGGCGGCAGCCTGTTCAGCATCAAACAGAAGATAAAGGTTGGAAATTAATAGTTTTGGTTTTGTGAAAGATTTGTCCATGGTGACATGTTTCCTGTGTGTAGCTGCTCACAAATGAGATGAACCTGCAGCAGACCATCATCCATCAGGCCAGTCAGGCACTCAACTGCTGCACGGATGAAGAACACGGCAAAGGATCGCAGGTGGAAGCTGAGGCAGAAAGACTCTTGATCGTAGCAAGTAAGTCCATTCTGTTCATTTGGCTGCTTTGTAGCTACTGACTCCCACACAATTCACTGAAGGGACAAGCGGTAGGAAGTAGGTGGAGTCTGTTCACAGGGAAAAAATAATGAATTTATTTAAACAAGTGAAGACCAAGTCTTTAAAATATTTTCTTGGATTTTCAAATTCTATTTGAGTTTTGTCTCTCTTAGAATTAAAAATGTCGGGCAAAGCGAGACCAGCTTGCTAGTAAATAAATACAATTTAAAAAAATAGAGGCAGCTCACTGGTAAGTGCTGCTATTTGAGCTATTTTTAGAACAGGCCAGCGGGCTACTCATCTGGTCCTTACGGGCTACCTGGTGCCCGCGGGCACCGCGTTGGTGACCCCTGCTCTAAATGAACCTTTTCTTTTGATTGCTGCCGTGGATGGCAAACTCCTGATGCTCATATTGTTTGTTGACTTTAGCCAAAAAGAGGGAGGCGCTGAAGACAGAGTTACAGTGTCTGAAGGGGGAGAACCCAGCAGGCCAGAAGAAAAACCTCCAGCCCGCTGGCATCTCAGCCTCCAAGGGCTCCATCACGCTGCAGGAACTCCGCTTGCCTCTCAAGGCTGACTTTGTTTGCGCTATTGCCAATAAGCCAGGTAAAGTAACTCCACCAGCCACCTGTAAACCAGGAAAACTCAGGAAAACCGTATAGCAGTTAACTGAAAATTAGGTAAACTACAAGAACTAACTGTAAACTAGGTCAACTACCAGTAAAACTACACTTATTAATCGTAAACCAGGTAAACTGAACACTAGTTAATCATAAACAAGGTAAACTGACCACTAGTTAATTTTAAAAACTAGTTAATTTACCATGAAAATCGTACACTGGTTAACTGTAAACTACTGGAACTACAACCGTAAACTACTGGAACTACAGCAGTAAACTGTTAACTAGGTCAACTACCAGGGCGACTACACAAGTTAACTGGAAACTAAGTCAAGTACCAGGAAAACTACAGCAGTTAACTGTAAACCTGGTCAACTGCAGGACAACTATACTAGCTAACCTTAAACTAGGTCAACTGCGGGACAACTATACTAGCTAACCTTAAACTAGGTCAACTGCAGGACAACTACACCAGTTAACTTTAAACTAGGTCAAGTGCCAGGAAAACTACAGCAGTTAACTGTAAACTAGGTCAAGTACCTGGGAAACTACCACAGTTAACTGTAAACTAAAGCAAGTACCAGGAAAACTACAGTGGTTAACTGTAAATTAGGTAAACTACAACAACAACTAAAGCAGTTGACTGTAAACTAGGTCAACTCCCTGGACAATTTCACCAGTTAACTGTAAACTAGGTCAACTGCAGGACAACTACACCCGTTAACCTTAAACTAGGTCAAGTACTAGGAAAACTACAGTAGTTAGCTGTAAACTAAAGCAAGTACCAGGAAAACTACACCAGTTAACCTTAAACTAGGTCAAGTACCAGGAAAAATACAATAGTTAACTGTAAACTAGGCCAAGTACCAGGAAAACTACAGCAGTTAACTGTAAACTAAGTCAAGTACTGAGACAACTACACCAGTTAACTGTGAAGTAGGTCAAGTACCAGGAAAACTACATCAGTTAACTGTAAACTAGGTCAAGTACTGAGACAACTGCACCAGTTAACTGTAAACTAGGTCAACTCCCTGGACAATTACACCAGTTAACTGTAAACGAGGTCAAGTAACAGGAAAACTACAGCAGTTAACTGTAAAGTAGGTCAAGTACTGAGACAACTACACCACTTAACTGTAAACTAGGTCAAGTAACAAGAAAACTACAGCAGTTAACTGTAAACTAGGTCAAATACAGAGACAACTACAGCAGTTAACTGTAAAGTAGGCCAAGTACCAGGAAAACTACAGCAGTTAACTGTAAACTAGGTGAAGTACTGAGGCAACTACAGCAGTTAACTGTAAACTAGGTCAAGTACCAGGAAAACTACAACAGTTAACGGTAAACTAGGTCAAGTACTGAGACAACTACAGCAGTTAACTGTAAACTAGGTCAAGTACTGAGGCAACTACACCAGTTAACTGTAAACTAGGTCAAGTACTGAGACAACTGCACCAGTTAACTGTAAACTAGGGCAACTCCCTGGACAATTACACCAGTTAACTGTAAACGAGGTCAAGTAACAGGAAAACTACAGCAGTTAACTGTAAAGTAGGTCAAGTACTGAGACAACTACACCACTTAACTGTAAACTAGGTCAAGTAACAAGAAAACTACAGCAGTTAACTGTAAACTAGGTCAAATACAGAGACAACTACAGCAGTTAACTGTAAAGTAGGTCAAGTACCAGGAAAACTACAACAGTTAACTGTAAACTAGGTGAAGTACTGAGGCAACTACAGCAGTTAACTGTAAACTAGGTCAAGTACCAGGAAAACTACAACAGTTAACTGTAAAGTAGGTCAAGTACTGAGACAACTACACCAGTTAACTGTAAACTAGGTCAAGTACTGAGGCAACTACACCAGTTAACTGTAAACTAGGTCAAGTACCAGGAAAACTACAAGAGTTAACTGTAAACTGGGTAAAAAAATGTAACAATGATTGTTTAAAAGCAAAATAAAGTTAGACTTTTCCTTTCCTGTCTCGATGCTTTTAGAATCGGTGAAATATTCTTTCTTCATCATGATTGGATGTGGAGCAGAAAAGACGGTAGCCACGCCCCTTGTGAGCACACACCGTGGTCTTAGTGGCGACACCTTCACCTTCCCTACCAAGTTCACCATGTAAGATCCAAGACATGATTATTGGATAGTATGATTATTATTCACACTACTTTGATATTTCAGGTCTGACGTCTGCAGTGATTTTTGCATTGATATTGACATCTATTACCTGGCAAGTACTACTTTTTTTTTTTTTGGCAAATGTTTGCAATAGACACTTTATTATTTACTGTATGTACAAAGAAGTACGCTATTTCCAAGACTTGGAGGAAAAAAGTATGCTTTTTATTTGGAGTGTTCTGTAAAAATGTTTTTTTCATTCAGCTTCTTGGAATTTTTCTTTTCTATTTCTGATGAGTGCTTGGATTGGATGAAGCATTGACTTTTCCACCTTTCAGGTTCAAAAAGTGGAGATGAGTGGTGACAAGAAAAAGAAAAGCAGCAAGTCAAAGGTATGATAAGAATATTGCAGTGCATTATAGATCAGGGGTCACCAACGCGGTGCCCGCGGGCACCAGGTAGCCCGTAAGGACCAGATGAGTAGCCCGCTGGCCTGTTCTAAAAATAGCTCAAATAGCAGCACTTACCAGTGAGCTGCCTCTATTTTTTAAATTTTATTTATTTACTAGCAAGCTGGTCTCGCTTTGCTCGACATTTTTAATTCTAGGAGAGACAAAACTCAAATAGAATTTGAAAATTTCAAGAAAATATTTTAAAGACTTGGTCTTCACTTGTTTAAATAAATTCATAAATTTTTTTACTTTGCTTCTTATAACTTTCAGAAAGACAATTTTAGAGAAAAAATACAACCTTAAAAAGGATTTTAGGATTTTTAAACACATATACCTTTTTACCTTTTAAATTTTTTCCTCTTCTTTCCTGACAATTTAAATCAATGTTCAAGTAATTTTTTTATTTTTTATTATAAAGAATAATAAATACATTTGAATTAAATTCTTCATTTTAGCTTCTGTTTTTTCGACGAAGAATATTTGTGAAATATTTCTTCAAACTTATTATGATTAAAATTCAAAAAAATTATTCTGGCAAATCTAGAAAATCTGTCGAATCAAATTTAAATCTTATTTCAAAGTCTTTTGAATTTCTTTTAAAATTTTTGTTCTGGAAAATCTAGAAGAAATAATGATTTGTCTTTGTTAGAAATATAGCTTGGTCCATCCATCCATCCATTTTCTACCGCTTATTCCCTTTGGGGGCGCTGGAGCCTATCTCAGCTACTATTGGGCGGAAGGCGGGGTACACCCTGGACAAGTCGCCACCTCATTGCTTGGTCCAATTTGTTATATATTCTAACAAAGTGCAGATTGGATTTTAACCTATTTAAAACATGTCATCAAAATTCTAAAATGAATCTTAATCAGGAAAAATTACTAATGATGTTCCATAAATTCTTTTTTTAAAAATTTTCAAAAAGATTCGAATTAGCTAGTTTTTCTCTTCTTTTTTTCGGTTGAATTTTGAATTTTAAAGAGTCGAAATTGAAGATAAACTATGTGTCAAAATTTAATAGTAATTTTTTGTGTGTTTTCTCCTCTTTTAAACCGTTAAATTAAGTGTAAATATCATTAATTATTAATAATAACATAGAGTTAAAGGAAAATTGAGCAAATTGGCTATTTCTGGCAATTTATTTAAGTGTGTATCAAACTGGTAGCCCTTCGCATTAATCACTACCCAAGAAGTAGCTCTTGCTTTCAAAAAGGTTGGTGACCCCTGATATAGATGGTACGATAAAACAAGTGATTGTATTTCGAAGCATGTTAATCAAGTCCATCATTTGTGTATGTTGCAGTTAGGGTTGTACGGTATACCGGTATTAGTATAGTACTGCGATACTAAGGAATCATATTCGGTACTATACCATCTCTGAAAAGTACCGGTCCGCCCGCGCCCCCTTCGTCGTCACATCGTGTCATTGCTGGTTTTACGAGCGTGTTCGGCAGCGCGCACACACGTAGTACTTACAAGCAGACACAGTGTGTAGACAGAAAAGGGAGAACGGTTGCATTTTGGTGTAAAAAGTAAAGATAAAGGTGAAGTTATAACACTGAAACACCCTCAGGAAGAGCTGCTTTAAAACATGGCTCGCTAGCTAGCGGCTAATGTCCAGCCCCAGTCTGCAGTGTTTTAGCTACTTCTAAATCACTAATCCTCGCCTCCATGGCGACAAATAAAGTAAGTTTCTTACAAGTATCATTACCACTGGAGGACGAGGAATAGTTAAACATGCTTCACTACACACCGTAGGAGGATACAATAGCTCACCGGCGTCACAATTAGGGATGTCCGATAATGGCTTTTTGCCGATATCCGATATGCCGATATTGTCCAACTCTTTAATTACCGATACCGATATCAACCGATACCGATATCAACCGATATATGCAGTCGTGGAATTAACACATTATTATGCCTAATTTGGACAACCAGGTATGGTGAAGATAAGGTACTTTTTTAAAAAAATGAATCAAATAAAATAAGATAAATAAATTAAAAACATTTTCTTGAATAAAAAAGAAAGTAAAACAATATAAAAACAGTTACATAGAAACTAGTAATGAATGAAAATGAGTAAAATTAACTGTTAAAGGTTAGTACTATTAGTGGAGCAGCAGCACGCACAATCATGTGTGCTTACGGACTGTATCCCTTGCAGACTGTATTGATATATATTGATATATAATGTAGGAACCAGAATATTAATAACAGAAAGAAATGGGGGAGGGAGGTTTTTTGGGTTGGTGCACTAATTGTAAGTGTATCTTGTGTTTTTTATGTGGATTTAATAAAAAAAAATTATTAAAAAAAACGATACTGATAATAAAAAAAACGATACCGATAATTTCCGATATTACATTTTAACGCATTTATCGGCCGATAATATCGGCAGACCGATATTATCGGACATCTCTAGTCACAATGTAAACAAACGCCATGAGTATATCTACACCTGACATCCAATGTAATGATACCAAGTACAGTAGCATATCTAGTCGATACTACTATGATTATGTCGATATTTTTTGGCATCACATCTTCTTTCGTTTTGAAAAAAATTATATTATGTTTATAAAGTCAGTAAATATGTCCCTGGACACATGAGGACTTTGAATATGACCAATGTATGATCCTGTAAACTACTTGGTATCAGATTGATACCTAAATGTGTGGTATCATCCAAAAACTAATATAAAGTATCAAAGAAGAGAAGAATAAGTGATTATTACATTTAGGGATGTCCGATAATGGCTTTTTGCCGATATTCCGATATTGTCCAACTCTTTAATTACCGATACCGATATCAACCGATACCGATATCAACCGATATATGCAGTCGTGGAATTAACACATTATTATGCCTAATTTGGACAACCAGGTATGGTGAAGATAAGGTACTTTTTAAAAAAATGAATCAAATAAAATAAGATAAATAAATTAAAAACATTTTCTTGAATAAAAAATAAAGTAAAACAATATAAAAACAGTTACATAGAAACTAGTAATGAATGAAAATTACTAAAATTAACTGTTAAAGGTTAGTACTATTAGTGGAGCAGCAGCACGCACAATCATGTGTGCTTACGGACTGTATCCCTTGCAGACTGTATTGATATATATTGATATATAATGTAGGAAGCAGAATATTAATAACAGAAAGAAACAACCCTTTTGTGTGAATGAGTGTAAATGGGGGGAGGGAGGTTTTTTGGCTTGGTGCACTAATTGTAAGTGTATCTTGTGTTTTTTATGTGGATTTAATTTAAAAAAACCAAAAAAAAACCGATACCGATAATAAAAAAAACGATACCGATAATTTCCGATATTACATTTTAACGCATATATCGGCCGATAATATCGGCAGGCCGATATTATCGGACATCTCTAATATATATATATATATATATATATATATATATATATATATATATATATATATATATATATATATATATATATATATATATATATATATATATATATATATATATATATATATATATATATATATATATATATACATATATATATATATATATATGTGTGTATATCTCTGTCTATATATATATATCCAGGAGAAATGCAGGGAACAAAACAAGGACCTCTACATTACCTTTATTGACCTCACCAAGGCCTTTGACACAGTTGACCGTGATTTGCTCTGGAGCATCCTCAGGAAGTTTGGTGTCCCCCCCAAGTTTCTCAGCATCCTAAAACAGTTTCACGATGGTATGCAGGCCTGTGTACTTGTAGGCAGTGAACAGTCCCCCTCTTTCCCAGTGAAAGTAGGGGTGAAGCAGGGGTGTGTACTGGCCCCAGCGATCTTCAATCTTTTCCTGGCAGCAGCCACACTCCTATTCCGCCAGTCCATCACAAAGGATAGTGGTGTCTCCATCGAGTTTCGCCTGGATGGGAGCCTATTCAACATTCGGCGCCTACAGGCAAAGACGAAGATGTCAGGCACCAACATCCAGGAGCTGCAATATGCAGACTGCGCACTCCTCGCCCACACTCCTGATGCCATGCAGCATGCAATAGACACCATGTCATCAGTCTACCGCTCACTAGGTCTGGTGATCAACATCCAGAAAACAGAGGTTCTCATCCAGGAGAGGTCCCCATCCCCTACACCCCCTGTCTTTACCATCAGCGGCACACCCCTCAAACTCGTTGAGCAATTTTGCTACCTCGGCAGTACTCTGACCCCAACATGCCAGATCGATGATGACATCCAGGCTCGTATCAACTCAGCCTCCTCTGCCTTTGGAAGACTGCGCTCCCGGGTGTTTGAAAACAACCACCTTCGAACCTCAACGAAAGTGTCTGTCTACAGGGCGGTGTGTGTTTCAACTCTGCTGTATGGGTCAGAAGCCTGGACAATATACCGCAGACACATCCGCTGCCTTGATGCATTTAACATCAGATGTCTCCAACGCATTCTTGGCATCACATGGCAGGATCGAGTTCCTCATACGGACATCTTACAGCGCACTGAGTCCATGAGCATAGAGGCCACCCTGGCACAGCGACAACTCCGGTGGGTTGGTCACACCATCCGGATGCCAGGACACCGTTTGCCTCGTCAGATGCTTTATGGTCAGCTCCTTTCAGCCAGCAGAAAGCCCGGAGGACAAAAGCTGCGGTACAAAGACCAACTGAAAGGGATATTGAAGAGGTGCAACATCAAACCCTACGAACTTGAGACAGCTGCAGCCAATCGATCGTTGTGGCGCTCGCTATGCCATGACGGGGTCATGTATCTGGAGGAGTGTCGGAACCAACACCGGAGGGATCAGCGGAGGCGAAGACACCACCATGCAGTTCCAGAACCATCCCAGCCCCCTGATCCAGGCCTGACATGTCCCCACTGTGGCAGGACGTGTGGTTCCAGGATCGGACTTCATAGTCATATGGAGTGGCATCGTCGTCAGCAACGATAGCCACCGACCAGAGCAACAAAATGGAAGCTACGTCATCTTCGACTACGATGGACCGCCTAAGCAAGCAAGCAAGCAAGCATATATATATATATATATATATATATATATATATATATATATATATATATATATATATATATATATATATATATATATCTCGATTTCTTCCTTGTTTACTTCCGTGACAACCTCCTTAAAGTTTTGTAACAATCAGAAATATCAAGCAGCTATATTGTGCCAAACATGGATAAGTGTGGAGTGTTTTGCATTTGTCCCATCATGCCTTTGTAAAGGTTTTAAATGGGTGCAATTTAGATTTATTTTTTTTATTGTGCATGGATGTTTTTGCTTTTATAATTTCCACAAAATTCAGTGAGCAGGTTGTTATGTGCTGACATGTTCTTCTTTGCACCATGACTAGGGAAGGTTGTTTGCATTGGGTCATATAAGTGAATGCTGCGCATATTTGCATTCAAAGCATAATTAAAGGTCATTGATCGGAATTATTCGCGGTGTCCACCTAATGGCAAAAAAAGTGGTAGCATGAAAATTGTCGGACTATTAAAATGTATGCATTTGCGCTGCGGGTAAGATCTTTTATGAAACTCATGGCGTCTCGCGGGCCAAATTGCCCGCGGGCCGTAGTTTGGACACCCCTGGTCTGAACGATTACACAGATATTTACTGTACTTTGGCTGTCTGCTGCTCCAGTAGTAATACTACCGGTACCTACTGTATCCTCCAACTTTTTTACCATTCCAAGTAAACTCATCAATCATTCTCTTCATTTTCAGGCAATGACCCCAAAGAGATTTCTGGCCATCACAGTAAGTTTTTTTGGACAATTACTTTTCCGTACACTGTCAGCCATACTTGCCAACCCTCCCGATTTTACCGGGAGACTCCGGAATTTCAGTGCCCCTCCCGAAAATCTCCAGGGGCAACCATTCTCCCGAATTTCTCCCGATTTTCACCCGGACAACAATGTTAAGGGCGTGCCGTGATGGCACTGCCTTTAGCGTCCTGTTCAACCTGTCGATGCGTCCGCTTTTTCACCGTACAAACAGCGTGCCGGCCCAGTCACATGTTGTATGCGGCTTCTGCATACACACTAAAGTGACTGCAAGACATACTAGATCAGGGGTCGGCAACCCGCGGCTCCGGAGCCGCATGCGGCTCTTTGACCACTCTGATGCGGCTCAGCTGCATACTTGCCGACCCTCCCGGTTTTCCCTGGAGTTTTACGGACGTCAGTGCCTCTCCTAGTGATCTCCCGGGGTTAATATTGTCCGATTTTCACCCTAACAATTGAATTAAGAGTGTACCTTAGCGCTACTGCAATAATTGTCCTCTAAAGCCTGCACAAATCGCATGACAGCCCAGCCACATGTTGCATGCAGCTTCTGCTTGCTAACGTAGGAGACAGCAAGGCATACTTGGTCAACAGCCACACAGCTTACACTGACGGTAGCCGTTTAAAACAACTTTAAAACTGTTACGTTAAACCGGAAGAGTTAGGGCTGCATGGGATTCTGGGTATTTGTTTTGTTGTGTTTATGTTGTGTTACAGCGCGGATGTTCTCCAGACATGTGTTTGTCATTCTTTTTTGGTGTGGGTTCACAGTGTGGCGCATATTTGTAACGTAACAGTGTTAAAGTTGTTATATATGACCACCGTCAGTGTAAGCTGTGTGTCTGTTGAACAAGTATGCCTTGCTGTCACTTACGAAGCTGCATTCAACATGTGGCCGACGCAGGTACGCTGTTGGAGCAGGCTGTAGAGGGCGCTAAAGGCAGTACCATCACGCCCTGGAACTCGGGAATCTCCCGGATAAATTGAGAGGGTTGGCAAGTATGACGCTATCAGGCGCAATCGCGGGTCGCACTATCATTACATTTTTATATTAAGGTGCGGGCCGGGGCGTGTGTCAGAGACCCCTCGTTAAAACATTGCACAAAGCAAAAAAAGCTTTGTATGCAGAGTTATTTCGTTTTAAATTTTCAAGAGTTTTGTGGCTCCCATTGTTTTCTTTAATTTGTGAAACTTGTCAAAATGGCTCTTTGAGTGGTAAAGGTTGCCGACCCCTGTACTAGATCAACAGCCATACAGGTCACACTGAGGGTGACCGTACAAACAACTTTAACACTGTTACAAATACGCGCCACACCGTGAACCCACACCAAACAAGAATGACAAACGCATTTCGGGAGAACATCCGCACCGTAACTCAACATAAACACAACAGAACAAATACCCAGAAACCCCACTTCTGCGGTCCCTTCCAAGGTTTCTTGTCATCATCCCATTCGGTTGAGTTTTTTCTTGCCCTGATGTGGAATCTGAGCCGAGGATGTCGTTGTGGCTTGTGCAGCCCTTTGAGACACTGGTGATTTAGGGCTGTATAAGTAAACATTGACTGATTGATGTTCAAACTGTGTGTAATGTTACAGTGGCCAAAAATAATGATTATACTTGTTAAATACAACCTCTTCCTTGGTTTTAATGAATACTCAAGCCTCCTACGCCACATTATTTTAAAGTGGGTCTTTAAGATGGGTGTTACTTGGTGAAAAAAGTTTGACAAGCACTGCTCTAGAGATAACCTCTCTGTGTTTAGTGGCATGTTCATCCACTGAATGGCAACACAAACATGTTGAAGGTGTATTTGTCAATCAAATCAATAATCAGCTGACACATGCAAATGTCTTTTGTTTTCCAGAAAAGCAGCCAAACACCAGGTATGTCCAACAAATGAAGAAAATGCAAAATATTCTTCTATACACCGAGATTTATTTGTTTTCATTCATATTTAATCACTTTAGTTTGTTCAACTATTTTGTTTTCTATTCATTTGTTTTCATTTATCTTCTTAGTACAACATACAACACACAAACAATGTGCTCTACATACAACACACAAACAATGTGCTCTACATACAACACACAAACAATGTGCTCTACATACAACACACAAACAATGTGCTCTACATACAACACACAAACAATGTGCTCTACATACAACACACAAACAATGTGGTCTACATACAACACACAAACAATGTGGTCTACATACAACACACAAACAATGTGCTCTACATACAACACACAAACAATGTGCTCTACATACAACACACAAACAATGTGGTCTACATACAACACACAAACAATGTGGTCTACACACAACACACAAACAATGTGCTCTACATACAACACACAAACAATGTGCTCTACATACGACACACAAACAATGTGCTCTACATACGACACACAAACAATGCGGTCTACATACGACACACAAACAATGCGGTCTACATACGACACACAAACAATGCGGTCTACATACGACACACAAACAATGCGGTCTACATACGACACACAAACAATGCGGTCTACATACGACACACAAACAATGCGGTCTACATACGACACACAAACAATGTGGTCTACACACAACACACAAAGACAAAGATATGTTTCAAAGGGCCAATTTATTTCAGGCCAGAAAAAATGGACAAAACTATTTTAAATAGCTGCAACATAATGGCACTTTAACTTTAACTCTAAGTAGATAGGATCTTTGATCCAAGACACAACTTGCATTTAACTAAAATGTTATTTTCTTTGTGCTCGACAAAAGAAAAGTATTGAGAATGTCTCCATGTTAAAAAACTCGACTTCTGGCTTCACCATGATGTCTTGTTAGTTGTTATGAGAGTAGCGTGTGTGTGTGTGTGTGTGTGTGTGTGTGTGTGTGTGTGTGTGTGTGTGTGTGTGTGTGTGTGTGTGTGTGTGTGTGTGTGTGTGTGTGTGTGTGTGTGTGTGTGTGTGTGTGTGTGTGTGTGTGTGTGTGTGTGTGTGTGTGTGTGTGTGTGTGTGTGTGTGTGTGTGTGTGTGGCCCTTTAAGATATGACAACATGTGAGGTGAGTGACGTCAGTGAGTGAGTGAGTGGGCGAGAGAGGTGAGGGAGCGGCGACAGTGAGTGCGTGCAGGTGTTCTAGCTTGGTGGACGGCTGCGTCCAATAAAGTCACAAAGTTGCAACAAACCGCCGGTCTCGTCATAAAGACCCTCTTCCGGGTAAAGTGAAGGTTGTTAGCCCCGAAGTACGCCTCCCCTGCGGCGTGCTTTCCCCCACCCACAGAAAGCACCCCTCTTCTTTTCCACCAGAGCGCTCCAATAAAACACACTCAGATCTTCTGTTTCTAGCCGATACTACATAAAAATGACGTAAAATAACGCAGTAACGCATCATGCAGTAACGGTAACTGAGTTATAAAAAATAACGCGTTAGATTACTAGTTACCGCCGAAACTAACGGCGTTACAGTAACGCGTTAGTCCCAACACTGATTGTGATCGACTTATTTTGATTCCTAATTATTGACCGTAAGGATTTCTGACTGATGAAAGCAAATTGTTTCTTCCTAGTTGTTGCCAGTCCAGGAGGTCCTAACGCCGTTCGAAGCAGCAACTTTGTCCTGGTTGGATCTCACAAGCTCACACTTTCGTCCACCGGGAAGAGCAAGTTTCCCTTAGAGAAGGTAATGCAGCCTTTCTTCTTCCATATTTGTCCCGCTCTCAAGTATCTTTGACACAATAGCTCCCAAGAACACTCTCGATGTTGTCACTAGCTCATGCTTCCTTCTAAATCCTTTTAACACTTGAATAAATATTACAAGTCCAATTCCCTTACTATATTTGTCAATGAATTCTTAGAAAACAAGCAAAATACCACAAGCTTTAGCATAAAAATTGTTACGAATGTCAGACGTGACGTTTTTGTCACAATATGCTAATAATAAACTCGATAAATGTCAGCGCTTCTATGATTTTATATCAATTTAGGTTGCATGTACATTGTTTCAAAAAGCACATTTACCATTTATACGCATCTTTCACATTATGAGTAACATTTGTTTTCTATGTGATGTACAAACCCCAAAAGCAGTGAAGTTGTCACGTTGTGTAAATGGTAAATAAAAACAGAATACATCCATCCATCCATCCATCTTCTACCGCTTATTCCCTTCGGGGTCGCGGGGGGCGCTGGAGCCTATCTCAGCTACAATCGGGCGGAAGGCGGGGTACACCCTGGACAAGTCGCCACCTCATCACAGGGCCAACACAGATAGACAGACAACATTCACACTCAAATGTTAAATAAACATCCAAACGTTAAAGCTAAATTTTAAATGTTAAACCTAAATGTTAAATCTAAATATTGAAGCCAAATGTGTAATCTAAATCTAAAAGTTAAAGCCAAATGTTTAACCTGAATCTCAATGTTAAACCTAAATGTTAAATTTTAAATCTAAATGTTAAAGCTGAATGTTTAATCTAAATCTAAATGTTAAAGCCAAATGTTTAATCTAAAACTAAATATTAAAGCCAAATGTTTAATCTAAATCTAAAAGTTAAAGCCAAATGTTTAACCTGAATCTCAATGTTAAACCTACATGTTAAATTTTAAATCTAAATGTTGAAGCTGAATGTTTAATCTAAATCTAAACGTTAAAGCTAATTGTGTAATCTAAATCTAAATGTAAAAGCTAAATGTTTAATCTAAATCTACATGTTAAACCTAAATGTTGAATCTAAATCCAAATATACGGTAAATATAAATGTTAAACCTAAATGTTCAATCTGAAAGTTAAACATAAATGTTAAATCTGAACCTGAATGTTGAATCTAAAAGTTAAAGCTGAATGTTAAATCTTGTCGTTAAGTACAAATGTTGAATAAACATCTAAATGTTAAAGCTACATTTTAAATGTTAAACCTAAATATTAAAGCCAAATGTTTAATCTAAATCTAAAAGTTAAAGCCAAATGTTTAACCTGAATCTCCATGTTAAACCTAAATGTTAAATTTTAAATCTAAATGTTAAAGCTGAATGTTTAATCTAAATCTAAATTTTAAAGCCAAATGATTAATCTAAATCTAAATATTAAAGCCAAATGTTTAATCTAAATCTAAATTAGAGCCAAATGTTTAACCTGAATCTCAATGTTAAACCTAATTAAATCTAAATGTTAAAGCTGAATGTTTAATCTAAATCTAAATGTTAAAGCCAAATGTTTAATCTAAATCTAAAAGTTAAAGCCAAATGTTTAACCTGAATCTCCATGTTAAACCTACATGTTAAATTTTAAATCTAAATGTTGAAGCTGAATGTTTAATCTAAATCTAAATGTTAAAGCTAATTGTGTAATCTAAATCTAAATGTAAAAGCTAAATGTTTAATCTAAATCTACATGTTAAACCTAAATGTTGAATCTAAATCCAAATATAAATATAAATGTTAAACCTAAATGTTCAATCGAAATGTTAAGTCTAAAAGTTAAACATAAATGTTAAATCTGAACCTGAATGTTGAATCTAAAAGTTAAAGCTAAATACAACGATTTGCAAATCCTTTTCAACTTATATTCAATTGAATAGACTGCAAGGACAAGATGTTTCATGTTCACACTGGTAAACTTTGTTATTTTTTGCAAATATTAGCTCATTTGGAATTTGATGCCTGCAAGATGTTTCAAAAAAGTTGGCACAGGTGGCAAAAAAGACTGAGAAAGTTGAGGAATGCTCATCAAACTCTTATTTGGAACATCCCATAGGTCAGGGGCGTCAAACTCAAATACAGAGTGGGCCAAAATGTAAAACTGAACAAAGGTTGAACAAATGAACCTTTTAATAGGGACCCAAACAAGTTTAGCATTGAATATTGAACAAGCAAGGCTTATATAACTTTATAGTGACATGCAAAATCCAGTTTAAAATCATAATAATAGTTATTAAAAAATATCAATAAAAATTGAATACCTCTTTTCTATTTGCAGCCTTTTGAGGTAAATATCAACATTAACTTTTTCCACAGGCTAATACATTTGAAAATAAAATAACAATGAATAAACCAACCATTCAGGACTTTAAACTGCTCAGTTTGCGACACACTGATCTAATCTCATGTGCCCAAGCCAGATACCTGCCATCTTTTCTTGGATGCTAGTTCATTAATGTCGGGGCTCGGGCTTTAAGCTGAGGCAACCCTCATTATCGAACGAAGGTGTTCATCAGTCATCATATCTCGTAGTCCACAGTCTTGGGGGCGTGCCTTAAAGGCACTGCCTTTAACATCTTCTATGAGCTGTCGTCCATCCATTCGAACAACGTGCCGGCCCAGTCACAAGATATGTGCGGCTTCTGTACGAACAAACATGTGAATGCAACGCATACTTGATCAACAGCCATACAGGTTACATTGAGAGTGTCCGTATAAACAACTTTAACATTGTTAGAAATATACGCCAGACTGTGAATCCACACCAAACAAGAATGACAAACACATTTCGGGAGAACATCTGCACCGTAACACAACATAAACACAACAGAACAAATACCCAGAACCCTTTGCAGCACTAACTCTTCCGGGACGCTACAATATACACCCCCGCCACCACCATCTACGGTCCGTAATATCATCAAATTGTTCAGAGAATCTGGAGAAATCACTGCACGTAAGCGGCAATGCCCGTGACCTTCCATCACACAGGCGGTACTGCATCAAAAAGCGACATCAGTGTGTAAAAGATATCACCACATGGGCTCTGGGCCACTTTAGAAAACCACTGTCAGTAACTACAGTTGGTCGCTACATCTGTAAGTGCAAGTTAAAACTTTACTATGCAAAGCCAAAGCCATTTATCAACAACACCCAGAAACGCCGCCGGCTTCGCTGGGCCTGAGCTCATCTAAGATGGACTGATGCAAAGTGGAAAAGTGTTCTGTGGTCTGACGAGTCCACATTTCAAATTGTTTTTGGAAACTGTGGACGTCGTGTCCTCCGGACCAAAGAGGAAAAGAACCATCCGGACTGTTCTAGGCACAAAGTGTAAAAGGCAGCATGTGTGATGGTATGGGGGTGTATTAGTGCCCAAGACATGGGTAACTTACACATCTGTGAAGGCACCATTAATGCTGAAAGGTACATACAGCTTTTGGAGCAACATATGTTGCCATCCAAGCAACGTTATCATGGACGCCCCTGCTTATTTCAGCAAGACGATGCCCAGCCACGTGTTACAACAGCGTGGCTTCATAGTAAAAGAGTGCGGGTACTAGACTGGCCTGCCTGTAGTCCAGACATTGAAAATGTGTGGTGCAATATGAAGGCTAAAATATGAGAAGGGAGACTGTTGAACAACTTAAGCTGTACATCAAGCAAGAATGGGAAAGAATTCCACTTCAAAAATGTGTCTCCTTAGTTCCCAAACCTTTACTGAGTGTTGTTAAAAGGAAAGGCCATGTAACACACTGGTAAAAATGCCTTTTTTACAATGTGTTGCTGCCATTAAATTCTCAGTTAATGGTTATTTGCAAAAAAAAAAAGAAGAAGTTTCTCAGTGTGAACATGAAATATCTTGTCTTTGCAGTCTATTCAATTGAATATAAGTTGAAAAGGATTTGTTGTATTCTCTTTTTATTTACCATTTACACAACGTGACAACTTCACTGATGTTTGGTGTTGTATTTCATCACCAGCATTGTGTGGACATTTCTAATAATAGAGCAAATGATGATGAAAGAGCAAATAAAAAAGAAATGCTTTTAATAAGCGAGTACATGTGCTTATGTTCAAGGTGCCGTTCTTGTGTCCTCTGGAAGGACACGTCTACCTGAAGATGCAGTGTGAGGTTGGATGCAACGTGGAGGAAAAAGGCTTCCTGGTGAGTGCAAGCCCTGAAATGCTCTCCATTTATTTGATCAAAGTTGCAGAAGGTGACATTTGATACAAGACTTGGAACATGCGGTATATTAGCAGTATCACTTTAAGAGGACAGATGTAATAAATAATTGCTATATTGGTTAGACCTTGTAAAAACACAGCAAATAAGATGATTGGCGTTCAGGCTGTCAATCATGCCTCTCATGTGCGCACATGTACACGTAAGAGATGCTTGAGAATTGGGATCGAAATGACGTAAAAATGCGAGTGAAATCATACGCTTTTGTAACGAGACCTTATGTTGATGTTTGGAGCTAACATGGTTGTGGGATCTTATGCTGCATCTTTAAAATGAACACAATAGATCAGGAATTTTACATGTCCACACTTTCTTTCTTTTTTTTTAACTTTATTGTACATGTACATGTTTACTTATACTCTCATTTACATGTCCAAACTTTTTCAAACTTAATTCTACATGTCCAAACTTCATTTATACTTTATTGCATTTTATTGTTTATTTTTTAATTTAACTTTATTTTACATGTCTAAACTTTATTTATACTTTATTGTACGAGTCCAAACTTTATTTATACTTTTTATTTTACATGGCCAAACTTTTTTAAAACTTTTATTTAACTTTATTTTACATGTTATAACTTTATTTATACCTTATTTTACATGTCTAAACTTTTTTAAAACTTTATTTATACTTTATTTTATTTAGTCATATTTTCCATATCTAAACATTTTATTTTACATGTCCAAACTTTTTTAAACTTTATTCTACATTTCCAAACTTAATTTATACTTTTTATTTTACATTTCCAAACTTTTTAAAAACTTTTATTTAACTTTATTTGACATGTTCTAACTTTATTTATACTTTATTTTACGTGTCTAAACTTTTTATTTACTTTATTTTACATGTCTTAACTTTATTTACACTTTATTGTACAAGTCCAAACTTTATTTAATCTTTATTTTACATGTCCAAACTTTTTTTAGACTTTATTTTACATGTCTTAACATTATTTATACTTTATTTTATTTAGTCATATTTTCCATATCCAAACCTTTTATTTTAACTTTATTTTACATGTCCAAACTTTTTCAAACTTTATCCTCCATGTCCAAACTTAATTTATACTTTTTATTTTACATTTCCAAACTTTTTAAAAAACTTTTATTTAACTATATTTTACATGTTCTAACTTTATTTATACTTTATTTTACATGTCTAAACTTGTTTTTAACTTTGTTTATACTTTATTTTATTTAGTCATAATTTCCATGTCTAAACATTTTTAATTTTAACTTTATTTTAAATGTCCAAACTTTTCAAAACTGTATCCTACAAGTCCAAACTTTATTTATATTTATTTATTTTAGTTTACATTTCCAAACTTCTTTTTAGTTAATTTGACTTTATTCTATATGACCATCCTTTTTTATTTTTATTTTAACTTAATTTTACTTTTATTTTAATTTACATGTTCTAACTATTTTACTTGTCCAAAACTTTTTCAAAACATTTATTTAACTTTATTTTACATGTTATAACTTTATTTTACGGGTCTAAAATTTGTAAAACTTTATTTATACTTTATTTTATTTAGTCATATTTTCCATATCTAAACATTTTATTTTAACTTTACTTTACATGTCCAAACTTTTTTAAACTTTATTCTACATTTCCAAACTTAATTTATACTTTTTATTTTACATTTCCAAACTTTTTAAAAACTTTTATTTCACTTTATTTATACTTTATTTTACGTGTCTAAACTTTTTATTTACTTTATTTTACATGTCTTAAGTTTATATACACTTTATTGTACAAGTTCAAACTTTATTTATACTTTATTTTACATGTCCAAACTTTTTTAAAACTTTTATTTAACTTTATTTGACATGTTCTAACTTTATTTTTACTTTAGTTTATGTGTCTAAACTTTTTTAAAACTTTATTTTACATGTCTTAACTTTATTTATACTTTATTTTATTTAGTCATATTTTCCATATCCAAACATTTTATTTTAACTTTATTTTACATGTCCAAACTTTTTTAAACTTTATTCTCCATGTCCAAACTTAATTTATACTTTTTATTTTACATTTCCAAACTTTTTTAAAAACTTTTATTTAACTATATTTTACATGTTCTAACTTTATTTATACTTTATTTTACATTTCTAAACTTGTTTTTAACTTTATTTATACTTTATTTTATTTAGTCATATTTTCCATGTCTAAACATTTTTAACTTTATTTTAAATATCCAAACTTTTCAAAACTGTATTCTACAAGTCCAAACTTTATTTATACTTATTTATTTTAGTTTACATTTCCAAACTTCTTTTTAGTTAATTTGACTTTATTCTATATGACCATCCTTTTTTTTTTTTTTTTAACTTAATTTTACTTTTATTTTAATTTACATGTTCTAACTATTTTGCTTGTCCAAACGTTTCCTTAAAAACTTTATTTTACATGTCCAAAGTTAGAATGGAGGCAAGTTTGATACAATTTGTATAATAAAGATGATAAAAACAATCATTGTGCCTGGAAAAAAAACATCGACACCTCAGCTTTGTGTTCTTGCTGACAAAACTAATTACTGTCATAGCTAATAGAATAGCTCATTAATAATTCATATCTTTGCCAAGGGTCAGTAAAAATTGGCCCTTTTTGCTACAGTTTGGAGACAACAGCCCAGTTTCACATTCTGAGCATAAGTAAAGGAATGTGCTTTAAATGAATCCACAATATTACAGTTATTTGCAATTTGACATGAATTGTTGCACTTCCAGATGACCGTGTGAAATTAATATCACCAACAACGTCATGTTTGGAAGATGAATTAAATGAAGCATGTGCACTTGATGCAAAAGTGCACTGGAAACTGAATCTTGAAAATGCATGAGCATATCTCCAACTGACTATTTTTATTACATCAAGTCATTTACTGTAAATTCTGCTAATGTTTATCTCAGACTTCATTTCTCTTGCATTGACTCATTAAGGCTCTTTTGTTCTTTTTGCAGACAATGTTTGAGGACGTTAGCGGTTTTGGAGCCTGGCACAGAAGATGGTGCGTCTTGTCAGGGTACTGCATCTCCTACTGGACGTACCCCGATGATGAAAGGCGCAAGGTAAACAAATATAATAATCATAATAATAATAACCCATAATACCCCGATGATGAAATACACAAGGTAAACAAACCCATTACTCTTTAATAATTATAATAATAATAATAACCCATAATACCCCGGTGATGAAAGACACAAGGTAAACAAACCCTTTACTCTATAATAATCATAATAATAATAATAACCCATAATAATCCGTTGATGAAATACACAAGTTAAACAAAGCTAAATTTACTCAAAATTACAATGTAATAAAAATCCTAATTTAAATCACAACATGCTGGTTTACAAAAAGTATTGTAGTTGATTTAAAGTATACTTGTTGTTTACTATAAATATTCACGCTGTTTTTAAAGTGTACTTGTTGTATACAAAAATTAATGTGGTTGTTTTAAAGTATACTTGTTTATGAAAAATATTGCAGTTGTTTTGATGTATACTTGTTTACAAAAAGTCATGTGGTTGTTTTGAAGTATACTTGTCTACAGAAAGTATTGTAGTTGTTTTAAAGTATACTGGTTTACTTCAAAACAACAACATTACTTTTTCTAAACAAGTATACTTCAAAACAACTGCAATATTTTTCATAAACAAGTATACATCAAAACAACTACAATATTTTTCATAAACAAGTATACTTTAAAACAACCAGCTTACTTTATGGTAAACGGGATTGTAGTTGTTTGAAACAACTACAATACTTCTTGCATATTTTAAAACTACAATACTTCTTGTGAACAACAAGTATACTTTAAAACAACTACAATACTTTTTGTATATTTTAAAAGTATGCTTGTTGTTCACAAGAAGTATTGTAGTTGTTTTAAAATATACAAGAAGTATTGTAGTTGTTTTCAAGTACACTTGTTGTTCACAAGAAGTTTTGTTGTTGTTTTATAGTATACTTGTTAAGAAGTATTGTAGTTGTTTTATAGTATACTTGTTAAGAAGTATTGTAGTTGTTTTATAGTATACTTGTTAAGAAGTATTGTAGTTGTTTTATAGTATACTTGTTAAGAAGTATTGTAGTTGTTTTATAGTATACTTGTTAAGAAGTATTGTTGTTGTTTTATAGTATACTTGTTAAGAAGTATTGTAGTTGTTTTAAAGTATACTTGTTGTTTACAAAAAGTATTGTAGTTGTTTTAATGTATACTTGTTTATGAAAAATATTGTAGTTGTTTTAAAGTATACTTGTTTACTTCAAAACAACTACATTGTTTTAAAGTATACTTGTTAACAACCACATTACTTTTTGTAAACAAGTACACTTTAAAACAACCACATTACTTTTTTGTAAACAGTATAGTATTTGTTTGAAACAACTACAATACTTCTTGCATATTTTAAAACTACGATACCTCTTGTGAACAACAAGTATACTTTAAAACAGCTACAATACTTTTTGTATATTTTAAAAGTATACTTGTTGTTCACAAGAAGTATTGTAGTTGTTTAAAAAATATACAAGTATTGTAGTTGTTTTCAAGTGTACTTGTTGTTCACAAGAAGCATTGCTGTTGTTTTATAGTATACTTGTTAAGAAGTATTGTAGTTGTTTTAAAGTATACTTGTTAAGAAGTATTGTAGTTGTTTTAAAGTATACTTGTTTATGAAAAATATTGTAGTTTTAAAGTATACTTGGTTACTTCAAAACAACTACTTTGTTTTAAAGTATACTTGTTAACAACCACATTACTTTTTGTAAACAAGTACACTTTAAAACAACCACATTACTTTTTTGTAAACAGTATAGTATTTGTTTGAAACAACTACAATACTTCTTGCATATTTTAAAACCACAATACTTCTTGTGAACAACAAGTATACTTTAAAAACAACTACAATACTTTTTGTATATTTAAAAGTATACTTGTCGTTCACAAGAAGTAGTGTAGTTTTTTTAAAGTATACTTGTTGTTCACAAGAAGTATTGTAGTTGTTTTAAAGTATACTTGTTGTTCACAAGAAGTATTGTAGTTGTTATAAAGTATACTGCTTGGTTTTGTTTTTCAGGTTTACATGGAAGTGAATACACTTTCATTATTATTATTATTATTATTATTATTATTATCAGCAGCTACACAGCAGCTAAGCACACAATCTAGACATACGGTCTATAATAATCAGTGAACAATAAAAAGCACATTTGTCAATATAAAGAAATGATAGTTGCCCATTACTTACACATACAAAGTCTTCTAGGCAGAAGCGTATTACAAAATATATCCAGGAACAAACGTGTCCGCATGTTTCAACTTACTGTGTCGTGAACCCATTAACTTCTTGAATTATTGTGGTGTCGCCAAAAAACCCCAAAACCATTCCACTTCTACTTAAAGACAGCATTCTAGACGGTGAATAATAACAACACCTACCACTGTTCTCTGATTGGCTCATTTCACTTGATCTAACATTACACACTACTATGATTTCTGCTGATATCGGCTCCTGTATCAGTAGTGAAAAAGTGGTATACCCCTACATGTCATGTGAATATTCCAATCCATGGGAATATTACAATTCAATTGATGATCAGGATTATTTATAAAAACATGACCGATGTATTTGTGTTATCTACCACGTTATGACCCGATATTGATTGTGTCAAAAGTACACAAAAACACCTTTTTTTTGTGCTTTTTCTCAGAATCCTATTGGTCGAATCAACCTGGTCAACTGCAGCAGTAAGAAGGTGGAAGCTGCCAAGCGAGAGTTCTGTGCTCGACCCAACACCCTTGAACTCACCACAGTTAGACCTCAGAGAGAAGACGACAAGGAGACTCTCGTCAGCCAGTGTACCAACACCATGTGTGTCACCACGTAAGTACTTTGTCTAGTACTATACCATGTGTGTCACCACGTAAGTACTTTGTCTAGTACTACACCATGTGTGTCACCACCTAAGTACTTTGTCTAGTACTACACCATGTGTGTCACCACGTAAGTACTTTGTCTAGTACTACACCATGTGTGTCACCACGTAAGTACTTTGTCTAGTACTACACCATGTGTGTCACCACCTAAGTACTTTGTCTAGTACTACACCATGTGTGTCACCACGTAAGTACTTTGTCTAGTACTACACCATGTGTGTCACCACCTAAGTACTTTGTCTAGTACTACACCATGTGTGTCACCACCTAAGTACTTTGTCTACTAGTACATCAATGTACACCATGTGTGTCACCACCTAAGTACTTTGTCTAGTACTACACCATGTGTGTCACCACCTAAGTACTTTGTCTAGTACTACACCATGTGTGTCACCACCTAAGTACTTTGTCTAGTACTACACCATGTGTGTCACCACCTAAGTACTTTGTCTAGTACTACACCATGTGTGTCACCACCTAAGTACTTTGTCTAGTACTACACCATGTGTGTCACCACCTAAGTACTTTGTCTAGTACTACACCATGTGTGTCACCACCTAAGTACTTTGTCTAGTACTACACCATGTGTGTCACCACCTAAGTACTTTGTCTAGTACTACACCATGTGTGTCACCACCTAAGTACTTTGTCTAGTACTACACCATGTGTGTCACCACCTAAGTACTTTGTCTACTAGTACATCAATGTACACCATGTGTGTCACCACCTAAGTACTTTGTCTAGTAGTACATCAACGTACACCATGTGTGTCACCACGTAAGTAGTACATCAATGTACACCATATGTGTAACACCTAAGTACTTTGTCTTAGACCAAGTAATACTCCAATGTACACTACGTCTGTGACCTTCTAAGTACTTCTTCTTAGACCAAGTAATACTTCAATGTACACCATTTGTGGTACTACCTCAGTACTTTGTCTTAGACCTACTAATACTTCAATGTGCACTATGTGTGGAAATACCAAAGTACTACCTCTTAGACCTAGCAATACTTCATTGCACAATATGTGTGTGACCAGTTAAGTACTACCTCGTATACCTAGTAATACTTATAGTACTGATGGTATGTTCCGTGTGTAGTACCGATGGTATGTTTCATGTGTAGTACCGATGGTATGTTTCGTGTGTAGTACCGATGGTATGTTTCGTGTGTAGTACCGAACCAATGGTATGTTTCATGTGTAGTACCGATGGTATGTTTCGTGTGTAGTACTGATGGTGTGTTTCGTGTGTAGTACTGATGGTGTGTTTCGTGTGTAGTACCAATTATATTTTTCCGGTGAAGTCATGATTGTACTTTTCATGTGAAGTACAGATGGTTCTTTTCGTGTGTAGTACCGATGGTACGTTTCGTGGGTAGTACCGATGGTAGGTTTTATGTGTAGTACCGATGGTATGTTTCGTGTGTAGTACCGATCGTATGTTTAGTGTGTAGTACCGATGGGACGTTTCGTGTGTAGTACCGATGGTAGGTTTCGTGTGTAGTACCGATGGTAGGTTTCGTGTGTAGTACCGATTGTACGTTTCGTGTGTAGTACCGATGGTAGGTTTCATGTGTAGTACCGATGGTATGTTTCATGTGTAGTACCGATGGTGTGTTTCATGTGTAGTGCCAATTATACTTTTCCGGTGAAGTCCTGATTGTACTTTTCATGTGAAGTACCGATGGTTCTTTTCATGTGTAGTACCGATGGTAGGTTTCATGTGTAGTACCAATGGTACGTTTCTTGTGTAGTACCGATGGTAGGTTTCATGTGTAGTACCGACGGTATGTTTCGTGTGTAGTACCGATGGTAGGTTTCATGTGTAGTACCGATGGTACGTTTCGTGTGTAGTACCGATGGTACGTTTCGTGTGTATCGTGTGTAGTACCGATGGTACGTTTCGTGTGTATCGTGTGTAGTACCGATGGTATGTTTCGTGTGTAGTACCGATGGTAGGTTTCGTGTGTAGTACCGATGGTAGGTTTCATGTGTAGTACCGATGGTAGGTTTCGTGTGTAGTACCGAAGGTATGTTTTGTGTGTAGTACCGATGGTATGTTTCATGTGTAGTACCGGTAGTAGGTTTCGTGTGTAGTACCGATGGTAGGTTTCATGTGTAGTACCGATGGTATGTTTCATGTGTAGTACCGATGGTATCTTTCGTGTGTAGTACCGATGGTATGTTTCGTGTGTAGTACCGATGGTAGGTTTCATGTGTAGTACCGATGGTAGGTTTCATGTGTAGTACCGATGGTAGGTTTCGTGTGTAGTACTGAAGGTATGTTTCGTGTGTAGTACCGATGGTATGTTTCATGTGTAGTACCGGTAGTAGGTTTCGTGTGTAGTACCGATGGTAGGTTTCATGTGTAGTACCGATGGTATGTTTCATGTGTAGTACCGATGGTATCTTTCGTGTGTAGTACCGATGGTACGTTTCGTGTGTAGTGCCGATGGTACGTTTCATGTGTAGTACCGATGGTAGGTTTCGTGTGTAGTGCCGATGGTATCTTTCGTGTGTAGTACCGATGGTAGGTTTCGTGTGTAGTCCCGATGGTATCTTTCGTGTGTAGTACCGATGGTACGTTTCGTGTGTAGTGCCGATGGTACGTTTCGTGTGTAGTACCGATGGTAGGTTTCGTGTGTAGTGCCGATGGTATCTTTCGTGTGTAGTACCGATGGTAGGTTTCATGTGTAGTCCCGATGGTATCTTTCGTGTGTAGTACCGATGGTACGTTTCGTGTGTAGTGCCGATGGTACGTTTCGTGTGTAGTGCCGATGGTACGTTTCGTGTGTAGTATCTATGGTATGTTTCGTGTGTAGTGCCAATGATACTTTTCCGGTAAAGTACAGATGGTTCTTTTACAGTGTAGAACGGATGGTACTTTTCATGTGTGATGGCACTTTTCCAGCGTAGTGCCAACGGTACTTTCCAGTGTAGTACAGATGATACTTTAATTGTACTTTTCCTGTGTAGTACACAGACGACTGATGCAAATGTTGTGCTGTGTCGTGCAGAAACTGGCTGAGTGCAGACACCAAAGCTGAGAGGAATTCATGGATGACGCACATCAATCAGGTTCTAGCAGATCTGCGCATGTGGCGACCAGATGCTTGTTATGCTGGCGTGTGACATTACTGTATATAATACCAAGGTATGCAATACTTGAATACACGCGCACACTCACAGAGTAAAAGTAGTGCTAATGTATACTTTATGAATATTATTGCAACTTTCCACTTCCTGCCTATAAAATCACATTGTTTACAGTCAAAATGTTACATATTTATTTCAATATTTCCACTTCATAAAATAGCAGCTTTGTTTTCCATTTTTCTCTTTGTGTTTTTCTAATAAACGAAACATGTTTCACTTAATGTTGACAATAAGAACATACTCACATGACATGATGAACCATACTAATATTTCACTACAGCTTTTCTACTTATTTACAGTATTTCCACTTGACTTTTAGTTTTATAAGTGGGAGGTATTTGGAGATTATACATATTTCTCGGTTGTTATAATCTGATTTGAAATGGTCTGTTAAAGCAGGATGTACGACTTTTTAAAATGTACTTGAATAACTAAGTGCGTTATTGAACATTTATACAATTTTCATGTAATGAATTTTTTCTTCTGGCTAGCTTTTATCTTTACATTTACTTCTACTGCATACCAAATGTATTGCTACTGCATTATATATATACATATTTATATATATAAATATATATATATATATATATATACACTGCTTAAATTTGTCAGGTATTTTGTGTTTTCAGGAAACTTCATTAAATGCCTGCTTTGTTTAAAACATGGTTATTGTTTGTTGATGTGTTGACAAAAGACATAAGCGGAAGAAGATGGACATGATGACAACATTATGTTACATAAATACACAAGTACATGATGACAACATTATGTTACATAAATACACAAGTACATGATGACAACATTATGTTACATAAATACACAAGTACATGATGACAACATTATGTTACATAAATACACAAGTACATGATGACAATGTTATGTTACATAAATACACAAGTACATGATGACAACATTATGTTACATAAATACACAAGTACATGATGACAACATTGTTACATAAATACACAAGTACATGATGACAACATTGTTACATAAATACACAAGTACATGATGACAATGTTATGTTACATAAATACACAAGTACACAATGACAACATTATGTTACATAAATACACAAGTACATTATGACAACATTGTTACATAAATACACAAATACTTGATGACAACGTTATGTTACATAAATACACAAGTACATGATGACAATGTTATGTTACATAAATACACAAGTACATGATGACAACATTATGTTACATAAATACACACGTACATGATGACAACATTATGTTACATAAATACACAAGTACATGATGACAACATTATGTTACATAAATACACAAGTACATGATGACAACATTATGTTACATAAATACACAAGTACATGATGACAACATTATGTTACATAAATACACGAGTACATGATGACAACGTTATGTTACATAAATACACAAGTACACGATGACAACATTATGTTACATAAATACACAAGTACATGATGACAACGTTATGTTACATGAATACACAAGTACATGATGACAACATTATGTTACATAAATACACAAGTACATGATGACAACATTATGTTACATAAATACACAAGTACACGATGACAGCATTATGTTACATAAATACACAAGTACACAATGACAACATTATGTTACATAAATACACAAGTACATGATGACAACATTATGTTACATAAATACACAAGTACATGATGACAACGTTATGTTACATAAATACACAAGTACATGATGACAACATTATGTTACATAAATACACAAGTACATGATGACAACATTATGTTACATAAATACACGAGTACATGATGACAACGTTATGTTACATAAATACACAAGTACATGATGACAGCGTTATGTTACATAAATACACAAGTACATGATGACAACATTATGTTACATAAATACACAAGTACATGATGACAGCATTATGTTACATAAATACACAAGTACATGATGACAACATTATGTTACATAAATACACAAGTACATGATGACAACATTAGGTTACATAAATACACAAGTACATGATGACAGCATTATGTTACATAAATAAACAAGTACATGATGACAACATTATGTTACATAAATACACAAGTACACGATGACAATATTATGTTACATAAATACACAAGTACATGATGACAACGTTATGTTACATGAATACACAAGTACATGATGACAACATTATGTCACATAAATACACAAGTACACGATGACAACATTATGTTACATAAATACACAAGTACACGATGACAACATTATGTTACATAAATACACAAGTACATGATGACAACATTATGTTACATAAATACACAAGTACATGATGACAACATTATGTTGCATAAATACACAAGTACATGATGACAACATTATGTTACATAAATACACAAGTACATGATGACAACATTGTTACATAAATACACAAGTACATGATGACATTATGTTACATAAATACACAAGTACATGATGACAGCATTATGTTACATAAATACACAAGTACATGATGACAGCATTATGTTACATAAATACACAAGTACATGATGACAACATTATGTTACATAAATACACAAGTACATGATGACAACATTATGTTACATAAATACACAAGTACATGATGACATCACGTACAAAATACATGTACATGATGACATCATTACGTGCATGTGCATTTTGTAGGGGATGACGTCATGGAGTATTTTGCCCCCTGCTGGCCTGCGTTCACAGGTAGATGTTTCCACCACCTTTGATGTTTTACTACCATTTCTCTGACTTGGTGGAATATTTCCATCTTTATGTGAAATGATTGGAATGACAGTCTGATGTTATTTTTCAAGACTAGTAGCAAATAAAAGTGTTTGTAGTCAAGGCGCCACCTTGTGGTGTGACTATCTAATCACATTAGATTCACTTTGGCAATAAAAGTCACTCATGGAACATTTTTTATTCTTTTCTTAATTGTTTACACAATTTTCTCATCTAAAGGAAGCTAATAAATATTTTCTACTTCACTAAACACCAGATGGAATTCTTGTGTCAACAGAGTACTTGTTTGATGAAGTACTGTGTGTTTTACACTATACAAGTACTTGTTTGATGAAGTACTGTGTGTTTTACACTATACAAGTACTTGTTTGATGAAGTACTGTGTGTTTTACACTATACAAGTACTTGTTTGATGAAGTACTGTGTGTTTTACACTATACAAGTACTTGTTTGATGAAGTACTGTGTGTTGTACACTATACAAGTACTTGTTTGATGAAGTACTGTGTGTTTTACACTATACAAGTACTTGTTTGATGAAGTACTGTGTGTTTTAGAGTCTAAAACACACAGTACTTCATCAAACAAGTACTTGTTTAATGAAATACTGTGTTTTTTAGACTAAAAGTCTAAAATGGATTATGAAGACAATGTGGTAATTTGTCTTACTTTCTTAAACATGTTTTGTTAGTACGAGAATTGTTTTTTATTTTATTTATTTATTATATGCATTGTTAATCGTGATGTAAAACATTGGAAGTAAATATCGTTATGTTTTGGAAGTGTCATTCTTTGATAAGTATGATCATTGTTCAATAATTTTAAAAAGTAGATCAGCCAGTCCAGCAGGTGGCGTCACTGCGCACCAACATGTTGATTCATCACCAGAGGAAGACGCAGTAGCTTCCATCCACCCATCCATTTCTACCGCTTATTCCCTTCGGGGTCGCGGGGGGCGCTGGAGCCTATCTCAGCTACAATCGGGCGGAAGGCGGGGTACACCCTGGACAAGTCGCCATCTCATCGCAGGGCCAACACAGATAGACAACATTCACACTCACATGTAGTTATTAAATAAAAAAGTAGAGCCTCCAGGCCAGCAGGTGGCGCCACTGCGCACCAACATGTTGATTCATCACCAGAGGAAGACGCAGTAGCTTGTAGTTATTAGCTAACGAGCTAGCAGCGAAGCAGTCAACATTTGACAGAAAAGGCGATTAAAAGAAGAAGAATGACTTTGTCGCCAGCAGTCACTCAATTATGTGACAATTCTAAGGACGTCTTCCTGGATGTGTGCAAGTTGTTACTTACATACGCCGACAATATCTTAAGGTAAGACTGATGTTAATACGACTTCTTTCTGACAAACTAACAAAATATACATATCTGTATTTTTTATTAATACTAGCATGTACGGCATCGCACAGGTTTATAAATACTGATATTGTTTATTAATGCTAGCATGTACGGCATCGCACAGGTTTATAAATACTGATATTGTTTATTAATACTAGCATGTACGGCATCGCACAGGTTTATAAATACTGATATTGTTTATTAATACTAGCATGTACGGCATTGCACAGGTTTATAAATACTGATATTGTTTATTAATACTAGCATGTACGGCATCGCACAGGTTTATAAATACTGATATTTATTAATACTAGCATGTACGGCATCGCACAGGTTTATAAATACTGATATTGTTTTTTAATACTAGCATGTACGGCATCGCACAGGTTTATAACTATCTATATTGTTTATTAATACTAGCATGTACGGCATCGCACAGGTTTATAAATACTGATATTGTTTATTAATACTAGCATGTACGGCATCGCACAGGTTTATAAATACTGATATTGTTTATTAATACTAGCATGTACGGCATCGCACAGGTTTATAAATACTGATATTGTTTATTAATGCTAGCGTGTACGGCATCGTACAAGTTTATAAATACTGATATTGTTTATTTATGCTAGCATGTACGGCATCGCACAGGTTTATAAATATTGACATTGTTTATTAATACTAGCATGTACGGCATCGCACAGGTTTATAAATACTGATATTGTTTATTAATACTAGCATGTACGGCATCGCACAGGTTTATAAATACTGATATTGTTTATTAATACTAGCATGTACGGCATCGCACAGGTTTATAAATACTGATATTGTTTATTAATGCTAGCATGTACGGCATCGCACAGGTTTATAAATACTGATATTGTTTATTAATACTAGCATGTACGGTATCGCACAGGTTTATAAATATCTATATTGTTTATTAATACTAGCATGTACATCATCGCGCAGGTTTATAAATACTGATATTGTTTATTAATACTAGCATGTATGGCATTACACAGGTTTATAAATATTGATATTGTTTATTAATACTAGCCACACAGTGTCCGTCTACCAACAATAATAATAATAATAGATTTTATTTGTAAAAAGCACTTTACATTGAGTAAACAACCTCAAAGTGCTACAGTGTATTAAAAAAATAAATAGATAATAAATCAAAATAAAAACTAGAACAGCCTAATAGCTAGAACTAGTATGCATATATCTAAAAAAAAAAAGCCTTTTTTTTTTTTTTTTTTTTTTAAAGGGGGGGTTTTAAGCCTTTTTTAAAAGCATCCACAGTCTGTGGTGCCCTCAGGTGGTCAGGGAGAGCGTTCCACAGACTGGGAGCGGCGGAGCAGAAAGCCCGGTATGGCGTCACATTAGTACCAAAAATCCAAGCGCGTAAAAACTGTTATCCCCACCACGCACCCTTTTGCGCGTGTGTGGTGCCTTTGTGTGCGCGCGGTGCCTTTCTGTGCGCGCGCGCGGTGCCTTTCTGCGCGCGCGCGCTGTCTCGGTCTGTGCGCTGTCATGTTTCATTTTGGTACTTTGGGGGCGGGCATGCTTAGACCGCCCCTTCTTTCTGATTGGCTTTGGAAAAAAAATAAATAAATAAAAATACACAACTTCAAGTAGGTTGTAAAAAAAGGCAGATGAAGTGAAACTATAGCAATGCTTTTCTTTCCACTCTCTCATGCACACAGATACTCATGTTATGAGAAGTATATTGTTTCAAAAATATTAACATTAATTGTTGATATTTTAAACATCTTTCAGATTACATTGCTCAAATTCAAAAACCACTTTACCACACAAATATTAGGCCCAATGTGCAGGATTATTCTATTAGTATTAGTTATTTTTATGTTTTATCATATCTTAGCTTATTTTTATGCTTCATCATATCTTAGCCTATTTTTATATGGTCTTATTATATTTATATTTCAGTTTTTATTGTATTTTATTTTATTTTATAGTTTTTCATATTGTAGTTTATTTTTATGTTTGATTATATCTTATCTTATTTCATATTATTTTTGGACTTTTACCTGATGTGTATTTTAATTATTTTTAATCCATTCATTTGATCATCTAGTGTTTCCTCAAAGTTCCTGTGATTGGCTATTGTCATTGTGTTGTTATTATTGTTGTTGTTGTTGTTTGTTTATTTTTATGTACATGTTTAACTTTCTTCATGGGGTGTGGGTGTTATTTCTCATTTTGTTTTTAACTATGTAAAGCACTTTGAGCTGCATTTTAAATTAATGAAAAGTGCTTTATAAAAAAAAAATTATTATTATTTTTAGTAATAGTACCCTTACAATCACTCCAAACCAGTTCAATAACTTACCTCTTTTTCAGCCAACATTTTTTTATCCCCTTCTTCCTCCGTAAATCTTGATACATATTGACGATGACCCGCCCTGCTATACTTCTGATTGCTCAAAGCCAATCAGAAAGAAGGGGCGGTCTAAGCATGCCCGCCCCCAAAGTACCAAAATGAAACATGACCGCGCGCAGACCGAGACAGCGCGCGCGCAAAAGGGTGTCACGCGCGCGCACGAAGTGGAGAATCAGCGCGCGATAACAGTTTTTACGCGCTTGGATTTTTGGTACTAATGTGACGCCATAGCCCGGTCTCCCATTGTTCGTAGCTTTGTCCTCGGAGGTTAGCCTGTCCGGAGCGGAGGTGTCGTGTGGAGGATTTGGGGGTGAGCAGTTCTTTGAGGTAGAGGGGGGCATTTCCATGGAGGCACCGTTTGAACCACTGAGAACTAACTCGCGCTTAATGTATGAGGATTTTGCATGACATCATCTCCTGAAGTTCTATTGCAATAGATTACACATTGCAAAGTTAATATACGGTGATGGTTAAACTGGCATTAGTTCATCAAATCAGGGTACTGGTGTGTACATATTATTACCACAAAGTGTGACGTCACTTTGAAGTATGATGTCATTTGAACCTTAATGATTTTTTTCCCATCAGGAATCCCAACTTGGAAAAGTATAGATCAATTCGCATAGAAGGTCCTACTTTCTCTACCAAGCTGCTGCCAATCAGAGGTGCGGTGGAATGCCTCTTTGAGATGGGCTTCAAGGAGGTATGGGAACATTCACTTAAAGACGTAAAGCTTCCATATCTGTACAGTGCATGTTTAGTACGACCCCTGGCAAAAATGATGAATCCGCAAAATTAAAGGATGTTCATTCCGTTGTTTCATTTTGTAGAAAAAAAGCAGATAAGATACATGACACCAAAGTATTGTAATTTCTGGCTTTAAAAAAACACTCAAATAAATCCGGAAAATAAATTGTTGTCATAACTGTTTCATTTTTACATCAAGCAGAGTGAAAAAAATAATGCAATCATGACAAACAAACAAAATGACAGTCCAACACGCCACCAGTACTTTATTGCACCACCTCTGGCTTTTCTAAGAGCTTGCGGGGTGTGAAGCATGCACTTAATGAGTGACAAACAGCGGGGGGTGGATATTGTAGCGTCCCGGAAGAGTTAGTGCTGCAAGGGGTTCTGGGTATTTGTTCTGTTGTGTTACGGTGCGCATGTTCTCCCGAAATGTGTTTGTCATTCTTGTCTGGTGTGGGTTCACAGTGTGGCGCATATTTGTAACAGGGTTAAACTTGTTTATACGGCCACCCTCAGTGTGACCTGTATGGCTGTTGACCAAGTATGCTTTCCATTCACTTGTGTGTGTGAAAAGCCGTACATTTTATGTGATTGGGCCGGCACGCAAAGGCAGTGTCTTTAAGGCACACCCCGAATATTGTTGTCTGGGTGGAAATCGGGAGAATGGTTGCCCCGGGAGATTTTCGGGAGGGGCACTGATATTTTTCGGAGTCTCCCGGGAAAATCGGGAGGGTTGGCAAGTATGACTGGGAGACGCAACTGCTCTGTACTTCTCCCTACATCCGTGTAGAACTCCGTACAGCGGCGTTTTAAAAAGTTATAAATTGTACTTTTTGAAACCGATACCGATATTTTCCGATATTACATTTTAAAGTATTTATCGGCCGATAATATCGGCAGTCCGATATTATCGGACATCTCTACCCGCAATCTAAAAGCAGAGAGGGGGGCAAACCTGACACCGCTCCAAGCACCTTTTGGTTTGAACTGTTTATGACCCAGCGCAGCAGTTGTTTATGACCCCTCCCCTTAGAAGCAGCTGCAGCTATGTAATCAGGAAATGCCCAAATAACGGGAGAGGTCAGGGAACCCTTTCCTCAGAGCGTGGGGCGACATTGTATGAGAGTGCACGCGCTCTCCTCATGAGCTAAATTGAATCCTGTCTCTGTTTGATTCCTTGCTTCTTGTCTTTGTTTAATAGATAGTTTGGTGTTGTTTATATGATAGTTAGCATGCAGAAATATGATGGTAAGATCAATATACTAATTGTATTAAGCGTATGCCAGCAATATATGTAGTTAGCATTAAAAGTAGTCAAATCCTTTACTATCTGTGTGTGATTTTGTTTCTCCTATAGGCTGACACTCACCTGGTGTTCCCCACCTCTGCATCAGTGGAAAATCTAAAGGCCGTCAGAGATTCCATCGCAGCTGAAAGAGATCAGAGACTACCTGGAAGACCGTCCGTCCCCCTTATGGCGACCGCAGAAAGCCAGCATTCGCCTGGTCAGCCCGTGTCCTCACTTCCTGCACGGCCAAAACCTCTGGTAATGTCTGCAAAACAACACAGTATAATAATTGTCATATTAGCAGATTGTGAACCCATTTATGGTCAAAATCTACTTTTATCTGTTGTTTTTTTCCCCCTCAAAATGTGACCTCCCTTCCTCAATAAATGCTTTACCTAAATAAAACCCTCCAAAAATAAACACCTGCCCTCAAATAGACCTCTCCTCTTGACACTGAGGAAGAATACCAGGTACAGTATATGTAATTACTTCAATCAATCAATCGATGTTTACTTATGTAGCCCTAAATCACAAGTGTCTCAAAGGGCTGCACAAGCCACAACGACGTCCTCGGTTCAGATCCCACATCAGGGCAAGGAAAAACTTAACCCATTGGGATGACAATGAGAAACCTTGAGAGGACCGCAGATGTGGGCGACCCCCCATTCATCCAGCCAGTGAAATATTTTTAAAGACTACTCCAGTTGTTTAGCTGACTATTTATATCTGTGTGTGGCATTGCTATTAGTGTTTCACAAGAATAAATAAATACAAACAGAACAATGCCACGTACACCATCTGATGTGTGGAGACATTTCACCCCGAGCAATGTAGGCGGAAAGGCGGTGTACATTTGCGAATACTGTGCAAAGAGCTACGTCAAAAAAATGGCACAAAGATGCAGCAGCATATAGACAACTAGGGATGATACTCGAAACCGGTTTTCCCGGTTGTTTGATAAGAAAAGAACCGAGTCCTCGGACTCGAATCCCTTTTTGAGAACCGGTACCCGTTATCGAGACCACTACAGTAAAGGAAAAGAGTTGATTCTTTATTCGAGTCCCGTCCCGACCAGAAATGCTCCGTGGGACATCACAAGAAATGACGTCACGTAGCTCAGTCATTAGGCGCAGATAGCGAAAGCAGGAAAACAATGGACGGGAAAAAGCGCTCCAAGGTGTAATAAAGTTCAAAACAAAAGCTATAATCCATCAAATAACTTTACTGAGAGATTTGAGCAGGGTAAAACACATGACCAACACTTTTACCACCAACCGGAAACATAGCAACCAGGCTAGCAACGCACCTCCTTTACGGCAGCTGTCGCAACGTTCTTAAAACAACCGCAGCACATACATATATATACAACACTGCAGCACATACATATATATACAACACATCTCCCTTTTTTAACTTTTCTTTTTCTTTCCTTGTAAACAAAACACAATCACACTGTAGATGTGTTGTCGGTCTAATTATAAATAATGCAGACGAGGCGTGTTGGCTGAGTTCTTGACGTTTACTTTCACAGCGTGGCGACATGCAACACTTTTCGGGGCTACCGCGCATGCTCGTAACTCCCGTTGCATGCTGGGTAGTGTAGTTGTTATATTCTCTAGCTCATAACATTTTTCCCCATAAAGAAATAATGTTAACTCAATAAAGTGTATTTCTTTTTTTAGCTTTAACTTTTCATTTATTAGCATTGTAAACACATTTGGAAATAACTTTTCTCTTCATAGAATGTTCTTTCAATAAAGAAATAAAGTGCAAAAATGTCAAAGCATCATAACAAACAGTTATGTCAAATAGCAGCAGAAGTGCACTTTTTGGAGAGCTGTATTATTTTCAGTTTTGTGCCTAAGGGACTGATTTTATTTAACACTATATTATTATTTATTCACCTATAGTGATCACAGAGACAGCTTGTTTTTGTGTTACTGTATATATTTGTTTCTCTGAAAAATCCCACTTAATATACTTTGGGTAACAACAGTCAATATTTATTTATTTTATTTTATTTTTTTAGGTGGGTAACAGTCAATATTTATTTATTTATTAGATTTTATTTTTTTATTATATAATAAAAGTGAGCTTTTATTAAACCAAATATTGTGTGTTTTTTTCCATATACAACAACCTATCTGGACTCCATAAGAGAATCGGTTCGATAAGAGGATTCGATAATAGACTCGAACTCGATAATTCCTTATCAAACATTATCCCTATAGACAAGTGCCCAATAATATATCATTTTTGTAATTCACCATATATTCCCATTCATTCCCATGGACGGTGTCCACTGTCCAACTTTGAATAATCAAAAAATGGTCAATATTTCCAAACTTCCCGAGCTTAACTTCCCGTGGTAAATTTCCGGAAATTTACCGGAAACTTTCCACCCCTTTGCAACTAGAGATGTCCGATAATATCGGCCTGCCGATATTGTAGGCCGATAAATGCTTTAAAATGTATTATCGGGAATTATCTGTATCGGTTTCAAAAAGTCAAATTCATGACTTTTTAAAACGCAGCTGTACGGTAAAACACGGACGTAGGGCATACTTTCCAACCCTCTCGATTTTCCCGGGAGACTCCCGAATTTCAGTGCCCCTCCCGAGGTAACCATTCTCCCGATTTCCACCCGGACAACAATATTGGGGGCGTGACTTAAAGGCCTACTGAAATGAATTTTTTTTATTTAAACGGGGATAGCAGATCCATTCTCTGTGTCATACTTGATCATTTTGCGATATTGCCATATTTTTGCTGAAAGGATTTAGTATAGAACAACGTCGATAAAGTTCGCAACTTTTGGTCTCTGATAAAAACAAAACCTTGCCCCTACCGGAAGTAGCGTGACGTTGTCAGTTGTTCACTCCCTCATATTTTCCTATTGTTTTCAACACAGCTAGAGCGATTCGGACCATTACCCCATTAATTTGAGCGAGGATGAAAGATTCGTGGATGAGGAACGTTAGAGTGACGGACTAGAATGCAGTGAAATACATATATTTTTTCGCTCTGACTAACTTAGGTACAAGCTGACTCATTGGATTCCACACTTTCTCCTTTTTCTATTGTGGATCACGGATTTGTATTTTAAACCACCTGGGATACTATATCCTCTTGAAAATGAGAGTCGAGAACGCGAAATGGACATTCAGTGCCTTTTATCTCCACGACAATACATCGGCGAAATGCTTTAGCTACGAGCTAACGTGATAGCATCGTGCTTTAACTGCATATAGAAACAAAAAAAATAAACCCCTGACTGGAAGGATAGACAGAAAATCAACAATACTATTAAACCGTGGACATGTAAATACACGGTTAATGCTTTCCAGGCTGGCGAAGGTTAACAATGCTGTGCTAACGACGCCATTAAAGCTAACTTAGCAACCGGACCGCACAGAGCTATGCTAAAAACATTAGCTCTCCACCTACGCCAGCCAGCCCTCATCTGCTCATCAACACCCGTGCTCACCTGCGTTCCAGCGGAAGGACGAAGGACTTCACCCGATGCGTTTGGCGGCCCGGAGACTTAGGAAGTCAAGGGGAGGTTGGCGGCTAGCGCGTCTGCTCTCCAACAAAGTCCTCCTGGTTGTGTTGCTGTAGTCCGCTGCTAATACACCGATCCCACCTACAACTGTCTTCTTTGCAGTCTTCATTGTTCATTAAGCAAATTGCAAAAGATGTCCAGAATACTGTGGAATTATGAAATGAAAACAGAGCTTTTTGTATAGGATTCTACGGGGTACCATAACTTCCGTTAAACTGACTTTGTCACGCGCATACGTCATCATACTGCGACGTTTCAGCCGGATATTTCCCGGGAAATTTTAAATGTCACTTTATAAGTTAACCCGGCCGTATTGGCATGTGTTGCAATGTTAAGATTTCATCATTGATATATAAACTATCAGACTGCGTGGTCGCTAGTAGTGGCTTTCCGAAGGCCTTTAAAGGCACTGCCTTTAGCGTCCTCTACAACCCGTCGTCACGTCCGCGTTTCCTCCATACAAACAGCATGCCGGCCCAGTCACATAATATATGCGGCTTTTACACACACATAAGTGAATGCAAGCCATACTTGCTCAACAGCCATACAGGTCACACTGAGGGTGGCCGTATAAACAACTTTAACAGTCTTACAAATATGCGCCACACTGTGAACCCACACCAAACAAGAATGACAAACACATTTCGGGAGAACATCAGCACCGTAACACAACAGAACAAATACCCAGAACCCCTTGCAGCACTAACTCTTCCGGGACGCTACAATATACACCCCCGCTACCACCAAACCCCGCCCACCTCAAGTTAGATTGTTTAATGCAGGCGTCACCAACCTTTTTGAAAGCAAGAGCTACTTCTTGGGTATTGATTAATGCGAAGGGCTACCAGTTTGATACACACTTAAATAAATTGCCAGAAATAGCCAATTTGCTCAATTTACCTTTAACTCTATGTTATTATTAGTAATTAATGATATTTACACTTAATTGAACGGTTTAAAAGAGAAGAAAACACGAAAAAAATGACAATTAAATTTTGAAACATAGTTTATCTTCAATTTCGACTCTTTAAAATTCAAAATTCAACCGAAAAAAAGAAGAGAAAAACTTAAAAAAAGAATTTATGGAACATCATTAGTAATTTTTCCTGATTAAGAATAATTTTAGAATTTCGATGACATGTTTTAAATAGGTTAAAATCCAATCTGCACTTTGTTAGAATATATAACAAATTGGACCAAGCTATATTTCTAACAAAGACAAATCATTATTTCTTCTAGATTTTCCAGAACAAAAATTTTAAAAGAAATTCAAAAGACCTTGAAATAAGATTTAAATTTGATTCTACAGATTTTCTAGATTTGCCAGAATAATTTTTTTGAATTTGAATCATAATAAGAAATATTTCACAAATATTCTTCGTCGAAAAAACAGAAGCTAAAATGAAGAATTAAATTAAAATGTATTTATTATTCTTTACAATAAAAAAAAAAAAATTACTTGAACATTGATTTAAATTGTCAGGAAAGAAGAGGAAGGAATTCCAAAGGTAAAAAGGTATATGTGTTTAAAAATCCTAAAATAATTTTTAAGGTTGTATTTTTTCTCTAAAATTGTCTTTCTGAAAGTTATAAGAAGCAAAGTAAAAAAAAAGAAAGAATTTATTTAAACAAGTGAAGACCAAGTCTTTAAAATATTTTCTTGGATTTTCAAATTCTATTTGAGTTTTGTCTCTCTTAGAATTAAAAATGTCGGGCAAAGCGAGACCAGCTTGCTAGTAAATAAATACAATTTAAAAAATAGAGGCAGCTCACTGGTAAGTGCTGCTATTTGAGCTATTTTTAGAACAGGCCAGCGGGCTACTCATCTGGTCCTTACGGGCGACCTGGTGCCCGCGGGCACCGCGTTGGTGATCCCTGGTTTAATGCATCCAGCGGGGCATCACAACAAAATTAGGCATATTAATGTGTTAATTCCACGACTGTATATATCGGTATCGGCTGATATCGGAATCGGTAATTAAGTGTTGGACAATATCGGAATATCGGCAAAAAAGCCATTATCGGACATCTCTATTTGCAACCCTAGTCAAGTGAATGTATTTTCCCCAAGCAGACCAGCAGCTCTGACTTGCTGATGACGCTCCAGTCCAACTCGCAACACGTGCTGCTGTACGAGAATCCCGCGCTGCAGCAGAAAGCCAGGAGCTGCGTTCCCTGCAGGCAGCTGTCCTCTGCTGCCGAGCGCAAGCTGAAGGTGGCTAAAGAGGTGGACTCGGGTACGAGCCAACATTCAGAGCAGTCATTGTTGCAAGGGAAAATAGACGGGACTCAGAGGAACTCACCGTCTGTTTTAGAATGTCAACTGGGGAAAGAGGACTTCCTCGTGCTGGAGTTGCTTCGCTGGTTCAAGTATGACTTCTTCTCCTGGGTGGACTGTTTGCCCTGCAGTCACTGTGGAGGCCAGACCCAGAATACCGGCTCACTGAGTCCCACCACTGACGATCTGCACTGGGGAGCCCAGAGAGTGGAAAAGCACCAGTGTCAGAGCTGCCAGCGGTCCACCAGATTCCCTCGGTTGGTGGTGACATGGTGGCTGCTAATCACCAATACATCCTTTGACTGACGTGTGTTTGTTTCCTCTGTATTACAACACACAAGCTATAACAACCCAGAGAAGCTGCTGGAAACCAGGAGGGGGCGCTGTGGGGAGTGGGCCAACTGCTTTGCCCTTTGCTGCAGAGCGCTGGGCCTGGAGGCCAGGTACATCTGGGACAGCACAGGTGTGTAACTTTTTTACAGGCCAAAAGTTTGGATACACCTCCTCCTCATTCAATGCCCTTTCTTTATTTTCATGACTATTGACATTGTAGATTGTCACATCAAAACTATGAATGAACACATGTGGAGTTATGTACTTAAACAAAAAAAGGGGAAATAACTGAAAACATGTTTTATATTCTAGTTTCTTTAAAATAGCCACCCTTTCCTCTGATCACGGCTTTGCACACCCTTGGCATTCTCTCCATGAGCTGCAAGAGGTAGTCACCTGAAATGGTTTTCACTTCACAGGTGTGCCTTATCAGGGTTGATTAGTGGAATGTCTTGCTTTGGCAATGGGGTTGTGACCATCAGTTGTGTTGTGAATGAGAAAGTGTGTGCAAACTTTTGCCCTGTACTCTATATATATATATATATATATATATATGTGTGTGTGTGTGTGTGTGTGTGTGTGTGTGTGTGTGTGTGTGTGTGTGTGTGTGTGTGTGTGTGTGTGTGTGTGTGTGTGTGTGTGTGTTTGTGTGTGTGTGTATATACTGTATGTGTGTGTGTGTATATATATATATATATATATATATATATATATATATATATACGCATATACAGTATATAAATATATATACATGTGTGTGTATATACTGTATGTATGTGTGTGTATGTGTATACATATATATATATATATATATATATATATATATATATATATATATATATATATATATATATATATATATATATATGTCTTAATTAGATCATCCAAAAAAATAGTGCTCGATACCGTGGTAGAGCGTAATATGTATGTGTGGGAAAAAAATCACAAGACTATTTCATCTCTACAGGCCTGTTTCATGAGGGGTTTCCTCAATACTCAGGAGATTTTAATGGAAGCATTCACATACCATGGTTTATATAGGGCACAGAGCGGGTGGGTACAGGCAGACGTGGGGGCGTGGTGACACATGAGCCAATCACCACGCCCCCACGTCTGCCTGTACCCACCCGCTCTGTGCCCTATACAAACCATGGTATGTGAATGCTTCCATTAAAATCTCCTGAGGATTGAGGAAACCCCTCATGAAACAGGCCTGTAGAGATGAAATAGTCTTGTGATTTTTTTTCCCACACATACATACATACATATATATATATATATATATATATATATATATATATATATATATATATATATATATATATATATATATATATATATATATATATATATATATATATATATATATATATATATATATATATATATATATATATTAGGGCTGCAACAACTAATCGATTATAAAAATAGTTGCCGATTAATTTAGTCATCGATTCGTTGGATCTATGTTATGCGCATGCGCAGAGGCTTTAAAAATATATATATATACCATACATATATATATATTTTTTAAAAATAATTCTTTATTTATAAACTGCAACATTTACAAACAGCTGAGAAACAATAATCAAAATAAGTATGGTGCCATTATGCTGTTTTTTTAAAATAAAATACTGGAAAGGATAGAAATGTAGTTTGTCTCTTTATCCGATTATTAATCGATTAATCGAAGCAATAATCGACAGATTAATCGATTATCAAATGAATCGTTAGTTGCAGCCCTAATATATATATATATATATATATATATATATATATATATATATATATATATATATATATATATATATATATAATTAGGGCTGCAACAACTAACCAATTAAAATCGATTATAAAAATAGTTGCCGATTAATTTAGTAATCGATTCGTTGGATCTATGTTATGCGCATGCGCAGAGGCTTTAAAAAAAATAAACATATTTTTTATTTAAAAAAAAAAAAATTCTTTATTTATAAACTGCAACATTTACAAACAGCTGAGAAACAATAATCAAAATAAGTATGGTGCCATTATGCTGTTTTTTTTAAATAAAATACTGGAAAGGATAGAAATGTAGTTTGTCTCTTTTATCCGATTATTAATCGATTAATCGAAGTAATAATCGACAGATTAATCGATTATCAAATTAATCGCTAGTTGCAGCCCTAATATATATATATATATATATATATATATATATATATATATATATATATATATATATGTATGTGTGTGTATGTGTATATATATATAATCTGTACATGCTTCCTGTGTGTGTAAAGTTGGCGCCCCGCTCTCCGCCCATCAAGACAAAGATTGTGAATGACTGAAGAGAGGGCTCACTGCGTTCAGTCAATCCTACTGTTAAATAAACACGCTCAGGTGCTGACAGAGTGAGACGTCTCTCTCCCTGTTTAAAGTGAGGGATGAACAAATGCGAGGCTCCAAAATTCCGTTTGGCGAATATGTCTGTGTCTCAAATGGCAGTTATGGTGTGGGGGGGGGGGAAGCTTCACCTCTTGGGGTTGTCGCACTAATTACATCCTTGATGTCAATTTTAAAATCTTTTCTCATCTCGTTTTAATGAAAGCGATATCGTTTAGTTTTTTCATCTCATGAGATGAGCGTATCGTCACACCCCAATTCCATCCCATAAGGAATATTTGTAGCGTTCACCAAGTACAGCAGCTTTTATCATGATGCTGCTGTGCCTACTAACTTTTATTGTGCAATCACCTTTTACAGCTGCTTGTTGTGTCTTTCAGACCACGTATGGACCGAGATTTACTCCGTGTCCCAGCGTCGTTGGGTGCACTGTGACTCATGTGAGAACACCTGCGATAAACCTCTACTGTATGAAGTTGGCTGGGGGAAGAAGCTCTCTTATATCTTTGCTTTCTCCAAGGACCAGGTCAGTTGGTCAATAGCATAATATTGTGAGAGTCCAGTCCATAGTGGATCTAGCATAATATTGAGAGAGTCCAGTCCATAGTGGATCTAACATAATAGTGTGAGAGTCCAGTCCATAGTGGATCTAACATAATAGTGTGAGAGTCCAGTCCATAGTGGATCTAACATAATGGTGAGAGTCCAGTCCATAGTGGATCTAACATAATAGTGAGAGTCCAGTCCATAGTGGATCTAACATAATATTGTGAGTCCAGTCCATAGTGGATCTAACATAATATTGTGAGAGTCCAGTCCATAGTGGATCTAACATAATATTGTGAGAGTCCAGTCCATAGTGGATCTAGCATAATATTGTGAGAGTCCAGTCCATAGTGGATCTAACATAATAGTGAGAGAGTCCAGTCCATAGTGGATCTAACATAATAGTGAGAGAGTCCAGTCCATAGTGGATCTAACATAATAGTGTGAGAATCCAGTCCATAGTGGATCTAACATAATATTGTGAGAGTCCAGTCCATAGTGGATCTAACATAATATTGTGAGAGTCCAGTCCATAGTGGATCTAACATAATATTGTGAGAGTCCAGTCCATAGTGGATCTAACATAATATTGAGAGAGTCCAGTCCATAGTGGATTTAACGTAATATTGTGAGAGTCCAGTCCATAGTGGATCTAACATAATATTGAGAGAGTCCAGTCCATAGTGGATCTAACATAATAGTGTGAGAGTCCAGTCCATAGTGGATCTAACATAATAGTGAGAGCCCAGTCCATAGTGGATCTAACATAATAGTGTGAGAGTCCAGTCCATAGTGGATCTAACATAATATTGAGAGAGTCCAGTCCATAGTGGATCTAACATAATATTGTGAGAGTCCAGTCCATAGTGGATCTAACATAATAGTGTGAGAGTCCAGTCCATAGCGGATCCAACATAATAGTGAGAGTCCAGTCCATAGTGGATCTAACATAATAGTGAGAGTCCAGTCCATAGTGGATCTAACATAATAGTGAGAGTCCAGTCCATAGTGGATCTAACATAATAGTGTGAGAGTCCAGTCCATAGTGGATCTAACATAATAGTGTGAGAGTCCAGTCCATAGTGGATCTAACATAATAGTGAGAGTCCAGTCCACAGTGGGGCCAGCTGGAGATCATCTTGAGCGGAGACAGGTCAGCAGCGCAGAGATGTCCCCAACTGTTGCACAGATGAGTGGTCCGCCCTGGTTCAGGACTTTGGACAGCTAGCGCTTCATCTGTGGTCAGAGCAGAAAAGAGACGGCAGATCAACTGGTCTAAAAGGGGGGTCTATTTAAAGTCTAGAGTATAGAAATTAGTTTTAAGATGGGACTTAAATGCTTCTACTGAGGTAGCATCTCTAACTGTTACCGGGGGGGCATTCCATAGTACTGGAGCCCCAATAGAAAACGCTCTATAGCCTGCAGACTACTAGCCGGAGTTCTTTGAACGCAGATTTCTTGCCGGGACAAATGGTACAATACAATCAGCAAGATAGGATGGAGCTAGACCGTGTAGTATTTTATACCTCAGTAGTAAAACTTTAAAGTGCACAGGAAGCCAGTGCAGGTGAGCCAGTATAGGTATATATATAGGTATATATGTATATAAAGGTATATACAGTATAGGCGTAATATCAAACTTTCTTGTTCTTGTCAAAAGTCTTGTTATTGTTATTGCTGAAAGCATTGCTTCATTATGTGATACAGGTGGTGGACGTGACATGGAGGTATTCCTGCAAACATTCCGAGGTTTTGTCAAGAAGGACCAGTGTTCAGGAGGCCTGGTTGCTGCACACTATTATTGGGCTGAATGCCTCGGTAGGTGTTTACCTTTTCCACCGTGCACGTAAGACGCTAGTTATGTTCAATTGGTTGAATCTGCTTCGATGCTACAGAGACAGCAGTCTGTGAGTGCGGACAGGAAGAGAAAACTGTCAGAACGGTTGGTTGTTGAACTCGTGGAGTTCATTTGCCCCAAAACGCCAAAAGCAGGCGAGCTGGGAGGGCGGATGTCTGGGTCTCTGGGATGGAGGACGGCGAGGGGAGAGACGGGAGATGCTGATGCACGGAATACCAAACAGGTACGCTAGCAATGAGGCACATTTTGTACGCAAATCAAGTAAAAATTAGACGCGGACACAAAGTCTGGCAAAGTATTTAATACAATAATTAATTTTCAATGCCTGTGATGAGGTGGCGACTTGTCCAGGGTGTACCCCGCTTTCCGCCCGATTGTAGCTGGGATAGGCTCCAGCACCCCCCGCCACCCCGAAAGGGATAAGTTTGAGTTTGAGATTATTTGGAACATGCAAGCATACAACATGATACATCACAATTTCCAGTTTCTCTTTTCAACATGTTCGAAAAGGAGTAGGAAGAAGCAGAGCTTATTTAATCCTACCCCTTTTCTTTTACATAACAGTTACTAATACTTTTGTTCACTTCCTGTTCTCAATTTATTCACAATATACTCCATAAGTAATCACAATAAAAAAATTTAAAAGAAATAATAATTGCTGAAGTAAGTTACATTTCATATGATGAGATAAGTAAGATTATTTTGAGAGTGAAAGAATGAATGCATTTAAGTAAATTCAGTATTCTTCTTCTTTGTACTTTGTAAACACTTTAAGTTTGAAGAGTTTCTTGAAGTGGATCATATTAGTACATTGTTTGATTGCTAAGTGGTAGAAAATGGATGGATGGCATGTATGAAACCCAAAACAAGTGAAGTTGGCACGTTGTGTATGATTTGCAAATCCTTTTCAACCTATATTCAATTGAATAGACTGCAAAGACAAGATACTTAACGTTCGAACTGGTAAACTTTATTTTTTCAAAAAAGCTGGCTAATTGGGAACAGGTTTATTTATTTGGGCATTTTCTGATTACATAGCTGCAGCTGCTTCTAAGGGGAGGAGGGTCATAAACAGCTGCCGCACTCTGTCATAAACAGTTCAAAGAAAAGGTGCCTGGAGCGGTGTCAGGTTTGTCCCCTCTATGCTTTGTAGACCTCGGGTCATGACAAGGTCTTCCTGTGGCTCTCCAATAGATCAAAGAAACCGACACCTCCACGTCGCATCCCATCGCACACAGTGGAGGTTGACAAGCGGCAGGACTTTTGCATGATAAGATCAAAGACAGCTTTTGTCTTCTCGCAGGGCGACCTGAACTCATAGGAACACAAAGTTGTGTGATAACTTATATACAAGTATTCTGACAATTACCATTACCATCGTTCTCAGTAGACCCAGCTGCCTAAAACACAGAGCGGAGACAGGAAACTCCTGACGCAAACAGGAAGTGGTCAAAATAAAAGCACGACAAAAGTATTATTTCATGGCTCTGCGAAAAAGGTAACATTTTGGAATGAAGACAACATCTGTTTGTGTCAGAATGCAGGTTTTGTGTTCACGCTCACTGAGAAAGAGAAGCAAGACAAACGACTTCACGTGTCTTATAACGCCTCCAAAGATCAATACTGTCGAGTGTCCAATGACTCGGAGGTCCTCCGCAGCTGGGAAGGATGTGTGTGGGAGAAGGAGTCGGTCTTCAGGAAGGTGGAGGACGACTGGCAGATGGTAGGTTTACTGCAAAGAACATCAACAGCTTACAGTACAATCTTTCTTATATATTTATCCTCAAATTCTGTTCTGTATTAAACAATGTACAGCACGTGACATGCAGGGGCACTGCAACAAAAGTACGCCTGACAATATTAATCCAACTCTTTTTATTAGAGATGTCAGATAATGGCTTTTTTGCCGATATCCCATATTGTCCAACTCTTAATTACCGATTCCGATATCAACCGATACCGATATATACAGTCGTGGAATGAACACATTATTATGCCTAATTTTGTTGTGATGCCCCGCTGGATGCATTAAACAATGTAACAAGGTTTTCCAAAAATAAATCAACTCAAGTTATGGAAAAAATGCCAACATGGCACTGCCATATTTAGGGTCCGCCCTGTACCCAGTACAAAGGACTCCCACAGGGAGTCCTTTGTACTGGTTACAAAGGAACCTATTGATTTGACACACACATAGAAAAACTGTGCCAGCACACTTTAGTAAAAAAACCAAACCCCAAAAATCAAAACTGCGCTCTAGCGCCCCCTAGGAAAAAAACAAACTGCCTGTAACTCCCACTAGAAAGGTCGTAGAGACATGAATAGGGATGATACTCGAAACCGGTTTTCCCGGTTGTTTGATAAGAAAAGAACCGAGTCCTCGGACTCGAATCCCTTTTTGAGAACCGGTACCCGTTATCGAGACCACTATAGTTTCAAATTAGTTGCCTAATTAATGAATTGGAAAGAAAATGTTATGACAGTAGCGTATGTGTGTGGCCGTGAGGTGAGTGACATCAGTGAGTGTGTGGGCGAGAGAAGAGAGGGAGCGGTAGCGTGAGTGCCGGCGGGGACTAGTTTGTTTTGTATTATTTTGTAGTTTATTGTCAAAATATACACTCCCATTGTCCACTTAAATATTTCCAAGATATTTCTTTATTCTTAGACAACGGATTCCCTTCCGTGATTGGTCATTTCTATGGACACAGAAATGACGTCACCTAAAATTCCGTTTACGGCACATAGTAATGTCGTAATTCAGCTCTGAGTGTGACACTTACGATTCAGTCCTACACTTCGCTGAAAGTGTGAGTAAGACGCTTGATAACTAACTTTTAAGTGCAGCTTTCAGCGAAGAATTTATTTACTCTTAAGTCAACTCTTAGCAGACTTCTTAGGAGTCATTCTAAGAAGCTTGATAAGTACGGCCCCTGGTCTAGTGAATTGTATGGATTACTTTGCATTGGACGAGACTATGACGGGCACATATCGAGGAGGAGTGGACCAGATTCAGGGCAGAGTTCCAGTGTTGATCGGATATGTTGGTGTTATCTCCCACGAGGCTCTTATGCCTGACAATATTAAAGTCTCCAGTGAAATCTGACTACACTTGTTTTTAAACTGGAAATAGTTAGTTAGCAGTGGTGGCTAAGGTTACAGTTAGGGGTTGAGGCTATGTTTCTTCCATGACACCATAAGGTATTTACGCTGTTTTATTTCTTCCTTCAGGTATATATTGCTCGGACTGAAGGCTCCTCTGCTGGACAGATCAGCTGGAAATTTGACTTTGCGCCTTCAGAACTGACCATAAAGTCCGTGTCAATCAAAGCCAGTAGCCAGACTTTCAATTCTGGCAAAGTCAGCTGGCTGCTGCAATCAGGCCTGACTAAAGCCCACCTTGTTGGAGGTATGTAACAATCATTATTATGGGCCTGCTGCAATGCAAGCAGCCCATACCTCAACTTGTATTATTATAGTTCTGCACGTTTCTCGTACCATTAATACGAGACGGATCGGCCAACAAACCCCCACGTATGTTACACCGTCGGAAAGGTCTGACTCGCGCCTACGGCGGTACTTTAAGTTGGCAGCATTTCGTGTTACCATGGTGACGCTGTTCACGAACAACAACAAAAAATGGGCCAATTTAATGGGTACATAATGGACGATTGCAAACGCCAAAAAGACAAGATTACCTCCTCTTGTAGCTCAGCCATACTTTCACGCAGCCCGGTGCTTAACGTCTCATTTTGTTCACACACTTGTCTACTTTCCACACAAGCTAACTTATAGCATGTTAACGTTAGCTTGCTTGCATGCTAACATAAGCATGATATTTTTTAAGCTAAATTTGTTTTTATTCACGCCAGAGTCAAATAACTTGGTACGTGACACTTTTTAACTGTTAGCATGCAAACGTTAGCATGCTAGCAAGCTAATATTAGCATGGTAACTTCTTTTTGCTGTTTTTTCACTTTATTGTCTACTTCCAGAAATAATGTGCCGTTGTTGAGTGTCTGTGCTGTCTAGAGCTCGGCAGAGTATCCATGTAATACTCTTCCATATCAGTAGGTGGCAGCAGGTAGAAAATAGAATAGAATAGAATAGAAAGTGCTTTATTGAGCCCTGGGAGAAATTCAGCACCACAGTTTGCTCACAATACACAATAAACACTTAGGTATTTTTTACATGTGAATAATATAAATACAGTCTATTATACAGCATTATTCACATGTGAATAATATAAATACAGTGTATTAAACAGCATTATTCACATGTGAATAATATAAATACAGTCTATTATGCAGCATTATTCACATGTGAATAATATAAATACAGTCTATTATGCAGCATTATTCACATGTGAATAATATAAATACAGTCTATTATACAGCATTATTCACATGTGAATAACATAAATAAAGTCTATTATACAGCATTATTCACATGTGAATAATATAAATACAGTCTATTATACAGCATTATTCACATGTGAATAATATAAATACAGTCTATTATACAGCATTATTCACATGTGAATAATATAAATACAGTCTATTATGCAGCATTATTCACATGTGAATAATATAAATACAGTCTATTATACAGCATTATTCACATGTGAATAATATAAATACAGTCTATTATACAGCATTATTCACATGTGAATAACATAAATAGTCTATTATACAGCATTATTCACATGTGAATAATATAAATAAAGTCTATTATACAGCATTATTCACATGTGAATAATATAAATACAGTCTAATATACATTTAATTACAGTCAAAAAGGAACATATGCATTATACAGTCTGATGGCTGTCGGTATGAAGGACTTCCTGTGTCGTTCCGTGTTGCATTTTGGGAGTCTGAGCCTTCCACTGAACGTGCTCATTCTCTCTGAAAGGTCCGCCAGGTAGCTTATTGCTCTGTAGATGTCGGGAACATGGTTTGTCGTGATCACAATATGCAGACGACAGCGGGAGGCATTGTGCAGGTAAAAAGGTCTCTAATGCTTATACCAAAAATAAACAAAAGGCAAGTGCCGCTAAGAAAAGGCATTGAGACTTAGGGAAGGCTATGCAGAACAAAACTAAAACTGAACCGGCTACAAAGTATACAAAAACAGAATGCTGGACGACAGCAAAGACTTACAGCGTGTGGAGCAGACGGCGTCCACAAAGTACATCCGAACATGACATGACAATCAACAGTGTCCCCACAAAGAAGGATAAAAACAACTGAAATATTCTTGATTGCTAAAACAAAGTAGATGCGGGGAATAGCGCTCAAAGGAAGACATGAAACTGCTACAGGAAAATACCAACAAAACAGGAAAAGCCACCAAAATAGGAGTGCAAGACAAGAACTAAAACACTACACACAGGAAAACAGCAAAAAAGTCCAAATAAGTCAGGGTGTGATGTGACAGGTGGTGACAGTACACCTACTTTGAGATAAGAGCTATAGTGATGCATGCTTGGTTATGGTTTAAATTAATATCCAACAATCGCGAGAACAACTTTTTATTGTCAATATTGGCTGCCGAGTTTAATTTTTTAATGATTTGTGCTGGTTGTGTGGAAAAAAATGTGTGAAAAAAGGTTGAAAAGCGCTGTACTAGATGATTTCTGATTGTGTTTTTAACCCTCAGATGGAAGCATGCAGTCATTCCAGAGTCTAAAGGGTTCTTCGGAGTTGATCGTCACCGCACAGCTTAGTGGAGGTGATGGAGACACCGCCTGGCAGCACTCTCAGCTCTTCAGACAGAGTTTGAAGGAGACCGGACTATCCTGCTTTGAGGTCCTCATATACCTACAAGACGTAGAAAGATGAAGACTGGACCCTATTTGTCTATTTCAGACAGTAGGTTGACTCCGGCTATTCAATATATTATTGTTCACTATGACTGTTCAGTCCATGTTGCTGTTCCTGTTGCTATAATAATGATTGGGATACTTGTATCCTGTCTTGTTTTGCTCAACATAACTAAATATATCCTCACAGAGACAAAGACGCTGTTTTGAAACTTGAATCAAGCCTTTCTCACTACCAACACCATCCAACAGCACACATACTCACATTTCGGGTCACAGGAATTTAATATGAAACCTGTCAGGTTCAAACACCGAACTATCTATTAAACAAGACAAGAAGCAAGGAATCAAACAGAGACAGGATTCAATTTAGCTCATGAGGAGAGCGCGTGAACCTGTACCCTCGTACAGTATTACCCCACGCTCTGAGGAACAAATTCCACGCCTCCGCATTTATTTGGGCATTTCCCGATTACATAGCTGCAGCTGCTTCTAAGGCAGGGGTCGGCAACCTTTACCACTCAAAGAGCCATTTTGGCAAGTTTGACAAATTAAAGAAAATAATGGGAGCCACAAAAAAAATGTTTTAATTTAAAATGAAAAACACCGCATACAAAGCTTAAATTGCTTTGTGCTATGTTAACCAGGGGTCTCAGACACACGCACCTTAATATGGAAATTTGATGTTAGTGCGGCCCGCGAGTTTTGAATGAATGGCGCTTGATAGCGTCATACTTGCCAATCTTCTCGTTATTTCCGGGAGACTCCCGAATATCAGGGCGTGATGGCACTGCTTTTGGCGCCCTCTACAGTCTGCCCAAACAGTGTACCTGCTCGACCACATGTAGAATGCAGCTTCAGCTTGCTCACGCAAGTGACAGCAAGGCGTACTACTTCAACAGCCACACAGCTTACACTGACGGTAGCCGTACAAAAACAACTTTAACACTGTTACGTTACAAATATGCGCCACACTTTGAACCCGCACCCAAAAAGAATGACAAACACATTTCTGGAGAACATCTGCACTGTAACACAACATAAACACAACACAACAAATACCCAGAATCCCATGCAGCCCTAACTCTTCCGCTCAACCGACGCACGGAGGGGGGGAGGGTTGACGTGTGGGGGGGTTTGGTGGTAGCGGGGGTGTATAATCTAGACCGGAAGAGTTAGGGCTGCATGGGATTCTGGGTATTGGTTGTGTTGTGTTACACTACCGTCAGTGTAAGCTGTGTGGCTGATGAGTAAGTATGCTTTGCTGTCTCCTACGTGTGCAAGTAAGAGCTACATACAACATGTGGCCGGGCTAAATGCTATAGAGGACAATTACTGCAGTGCATTTAGGGCACGCCCTTTATTTAGAAATTAGAGTGAAAATAGGATTATAATTGCCCTGGGAGTTTTCTTAGAGAGGCGCTGAGATCCACAAGTCTCCTGGGAAAATCGGGAGGTCGGCAAGTATGCAGCTGAGCCGCATCAGAGTGGTCAAAGAGCCGCGGGTTGCCGACCCCTGTTCTAAGGGGAGGGGTCTCATTATACAGCAGCTGCACTGGGTCATAAACAGTTCAAAGAAAAGGTGCTTGGAGCGGTGTCAGGTTTGCCTCCTCTCTGCTCGTAGATTTTGGGTCCTTCCTGTGGCAGTCCAATAGATCAAAGAAACCGGCTCTTCAGGATGAGCCGTTTTGTAGGCGGTCCCATTTACGTGTGGAAGGCCAAGCCCACTTTGACCGTGTCTTCTCCTCATCCATGTTGTAGTTTTTAGGAGCTGCATGTGGAGTCGACTGACAAGATATAAGTTACAACTATACGCTACAGCGGAGTATTTTAGCTTGCATGTGCCTGTACGAGCCAGTCTGTCCCACAAAAACAGGATAGAGAAAAAGAAGGAACTGATTGACTCCAACGCTGGACCGCTACTGGACAACGATGGTCGGGATCCCAAAGGAACAACAACTGGTACTGTCAGGTAAGAAAATATATATTTTTTAAATATATACACTAGCGTTCAAAAGTTTGGGGTCACATTGAAATGTCCTTATTTTTTAAGGAAAAGCACTGTACTTTTCAATGAAGATAACTTTAAGCTAGTCTTAACTTTAAAGAAATACACTCTATACATTGCTAATGTGGTAAATGACTATTCTAGCTGCAAATGTCTGCTTTTTGGTGCAATATCTACATAGGTGTATAGAGGCCCATTTCCAGCAACTATCACTCCAGTGTTCTAATGGTACAATGTGTTTGCTCATTGGCTCAGAAGGCTAATTGACGATTAGAAAACCCTTGTGCAATCATGTTCACACATCTGAAAACAGTTTAGCTCGTTACAGAAGCTACAAAACTGACCTTCCTTTGAGCAGATTGAGTTTCTGGAGCATCACATTTGTGGGGTCAATTAAACGCTCAAAATGGCCAGAAAAAGAGAACTTTCATCTGAAACTCGACAGTCTATTCTTGTTCTTAGAAAAGAAGGCTATTCCACTAAATTGTTTGGGTGACCCCAAACTTTTGAACGGGAGTGTATATATATAATATATGTATGTATATGTATGTATTATGTATGTATATATAGCGTGTGTGTATGTACGCATGTGTATATATGTGTTTGTGTATATGTATGTATGTATATACTGTATATGTGTCTGTGTATATGTACGAATGTGTAAGAATGTGTGTTTGTGTATATGTATGTGTGTGTATGTATGAATGTGTATATGTATAGTATTTGTGTGTGTATATGTATGTATATTTATGTCTGTTTATGTATGTATGTATATATAGTGTGTGTGTGTGTGTGTGTGTATATATATATATATATATACAGTATATATACACACACACACAAAAAAATCGATTCACATCTGATTCGCGATTCTTATTCATTTAAATTTTAAATTGTTTATAATTTTCAAAAATCGATTTAAAAAAAACCTAAATAAAACAACTTTTATAAGAATCAATAAGAAAACCCAAAACGTTTTTAGACCATTGCTTTGAAAACCAGAAAGGGAGCTTTCTAACCCGTAACCTGTTTTGAAAAAGTTTTATCATAAATATTATACCAAACAGTAGAGATGTCCGATAATATCGGCCGGCCGATATTATCGGCCGATAAATGCTTTAAAATGTAATATCGGAAATTATCGGTATCGTTTTTTTTATTATCTGTATCGTTTTTTTGTTTTTTTTTATTAAATCAACATAAAAAACACAAGATACACTTACAATTAGTGCACCAAGCCAAAAAACCTCCCTCCCCCATTTACACTCATTCACACAAAAGGGTTGTTTCCTTCTGTTATTAATATTCTGCTTCCTACATTATATATCAATATACATCAATACAGTCTGCAAGGGATACAGTCCGTAAGCACACATGATTGTGCGTGCTGCTGCTCCACTAATAGTACTAACCTTTAACAGTTAATTTTACTCATTTTCATTAATTACTAGTTTCTATGTAACTGATTTTATATTGTTTTACTTTCTTTTTTATTCAAGAAAATGTTTTTAATTTATTTATCTTATTTTATTTTATTAATTTAAAAAAAAAAAAGGACCTTATCTTCACCATACCTGGTTGTCCAAATTAGGCATAATAATGTGTTAATTCCACAACTGTATATATCAGTATCGGTTGATATCGGTATCGGTAATTAAAGAGTTGGACAATATCGGAATATCGGATATCGGCAAAAAGCCATTATCGGACATCCCTACCAAACAGTGCGTTGCGAGAATCGTTTTGAATCGAGAATCGATTCTGACTCGAGTCTTTTTCCTGGGAATCGGAATGGGATGGAATGGTTACGTGCGCAAAGATTCACACCCCTTAATATATACAATACATATATATATATATATATATATATATTGACCTGCTCCTCCCTGGTAAAATATGCATGTTTAAGGTAGAGGAGCATCTGCACTCAAAATAAAATGTGATAAAAATGTGCGTCACATGTAAGGTTGCAGTACTTCCCCTAGACTATTTATTTTTTTCGGTTAGACTTTTATTTCCCCCACAATGGGTGAAATGATATCATAACCATTGTGCTGTAATTATGTTTTTAATGTACTATCGTTTTCTATTACATTTAATACTGATTGTGTTGTTACTTATTAATAAAACCTTAACTTAATTTTATTTAACCTTCCCGCCAATCCCAATCACATTTAAAGTGCATTTATTAAGACTTGCAGCACCAAAATGCCCGACACAGATAACTAAACCATAGTCAAAGTGTATAATAACAGTATAATAAGTGTACTACAGCAGTGGTCCCCAACCATTGGTCCGGGCCGCACAGAAACATTAATTGATTTATAAACTACCGCATTTTCTTCGAATTAACTTTCACCTGTCCCACTAAACACACCAATACGATGGTTAATAGATGTATATTACAACTCCTTTGTTAGAGTACATGGGACAATGCACATTAATGCACACACAACATTTTAATGTACCAGATTGTAGCCAAAAGCACTTTTTTTTTGCTGTTTTTATCTGCCATACTTAAATAATGAAAATAATGCATACATTAAACCGGTCCCTGGTGGGAAAAAAAAAGGTTGGGGAACTCTGTACTACGGTAAACAAACAGTACTACAGTGTATTCTCAGTGTATTTTCTACTTTGTTTCCATTTTTCTACTTTGTTTCCATTTATACCCCCATTATTTACTTTTTACTTTTTAAATTTGATCTAAATTCTGTACACTGCTGCTGGAATTATAATTTTCCTGAGGGAACTCTCCTGAAGGAATCAATAAAGTACTATCTCTATCTATCTATCTATCTATCTATCTATCTATCTATCTATCTATCTATCTATCTATCTATCTATCTATCTATCTATCTATCTATCTATCTATCTATCTATCTATCTATCTATCTATCTATCTATCTATCTATCTATCTATCTATCTATCTATCTATCTATCTATCTATCTATCCATCCATCCATCCATCCATCCATCCATCCATCCATCCATCCATCCATCTATCTATCTATCTATCTACCGTAATTTCCGGACTATAAGCCGCTACTTTCTCCCCTCGTTCTGGTCCCTGCGGCTTATACAAGGGTGCGGCTTATTTACGGCCTGTTCTTCTCCGACACCGACGAAGAGGATTTCGGTGGTTTTAGTACGCAGGAGGAAGACGATGACACAATGATTAAAGACTGACTTTTCATATACCGGTAGGCTAGTTATTTTGATAACGTACAGGCGAGCACTTTGTATTACTTTGCACCGTTGTATTATTTGTACTCTGCACGAATGCTGTTCGCCATGTCAAAGATGTGAAAGTTTGATTGAATGATTGAAAGATTTATAGTTAATAAATGGGACGCTTTGCGTTCCCAAACAGTCATCTCTATCCCGACAATCCCCTCCGTGGTAGCAGGAACCCCTATATACTACGCTAATTACACATCAAAACCCTGCGGCTTATAGTCGGGTGCGGCTTATATATGGAGCAATCTGTATTTTCCCCTAAATTTAGCTGGTGCGGCTTATAGTCAGGTGCGGCTTATAGTCCGTAAATTACGGTATCTATCTATCTATCTATCTATCTATCTATCTATCTATCTATCTATCTATCTATCTATCTATCTATCTATCTATCTATCTATCTATCTATCTATCTATCTATCTATCTATCTATCTATCTATTCAGAGTGAACTACAGTAAAACATCAACAATGTTACACCTAAACACATTCACATTTTTGAACAACAATGAATGTTGACTATACAAATAAAATAAAGCAGCTTGAGCAATTTACATAGCGATACAAAATAAATACAGTCCACAAACAATAAAACCTGTAAGATTAAAAAAATAGAGACATCACAAAAAGTAACTTGAGGGCTTTCCTAACATTTTGACTTTTTCCTACTTTAAACTAATAATCCATAATGATGGATTATTAGTTATTAGTTAGTATTAATAATACATTATTATTAATAATGTAGTATTATTTGTTTTTTCTTTATTTAATTGATATATTTGCAAATATTTTGTTTAACTGCTGTTTCTTTCTTTTTTTGAGGGGGGGGGGTATAAACAAACATATATATTGACATTTACGGGAGACAACAGATATATGATGTATGTGAATATGATGTAATGGATAGGAATGTCTGATGCTGGATGTCAATTAAAAAAAATAAAATAATAATAATAAACTAGTAATCCAAATGTAATATCTACATCCATTAATTATAGTATGCAGTAAACGGGGACAGTTTTATACCTATAAAACTATTCTCCTCTTTAAATAAGTGATTGACATTGAAACAACATAAATGTAAAGGTATATCTCATGAATAATTGTAAACATTGCTTGTCTAATACCGGCATCGCTAATCTGCATCGCCATTTTACATTGAAACAACTTACGCGTCCTCCTATTGGACGAGCTGGCGAGTTGTAGGAAAAAGACCTCCTGTGATTGGTCGATCGCTCCGCTCGCTGATTGGTTGTCTGCTTTGCAGATGGCGGTGGTGGACGGACGCTGCTTTTAGCAAATATTCTTTTACTTTTCTCACTTCCCCTTCTTAATGTATAGTTTGAGGGCTATTTCCACAAACACATTGTGTCGTTCTTCATTTGTCTTAATATTTAAAGCAGGGTAGCAGTTATTTGTTTGTCTTGTGCAGTGTGTGGAGAAGGGTATCCCGGTTAGCATCTTTGTTAACAAGTTAGGCCTGATTGTGTTTGAACAATAGCCGCGACTCCATCTTGCTGGTTTTAAACATCATTCATGCTTTTAACTCTTTGCTTTTTACTACACCATTAGTAGCAAAAACAACATGCCGCTTGTCTACATTCTCTCCCACTGACGCCTTTTTTTTTTATTACAAGAAGAATTGAGGAATCCCAAGAAGAAGAAGAAGCTGACAAAGGAAGATGGCTGCTTGGACGGTAAATAAAGACTGATATTATTTATGTTATAGTATTATATATATCTCCCAGTCTATACCTTCATTTATCTTGTACATTTACATTTGCCGACAGTGTTAATGCACATCCTTTACTAATTCAGCTTTTCACATTTACATTCATGACACGTTCATCACGTCCAGACATAAGTCCATGTAAATATGCTCTATATCATTTTATATATATTCTATATTATGTTTATAATACATTCATATCTGACATAAGTCCATGTAAATATGCTCTATATCATTTTATATATATTATGTTTATAATACATTCATATCTGACATAAGTCCATGTAAATATGCTCTATATCATTTTAAATATATTCTATATTATGTTTATTATACATTCATATCTGACATAAGTCCATGTAAATATGCTCTATATCATTTTATATATATTCTATATTATGTTTATAATACATTCATATCTGACATAAGTCCATGTAAATATGCTCTATATCATTTTATATATATTATGTTTATAATACATTCATATCTGACATAAGTCCATGTAAATATGCTCTATATCATTTTAAATATATTCTATATTATGTTTATTATACATTCATATCTGACATAAGTCCATGTAAATATGCTCTGTCATTTTATATATATTCTATATTATGTTTATAATACATTCATATCTGACATAAGTCCATGTAAATATGCTCTATATCATTTTAAATATATTCTATATTATGTTTATTATACATTCATATCTGACATAAGTCCATGTAAATATGCTCTATATCATTTTAAATATATTCTATATTATGTTTATTATACATTCATATCTGACATAAGTCCATGTAAATATGCTCTATATCATTTTATATATATTCTATATTATGTTTATTATACATTCATATCTGACACAAGTCCATGTAAATATGGTCTATATCATTTTATATATATTCTATATTATGTTTATTATACATTCATATCTGACATAAGTCCATGTAAATATGCTCTATATCATTTTATATATATATTATTAGGGCTGCAACTAATGATTAATTTGATAATCGATTAATCTGTCGATTATTACTTCGATTAATCGATTAATAATCGGATAAAAGAGACAAACTACATTTCTATCCTTTCCAGTATTTTATTGAAAAAAAACAGCATACTGGCACCATACTTATTTTGATTATTGTTTCTCAGCTGTTTGTACATGTTGCAGTTTATAAATAAAGGTTTATTTAAAAAAATAAATAAATTTAAAAAAAGCCTCTGCGCATGCGCATAGCATAGATCCAACGAATCGATGACTAAATTAATCGGCAGCTATTTTTATAATCGATTTTAATCGATTTAATCGATTAGTTGTTACAGCCCTATATATTATACTATGTTTATAATACATTCATATCTGACATAAGTCCATGTAAATATGCTCTATATCATTTTATATATATTCTATATTATGTTTATAATACATTCATATCTGCTCAATTAATATAAATCCATGTAAATATGCTCTATATCATTTTATATATATTCTATATTATGTTTATAATACATTCATGTCCGCTCAATTGACATACATCCATGTAAATATGCTCTATATCATTTTATATATATTCTATATTACGTTTATAATACATTCATGTCCGCTCATTTGTCATAAGTCCATGTAAATATGCTCTATATCATTTTATATATATTCTATATTACGTTTATAATACTTTCATGTCCGCTCATTTGTCATAAGTCCATGTAAATATGCTCTATATCATTTTATATATATTTTATATTATGTTTATAATACATTCATGTCCGCTCAATTGACATAAGTCAATGTAAATATGCTCTATATCATTTTATATATATTCTATATTATGTTTATAATACATTCATGTCCGCTCAATTGACATAAGTCCATGTAAATATGCTCTATATCATTTTATATATATATTCTAAATTATGTTATGACCGAAAGGACAAGATCACGGGTACAAGCGGCCAAAATGAGTTTCCTCCGCCGGGTGGCGGGGCTCTCCCTTAGAGATAGGGTGAGAAGCTCTGTCATCCGGGAGGAGCTCAAAGTAAAGCTGCTGCTCCTCCACATGGAGAGGAGCCAGATGAGGTGGTTCGGGCATCTGGTCAGGATGCCACCCCAACGCCTCCCTAGGGAGGTGTTTCGGGCACGTCCGACCGGTAGGAGGCCACGGGGAAGACCCAGGACACGTTGGGAAGACTATCTCTCCCGGCTGGCCTGGGAACGCCTCGGGATCCCCCGGGAGGAGCTGGACGAAGTGGCTGGGGAGAGGGAAGTCTGGGCTTCCCTGCTTGGGCTGCTGCCCCCGCGGCCCTACCTCGGATAAGCGGAAGAAGATGGATGGATGGATGTTTATAATACATTCATATCTGCTCATTTGTCATAAGTCCATGTAAATATGCTCTATATCAGGGGTCACCAACGCGGTGCCCGCGGGCACCAGGTAGCCCGTAAGGACCAGATGAGTAGCCCGCTGGCCTGTTCTAAAAATAGCTCAAATAGCAGCACTTACCAGTGAGCTGCCTCTATTTTTTAAATTTTATTTATCTACTAGCAAGCTGGTCTCGCTTTGCCCGACATTTTTAATTCTAAGAGAGACAAAACTCAAATAGAATTTGAAAATCCAAGAAAATAATTTAAAGACTTGGTCTTCACTTGTTTAAATAAATTCATTCATTTTTTTACTCTGCTTCTTATAACTTTCAGAAAGACAATTTTAGAGAAAAAATACAACCTTAAAAATGATTTTAGGATTTTTAAACACATATACCTTTTTAACTTTTAAATTCCTTCCTGTTCTTTCCTGACAATTCTGACAATGTTCAAGTAAATCAATGTTCAGAAAATCTGTAGAATCAAATTTTAATCTTATTTCAAAGTCTTTTGAATTTCTTTTAAAATTTTTGTTCTGGAAAATCTAGAAGAAATAATGATTTGTCTTTGTTAGAAATATAGCTTGGTCCAATTTGTTATATATTCTAACAAAGTGTAGATTGGATTTTAACCTATTTAAAACATGTCATCAAAATTCTAAAATTAATCTTAATCAGGAAAAATTACTAATGATGTTCCATAAATTATTTTTTTAATTTTTTCAAAAACATTCGAATTAGCTAGTTTTTCTTTTCTTTTTTTCGGTTGAATTTTGAATTTTAAAGAGTCGAAATTGAAGATAAACTATGTTTCAAAATGTAATTGTCATTTTTTTTTGTGTTTTCTCCTCTTTTAAACCGTTCAATTAAGTGTAAATATCATTAATTATTAATAATAACATAGAGTTAAAGGTAAATTGAGCAAATTGGCTATTTCTGGCAATTTATTTAAGTGTGTATCAAACTGGTAGCCCTTCGCATTAATCACTACCCAAGAAGTAGCTCTTGCTTTCAAAAAGGTTGGTGACCCCTGCTCTATATCATTTTATATATATTCTATATTATGTTTATAATACATTCATGTCCGCTCATTTGTCATAAGTCCATGTAAATATGCTCTATATCATTTTATATTACGTTTATAATACATTCATGTCCGCTCATTTGTCATAAGTTCATGCAAATATGCTCTATATCATGTTATATATATTCTATATTATGTCTATAATACATTCATGTCCGATCAATTGACACACATCCATGTAAATATGCTGTATGTACTCTTATGGTTAAATTAAATTCATGACACGTTCATGTCCACTCATTTGACATAAGTCCATGTAAATATCCTTTACATTATATTTCTTACTATTTTATATATTGTTTGTAATCAATTCATGACATGTTTATATCCATTCGTTTGACATAAGTCCATGTAAATATGGTTTGCATTATTTTTTTATATATTGTTTATAACCAATTTATGACATCTTCATGTCCACTCACTTGACATAATAATAATAATAATTATAGATTTTATTTGTAAAAAGCACTTTACATTGAGTAAACAACCTCAAAGTGCTGCAGTGTATTAAAAAAAAAGAATAAAAATCAATAAAAATTAGAAAAGACAAATAGCTAGAACTCGTATGCTTATATCTAAAAAAAGGCTTTTTTTTTTAAAAAAAGAAGGGTTTTTAATCCTTTTTTAAAAGCATCCACAGTCTGTGGTGCCCCCAGGTGGTCAGGGAGAGTGTTCCACAGACTGGGAGCAGTGGAACAGAAAGCCCGGTCTCCCATTGTTCGTAGCTTTGTCCTCGGAGGTTGGAGGAGATTAGCCTGTCAATGTAAATGTGTTTTACATTATATTCCGTAATATTTATGTCTTTTTATTTTTCAGACTATAATGTGCAATAATGTTGTATATGTATATACGCATATGTATGGATATATGCATGTGTGTGGATATATACATATATATAGATACTGTACATATCTTCTTTTTTTTATCTCTTTTACTATTTATATTACTAAATTATTGTGTATGCACCTTAGGGGATCTGCTCCAATTTTGTTGTTCTTTGAACCCGTTCACTGTAATAATGACAATAAAACTCTATTCTATTCTTATTCTATTTAAAATGTACTCCTCATATATATATATATATATATTGTTTATAATCAATTCATGTCACGTTCATGTCCACTCATTTGACTTATAAGTCCATGTAAATATCCTTTACATTATATTCCATATTTTGTATGTACTCGTATATTATGTTTATATTCAATTCGTGACACGTTCATGTCCACTCATTTGTCATAAGTCCATGTAAATATCCTTTACAATATATTTCATACTATTTTATGTATTGTTTATAATCAATTCATGACACGTTTATATCCACTCATTTGTCATAAGTCCATGGAAATATCCTTTACAATATATTTCATACTATTTTATATATTGTTTATAATCAATTCATGACACGTTTATATCCACTCATTTGTCATAAGTCCATGTAAATATGGTTTACATTATTTTTTATATATTGTTTACAATCAATTTATGACATCTTTATGTCCACTCACTTGACATAAGTCAATGTAAATATCCTTTACATTATATTCCATAATATTTTTAATTCAGTCCTCATGTATATATTGTTTATAATCAATTTATGACATCTTCATGTCCTCTCACTTGACATATAAGTCAATGCAAATATGCGTTACATTATATTCCTATAATATTTTATTTGTACTCCTCATGTATGATGTTTATATTCAATTCATGACACGTTCATGTCCACTCATTTGACATAAGTTGGATATGATGAATTGGGAAAATATGCAAGCATTTTGTTATTGTACTTTTTAAACAGGCGCTAAAAACAGAATGATAGCTGTGAGTGGATGTAACTATGCATTACATCACTGGATTAGGAAAGTTACACATCTTTAGTTTTTGGAAGGCACATGACATGTAGTGGTTAAACATGTGTAATAACTGCATACTCCACTTGGTTACATATCTGTGATAACTTTTGACTCTACTTGGTTACAAATGTGTAAAAGGGGATGGGTCAAACGCAGAGAGTAATTTCCCCACACCTAGTGTGTGTGTGACTATCAGTGGTACTTTACCTTTAACTTCAATTAGTACTACTAAAATTATATTAGATACAATATGCTTTTTTAATCCCTTTGGTGTGTGGCCTCAACAGCCACAGTACCATACGTATTCAATACATGTACAGTACAGGCCAAAAGTTTGGACACACCTTCTCATTCAATGTGTCTTGTTTTGTTTTCATGACTATTTACATTGTAGATTGTCACATCAAAACTATGAATGAACGCATGTGGCAGTGTTTCCCATACATTCATTTATTTGTGGCGGCCCGCCACGAAAGAATTACGTCCGCCACAAATAAAAAAATATTATAAAAGATTTACTTTACAAAAGATAAGTGTAGGATACTTCTCTTGTTGCCTTATTTGTATTTGACTTTATTAAATGTATTTATATTAGGAACACAACATGTGTATATAACAAAGGGTGCAAAGTCTGCAGGCAGTAGGAAACACATGGTTAAGTGTAGGGAGTAAAACCGATGGCAGTCTAAAGTTCAAGATTTTTGGAGCTCTTTGTTCAGTGGATCAGATGTTTGATGAAGCTCTGTGTCTATCTACCACCACTACTGTTTTCTGTTTATTTGTTACTGACTGTGGCAGGACACCTCTGCCTCTGTTTCACTTTATGTTGCTGGTAAATAATATGGTTGTAGTAGTAGGCTAAAGTTAAATTATTTAGTATGCACTAATTAAAGGGGCAGAGCTTTGAGACATTTTAGCTTTTATATTTTATAAGATATATTTTTTGTAAGAACCACAATTAATAAATATATTTCAGTGAATAACTTATTGTTCAAATCTGTATATAAATATGTACATAAAGTGTTGTAATTATATTGTAAAATGGATGGATGGACGTTTAAAACAAAACTGTTATTATTAATTAGGAAGTATACATTTTTTGAGCCTTTTTAGAGAAAATCAAATCATTGTAGTAAATTATGCAAATTAATCAATTATGTAATGGTGACCACGCCCATAGCCACACCCCCACCGCCACAGGTATCTTGGCAGTTTATGGGAAACACTGTGTGGAGTTATGTACTTAACACAAAAAGGTGAAATAACTGAAAACACGTTTGGTGAGGTGGCGACTTGTCCAGGGTGTACCCCGCTTTCCGCCCGAATGCAGCTGAGATAGGCTCCAGCACTCCCCCAAACCCCAAAAAGGGACAAGCGGTAGAAAATGGATGGATGAATGGGTGTTTTATATTCCAGTTTCTTCAAAATAGCCACCCTTTGCTCTGATTACTGCTTTGCACACTTCAAGATTCAAGAAGCTGTTTATTGTCCATTCTTTAACATCCATCCATCCATTTTCTACGGCTTGTCCCTTTTGGGGTCGCGGGGGGTGCTGGAGCCTATCTCAGCTGCATTCGGGCGGAAGGCAGGGTACACCCTGGACAAGTCGCCACCTCATCACAGGGCCAACACATATAGACAGACAACATTCACACTCACATTCACACACTAGAGACCATTTAGTGTTGCCAATCAACCTATCCCCAGGTGCATGTCTTTGGCGGTGGGAGGGGCCTATCCCCAGGTGCATGTCTTTGGAGGTGGGAGGGGCCTATCCCCAGGTGCATGTCTTTGGAGGTGGGAGGAAGCCGGAGTACCCGGAGGGAACCCACGCAGTCACGGGGAGAACATGCAAACCCCACACAGAAAGATCCCGAGCCCGGGATTGAACTCGGGACTACTCAGGACCTTTGTATTGTGAGGCACATGCATTAACCCCTGTTCCACCGTGCTGCCCCATTTTTTAACATGTACAATACAATTACATTTTCGGCACAGTCCCACTAAGAGCAGACATACATTACAGGGAGACAAGAACAGTGGATCAGCCACTTACGGCGCTATTTAAAAAAGGTGGGAAAAAGGTGATATTGGGGAAGAGTAAAAAATATCAGTCAAAGGTTGGACACTCGGAAGGGGGTCCAGATTGAGTCCAAGGGAAAAAAACCTTTGCCATAGCACACATAAACATGTTACATATAATCACAACAACTCGCAACAGAGGGTGGGGGAGTTGGAGCCATGGAGGCCGTCCATCCATCCATCTTCTTCCGCTTATCCGAGGTCGGGTCGCGGGGGCAGCAGCCTAAGCAGGGAAGCCCAGACTTTCCTCTCCCCAGCCACTTAGTCCAGCTCTTCCCGGGGGATCCCGAAGTCCCCCAGTAGGAGTACTTTCCAGTACTCTCAGGAGTGTATCCAAAACTACGGCATGGCGTAGTGGGTAAAACGCCTGTGTCAGAAACCTGAGGGTTGCACGTTCGCTCCCCGCCTCTTACCATGCCGTTGTGTCCTTGGGCAGGACACTTCACCCTTGCCCCCAGTGCCGCTCACACCGGTGAATGAATGTTGAATGAATGATAGTTGGTGGTTGAAGGGGCCGTAGGCGCAAATTGGCAGCCACGCTTCCGTCAGTCTAGGGCAGCTGTGGCTACGAAAGTAGCTTACCACCACCAGGTGTGAATGAATGATGGGTTTTTAACATGTAAAGCGACTTTGGGTACTTAGAAAAGCGCTATATAAATCCCAGTTATTATTATTATTATTTTAAAAAGGGTGGGTACTCTGAACTGCTGTTTGGTGCGTAAGCACAAACAACAGTCAGGACCCGTCACCCCCTCCCAAAGGCGGAGGGAAGCTACCCTCTCGTCCACTGGGTTGAACTCCAACGTGCAGGCTTTGAGCCGGGGGGGCAACAAGAATTGCTACCCCAGTCCGTCGCCTCTCACTGCGTGCAACGCCAGTGTGGAAGAGAGTCCAGCCCCTCTCGAGAGAACTGGTTCCAGAGCCCTTGCTGTGCGTCGAAGTGAGTCCGACTATATCCAGCCGGAACTTCTCCACCTTGCGCACTAGCTCAGGCTCCTTCCCCCCCCAGCGAGGTGACATTCCACGTCCCAAGAGCTAGCTTCTGTAGCCGAGAATCGGACCGCCAAGTGCCCTGCCTTCGGCTTCCGCCCAGCTCACACTGCACCCGACCTCTATGGCCCCTCCCATGAGTGGTGAGCCCATTGGAGGGGGGACCCACGTTGCCTCTTCGGGCTGTGCCCGGCCGGGCCCCATTGGGACAGGCCCGGCCACCAGGCGCTCACAATCGTGCCTCAACTCCGGGCCAGGCTACAGAGGGGGGCTCCGGTGACCCGCGTCCGGGCAAGGGAAATCGGAGTCTTTGTTCTTGCATTCCCATAGAAGTCTTCGAGCTGCTCTTTGTCTGATCCCTCACCTAGGACCTGTTTGTCTTGGGAGACCCTACCAGGGGGCATGAAAGCCCCCGGACAACATAGCTCCTAGGATCATTGGGACACGCAAACTCCTCTACCACGGTAAGGTGGCAGCTCAAAGAGGAGGCCATGTAGGCCGGCTGCCGCTAAAAAGCGATACTTTGCACACTCTTGGCATTCTCTCCATGATCTTCAAGCACACCTGTGAAGTGAAAACCATTTCAGGTGACTACCTCTTGAAGCTCATGGAGAGAATGCCAAGGGTGTGCAAAGCAGTAATCGGAGCAAAGGGTGGCTATTTTGAAGAAACTAGAATATAAAACATGTTTTCACTTATTTCACCTTTTTTGTTAAGTACATAACTCCACATGTGTTCATTCATAGTTTTGATGTGACAATCTACAATGTCAAAAAGGCATTGAATGAGAAGAAGGTGTGTCCAAACGTTTGGCCTGTACTGTATGTATAATACAGACTAAGGAAATTGATGTTATTGCACCATATCCCTGTGCTTCTACCCATCTTCCGTGTTCCTACCATCTCCAAACTTCCCCCTCCCTCCTATTTGTAACAATTCTACAGTTTGGTGGTGGCACGGCTAAAAAAATGAGTTTTTAAATCCATTGCTTTTGCACTACTTTGGTTGGAATACATTTCTCTTGGTTGTACAAGTGTACAGTATTAAGTACTATTACATGTTGCCCAGCAGGAGGCAGCAAATGGCAGGGGGGATGCTGGTAAATTGGAAGTGAACAAGAAAGACAAGCTGAGTTCCAAGTTGTCTGTGGAGAGAGTGTACCAGAAGAAGACCCAGCTGGAACACATTCTGCTCCGTCCTGACACGTACATAGGTTCTGTGGAGCCCATCACACAGGTAAACACAACGTTGTCCTTCTGTTTAGAACCATTGTGTTTGCCACCAGTCATGTCAGGCCCACATCAACCTGTTAGCCCTGTTTCCACTGCCGCGGGTACCAGCACTAAATGTGTGTGTGTCGCTTCCACGCTGCTAATTAAAAGGGATGCAACAGTATCAAAATATTATCACGGTATTAAGACCACGGTACAATATTATCACAGTATTAAGACCACGGTACAATATTATCACAGTATTAAGACCATGGTATGATATTATCACAGTATTAAAACCACGGTATGATATTATCACAGTATTAAAACCACGGTACGATATTATCACAGTATTAAAACCACGGTACGATATTATCACAGTATTAAGACCACGGTATGATATTATCACAGTATTAAGACCACGGTAAGATATTATCACAGTATTAAGACCACGGCATGATATTATCACAGTATTAAGACCACGGTATGATATTATCACGGTATTAAGACCACGGTGTGATGTTATCACGGTATTAAGAATACGGTATGATATTATCACGGTATTAAGACCACGGTACGATATTATCACAGTATTAAGACCACGGTACAATATTATCACAGTATTAAGACCACGGTACAATATTATCACAGTATTAAGACCACGGTATGATGTTATCACGGTATTAAGAATACGGTATGATATTATCACGGTATTAAGACCACGGTACGATATTATCACAGTATTAAGACTACGGTACAATATTATCACAGTATTAAGACCACGGTACAATATTATCACAGTATTAAGACCACGGTACGATATTATCACGGTATCAAGACCACGGTACAATATTATCACAGTATTAAGACCACGGTACGATATTATCATAGTGTTAAGACCACGGAATGATATTATCACAGTATTAAGACCATGGTACAATATTATCATAGTGTTAAGACCACGGAATGATATTATCACAGTATTAAGACCACGGTACGATATTATCACAGTATTAAGACCACGGTACGATATTATCACAGTATTAAGACCACGGTACGATATTATCACAGTATTAAGACCACGGTGCGATATTATCACGGTATTAAGACCACGGTGCGATATTATCACGGTATTAAGACCACGGTACGATATTATCACAGTATTAAGACCACGGTACGATATTATCACAGTATTAAGACCACGGTACGATATTATCACAGTATTAAGACCACGGTACGATATTATCTCAGTATTAAGACCACGGTATGATATTATCACAGTATTAAGACCACAATCTTGCCTTCCTTCATACAAAGCTTGTCTATATATACATATATATCTATATCTATTTTCTTTCTTCCCCTCCAGCTTATGTGGGTTTTTGATGAAGAGGTTGGAATGAACCAGAGGGAAATTACCTATGTTCCTGGACTTTATAAAATCTTTGATGAAATTCTTGGTGAGTGAACTCTTCTATTATCATTGCTAAACGTTTTATACTTGACTTACTCTTTCCTCACTCGCTCTTACATCCCGTCCAAATGCAAACTCTTAATCAAAATTAGTTACAGGGGTGTTCAAAATAGTGGATATTGTTATTGTTCCTCCATTGTTAAATGAAAAGAAATTGATTACGAATGAAATATATTAGACTAATTTGTTTTGTCAGCTTTAACACAAAGCTAAAATGTGAATGTTTTGTTCAGATAAACAAGGAAAATGTATTTGTAGGCAAGGCAATTCAACGTGCTTTAAAGATGCATGCATTTACACTTAGAAGGCAAATGAAATCACATATAAAAAATATGAAGCATTCATTGTTTGAATAAAAAGCAAAGAGTGCACATTGAAATAAGTGTTTTCAGTCTGAGGCCTGTCTCACATCTTCTGGAGGACTGTCCCTAATTTGAAGAGCATAAAAGTGAAGTGCATGCTACTTGTGCGTTACATTTACCTCACAAGTTGGCGCTTGGAATGACGTGTCAGCCGAGCTATGAGCGTCCCAGTGCGAGGTCGGAAATCAAGATGGCCACATCCACCCTGTAATACAGTTTTTTTCCATCGCTAACAAGCGCTTACCTATACTTAAAATACTTTTACTAAACTCTTAACACAGACTTACACCTACAAAACACAATTGGCCAAATAGATCATTTTCTTCTCAAAAGCACATTTTGTTAACTATATACTAACTCTTCATTTCAAAATAGAAGACATCTTTCTCTGCACACATTAACTTTACCAAAACACTGGACATCTGACTCAAAATGAAATTATTCTTTCAAAGAATAACTCTTGTTTTCACTTCACAAGGAACATGCAGCCAATCAAAGTACACCAGGTTTCAAAATACTGGCTATTGTGGACATTACAAAAACTGCATAGACGTTTATGTTTCAGTTTTACAGGTATTTGCATGCAAAACATCCAATCCACAGTTTTTTACGCCTAATTTTTTGGTTGGGAACTGTATATCCACATGTAATGTTCACATTCAAAAGCATTCCAGTAAAAAGCGAATCAGTTTTTTTTTCTTTACTGTTTACTACAGGAGGTATAGTAGAAATACTGTTTACAGTATGATACAACAGAAAACGTTTTACAGTATTGTTTACAGTAAAGTTAACAAAATATCCATGAACAAAAAAGCAACAGCAAAAAGCCCAGTAAAAAGGGAGAACTAAAAAAAAGCACAAAATTCCTTTACAGTATCTACAGTATCAGCTGGGATATATTGTTTTAGAACTGATATTACTGTATTACAGAAGCAGAGGTTTTTATACTGTATCTAAGGTTTGGAATATTGTGTTTGCAATTGTGGGATGTTGTGTGTTAACATTTGTAAATAATACAAAAACAATCCATCATTTTGTTTGGAGGTATAGCTTGTCTGTTAAGAAAATGTAAGCATTATATAAATGTGTTCACTGACTGTATATTGTGTGAAAACAACATGAAATGTGTGAATGGTATGGCCACAAAGGACCGATGTTGTGCTAATCGTGTTTAGAGTTTTGAAAATGTGACTACTGTTTAGAAAAACGCTTGTTAGCGACTGAAAAAAACTGTAAGATAATACGTGGTCAAGTGTGTCGAAGGCAGCGCTCAGGTCCAGCAGAACCAAGACTTGAGACTCTGATCATTAGTCACCTTGATCACATATCATATATCACATTGATTATATATCATTAATCATCTTGGTCAGATACCATTAGTCACCTTGATCAGATGGATGGCTTTATAAGTGCACCAGCATCCTGTAGTCCCCAACACTCAAATCCACATTTATTTCCCATGCATGGTTGTGCACGTCTCTCTGAGTTGTATTAAAGTGCTTTTAAATTCTGCCAACTTTCTTTGCAGTCAATGCAGCTGATAACAAACAGAGAGACAAAAATATGAATTCAATCAAGATCAGCGTTGACCCGTAAGTACATGTTGCATACTAGATATTACACGACCTGGCTAACATGATGAATCCGCAGACTTGGAGAATGTTCATTTAGTTGTTTCATTTTGTAGAAAAGAAGCAGATAACAAACGTGACACAAAACTGCAGTCATTTCAAAAGGCAACTTTTTGGCGTTAAGAAAATTGTGGTTGTCGGTAGCAGTTTAATCTTTGAATAAAGCAGAGTGTAAAAATGATTGAATCACTCAATTCTGAGTAAAACGTAGTCACGTCATTTCGTCCGAGAAGTGGTAAGAGGTCAGGGTATAAAATACATTGGAAAGTGAGCGCCCTCTAGGCGTCTGTGTAAATATTGCAAACGGCCTCGTTTACACTTTATTCATTCATTCACTCCGTCAGTGAGTCCAACACCATAACCATATGGAACAATGGCAAAGGGATACCAGTGGTGGAGCACAAGGATGAGAAAATGTACGTCCCAGCTCTCATTTTTGGCCACCTGCTCACCTCCAGCAACTACGATGATGAGGAGAAAAAGGTGACAGGTGAGAAGAGACATACAGATGATTGCCATTGTTGATGAAATCTGATAAATGTTTGATTACATCTCCTGCTTTGTTCATTTCCCAGGTGGGAGGAATGGCTATGGTGCCAAACTTTGCAACATTTTTAGTACCAAGTTCACTGTGGAAACAGCCTGCAAAGAGTACAGACACAGTTTCAAACAGGTGGGAAATGCATGTCCAATATGTATTGGATATTGTAAGTTTACCTCTTTACAACTCCATGAATATCATAATAATAATAATAATACCTGGGATTTATATAGCGCTTTTCTAAATACCCAAAGTCGCTTTACATGTACATGTAATGGTACGGTTATTGTAACAGAGAGATGATGTTTAATAATATCCAGAATGAATTAGTCAAGTATTAGATATAGCAAGCATTGTGACACACAGAGTGGCTATGTTTCCATGAAACAAACACATTTAAAAAGTACTTATTATGGGCCTGATTTACTAAAATGTGCAAACTTGATAGCACACAAAGATGGTCTACTAAACTTGTGAGCAGAGGATTGCATCACGTTAGGGTTGTACGGTATACTGGTATAGTACCGCGATACTAATGAATCATGTTCGGTACTATACCGCCTCTAAAAAGTACCACTTGTCGTTAATAATTTTGACATAATAATAGGTGTATAAATGACACAATATGTTACTGCATACGTCAGCAGACTAATTAGGAGTCTTTGTTTGTTTACTTACTACTAAAAGAAAAGTTGTCTGATATGTTAACTATTTTTTTAAGGACAAACTTGTAATAATAAACATATGTTTAATGTACCCTAAGATTTTTTGTTGAACTAATGCCATTTTTTGTGGTCCCCTTTATTTCCCCAAAAAATGTAAAGACATTTTGGTACCGGTACTAGAGGTGTAACCGTACACAAAAATTTCGGTTCGGTACGTACCTCGGTTTAGAGGTCACGGTTCGGTTCATTTTCGGTACAGTAAGAAAACAACAAAATTTAAATTTTTGGGTTATTTCTTTACCAAATTTGCAAAATCTTCCACCAAAAATATTTTTCTTAGTGGAATATTTGATGTGAAGTAATGCGAACCTTGGATAGGTCAATAATTCATAATAACATTGATTTTGATTCAATATTATGTTTTGAGCAATGACAGTTTGAAAGGAAAAAAAACCAGCTTTGTTTTATTAGTCAACATTGCAACTTTTTCTAAATTATATTTAACCTTTAAGCTTTTTTATTTCACTTTTGTTATGTTTTTGTTTATTTTAATAGTATTTTTAGAACGTGCCGTGGGCCTTTAAAACATTAGCTGTGGGCCGCAACTTTTGACACCCCTGCTATAGATAATAAAAAATTAAATCTGATAAATCTATGGATAAAAAGCAGAGCCTGGCGACGCATGCACATTTATCATAACTCTCTCTCTCTCTGTCTCTGCCCCTCCCTCACCAATGCTGCTGCGTGCACAATTTGTTTTGTTTTTAACCCCTTCTTAACCCTGAACGTACATTGAAAATACACACAACCCTAACTCAAAATGCCGGACATTTGAGGCATTTAAGAAAAATACGCCCTGACAGCTCCGCAAAAGAGGACATGTCCGGTGAAAAGAGGACGTATGGTCAGTCTATCCTAGCCCGTTAGCGGCATGCTAGAAGCTAACGGGCTACGATAGACTGACCATACGTCCTCTTTTTACCGGACACGTCCTCTTTTGCGGAGCTGTCAGGGCGAAGTTTCTTAAATGCCTAAAATGTCCGGCATTTTGTGTAAACAATGCACACCGAGGCACAACATGCGTTACGCTACTTAATATGTCCGTGTGGAAACTCGTTCGGTACACCTCCGAACCGAACCAGAACCCCCGAACCGAAACGGTTCAATACAAATACACGTACCGTTACACCCCTATCCACAACACAACAGAACAACAAAGGTTGGAGCATGTTGCCATGTAGGCCTATGTGCAGTAATTGAGTGTTTCCATGGTGACACACCAAATCATCATTTTAAATATGGCGGTGTATACTTTGCACAGACTATTTAGTACTTATTATTTGAATCTTAGTAGAGCAGACTCAAGTGTACAAAATACACCTGTCACACAAACACGTAATTCAAACCTCTATGGAATAGAAACTACAATACCCTACTATTATACAGTACATTATACAAGCTGTACTAGAAACTCCTACAAGTACTATGACTACATTACTACATACTTACTTAACATTTATTATTCAGGATATTTTTCTTACGTTATGATAAAGGTAGTAGAAAAAGTGTGTGCTGATGAGTTGTCTGCACTGTCCATAGCATGAGCACTGAAGAAAGGTCCTACAATGATGATTGTGTGTGTTACATGTGCTGTACAAGACGTGGCAGAACAACATGAGCAAATCCTCCGAGCCCAAGATCAAGTTTTTCGATGGAGATGACTTCACCTGCGTGACGTTCCAGCCAGACTTGTCCAAGTTCAAGATGGAGAAACTGGACAAGGATATAGTGGCACTTCTTACTCGCAGAGCATACGATGTGGCTGGCTCCTGCAAAGGTGTTAAAGTCACCTTGAATGGGAAAAAATTGCCTGTAAGTCACAGTCGAACATATTTAAATGACCTGTAATGCACAGTCGTACATATTTAAACTGCCTGTAAGTCGCAGTCGTACATATTCAAATGACCTGTAAGTCACAGTCGTACATATTCAAATGACCTGTAAGTCACAGTCGTACATATTTAAGTTGCCTGTAAGTCACAGTCGTACATATTCAAATTACCTGTAAGTCACAGTCGAACATATTTCAGTTACCTGTAATTCACAGTCGTACATATTCAAATTGCCTGTAATTCAGTCGTACATACCGTAATTTCCGGACTATAAGCCGCACCTGACTATAAGCCGCACCAGCTAAATTTAGGGGAAAATACAAATTTCTCCATATATAAGCCGCACCTGACTATAAGCCGCAGGGTTTTGATGTGTAATTACCGTAGTATATAGGGGTTCCTGCTACCACGGAGGGGATTGTCGGGACACAGATGACTGTTTGGGAACGCAAAGCGTCCCATTTATTAACAATAAATCTTTCAATCATTCAATCAAACTTTCACATCTTTGACATGGCGAACAGCATTCGTGCAGAGTACAAATAATACAACGGTGCAAAGTAATACAAAGTGCTCGCCTGTACGTTATCAAAATAACCAGCCTACCGGTATATGAAAAGTCAGTCTTTAATCATTGTGTCATCGTCTTCCTCCTGCGTACTAAAACCACCGAAATCCTCTTTGTCGGTGTCGGAGAAGAACAGGCCGTAAATAAGCCGTACCCTTGTATAAGCCGCAGGGACCAGAACGAGGGGAAAAAGTAGCGGCTTATAGTCCGGAAATTACGGTATTCAAACTACCTGTAAGTCACAGTCGTACATTTTCAAATTACCTGTAAATCACAGTCGTACATATTTAAATTGCCTGTAAATCACAGTCTTACATATTTAAATTGCCTGTAATTCACAGTCGTACATATTTAAATTGCCTGTAATTCACAGTCGTACATATTCAAATTACCTGTAAGTCACAGTCGAACATATTTAAGTTGCCTGGAGGTCACAGTCGTACATATTTAAATGACCTGTAAGTCACAGTCGAACATATTTAAATTGCCTGTAAGTCACAGTCGAACATATTTAAGTTACCTGTAAGTCACAGTCTTACATATTCAAATTACTTGTAAGTCACAGTCGTACATATTCAAATGACCTGTAAGTCAGTCGTACATATTTAAATTGCATGTAATTCACAGTCTTACATATTCAAATTACCTGTAAGTCACAGTCGAACATATTTAAATTGCCTGTAAGTCACAGTCGAACATATTTAAATTGCATGTAAGTCACAGTCGTACATATTTAAATTGCCTGTAATTCACATTCGTACATATTCAAATTACCTGTAAGTCACAGTCGAACATATTTAAGTTGCCTGGAGGTCACAGTCGTACATATTTAAATTACCTGTAAGTCACAGTCGAACATATTTAAATTGCCTGTAAGTCACAGTCGAACATATTTAAGTTACCTGTAAGTCACAGTCGTACATATTCAAATGACCTATAAGTCACAGTCGTACATATTTAAATTGCCTGTAATTCACAGTCTTACATATTCAATTTACTTGTAAGTCACAGTCGTACATATTCAAATGACCTGTAAGTCACTGTCGTACATATTTAAATTGCATGTAATTCACAGTCTTACATATTCAAATTACCTGTAAGTCACAGTCAAACATATTTAAGTTGCCTGTAAATCACAGTCAGTCGTAC
>NC_084750.1:12521663-12544163 GCF_033978785.1 Entelurus aequoreus | reverse complement strand
AGATTTAGGAAACATCAGCACCAAAGGAATCCATTCACAGAGATTTCAAAATAATCAAAGCAGCTCTCCGACATGCGGTTGATTGCTGTTCCATGTCTTTTTTTGGCCTTAAAGGACAGTCAGGACTTTATTCTAAAGTAAAGATCAAGTCTGAGATTTAGTTCCTCATCAGACACTGAATATGAAGTACTGATAAGATATTTATACGATGACACTTGCTCTATTGTTGAGTGGTCATACATACTAGTGTGCCGCGGCCGTGAGATACAGTCTGGTGTGCCGTGGGAGATTATCTAATTTCACCTATTTGGGTTAAAAATATTTTTTGCAAACCAGTAATTATAGTCTGCAAATGATGTGTTGTTGTTGAGTGTCGGTGCTGTCTAGAGCAGTGGTTCTCAACCTTTTTTCAGTGATGTACCCCCTGTGAACATTTTTTTAGTTCAAGTACCCCCTAATCAGAGAAAAGCATTTTTGGTTGAAAAAAAGAGATAAAGAAGTAAAATACATTACTATGTCATCAGTTTCTGATTTATTAAATTGTATAACAGTGCAAAATATTGCTCATTTGTAGTGGTCTTTCTTGAACTATTTGGGGAAAAAAAAATACAAATAACTAAAAACTTGTTGAAAAATAAACAAGTGATTCAATTACAAATAAAGATTTCTACACATAGAAGTAATCATCAACTTAAAGTGCCCTCTTTGGGGATTGTAATAGAGATTCATCTGGATTCATGAACTTAATTCTAAACATTTCTTCACAAAAAAAGAAATCTTTAACATCAATATTTATGGAACATGTCCACAAAAAATCTAGTTGTCAACACTGAATATTGCATTGTTGCATTTCTTTTCACAGTTCTTTTTGACAGACATTTTAGTGAGAAACCTGAGCTTGTGCTTCACTGAGTTTATGAACTTACATTCATATTTTGTTGAAGTATTATTCAATACATATATTTATAAAGGATTTTTGAATTCTTGCTATTTTTAGAATCTTTAAAAAAAATCTCACGTACCCCTTGGCATACCTTCAAGTACCCCCAGGGGTACGCGTACCTCCATTTGAGAACCACTGGTCTAGAGCTCGGCAGAGTAACCGTGTAATACTCTTCCATATCAGTAGGTGGCAGCCGGTAGCTAATTGCTTTGTAGATGTGGGAAACAGCGGGAGGCAGTGTGCAGGTAAAAAGGTGTCTAATGCTTAAACCAAAAATAAACAAAAGGTGAGTGTCCCTAAGAAAAGGCATTGAAGCTTAGGGAAGGCTATGCAGAACGAAACCACAACTGAACTGGCTAGAAAGTAAACAAAAACAGAATGCTGGACGACAGCAAAGACTTACTGTGGAGCAAAGACGGCGTCCACAATGTACATCCGAACATGACATGACAATCAACAATGTCCCCACACTGCAAAAAGTCAGTGTTCAAAAACAAGAAAAAAAAATACAAAATTAGGGGTATTTTATTTGAACTAAGCAAAATTATCTGCCAATAGAACAAGAAAATTCGGCTTGTCAAGACTTTCCAAAACAAGTAAAATTAGCTAACTTCAATGAACCCCAAAATACCTTAAAATAAGTATATTCTCACTAATAACAAGCACACTTTTCTTGGTAGAAAAAAAAGACCTTTTTGCCCAATATGTTTAAAAATATTCTTAAATTAAGTAAATGCTAGTGCCATTATCTTGACATAATGATATGCGCTCGGCATCTTTTTTTTTTTTTGATGCTTGGAGTAAGAAATTATTACTTTAAAAAAGTAGTTTTATACTTATGAGTTTTAATGACATGAATTGATTTACTTGGACCCCGACTTAAACAAGTTGAAAAACTTATTGGGGTGTTACCATTTAGTGGTCAATTGTACGGAATATGTACTGTACTGTGCAATCTACTAATACAAGTTTCAATCAATCAATCAAAAGACACAGCTTTGCAACACTTGATATTCTAGTTTCAAGCATGTTTTACTCAATATAGGTCATAAAATCTCAGCAACAAGCTGTAATATCTTACTGAGATCATTTAGGACCAAAACACTCTAACATAAAATCTGCTTAGTGAGAAGAATTATCTTATCAGACAGAAAATAAGCAAATATCACCCTTATTTGAGATATTTAATCTTACATAGATTTCCGTTTTTGCAGTGCACAAAGAAGGATAAAAACAACTGAAATATTCTTAATTGCTAAAACAAAGCAGGTGTGGGGAATAGCGGTCAAGGAAGACATGAGACTGCTACAGGAAAATAGCAAATAAAAAGAAAGCCACCAAAATAGGAGCGCAAGACAAGAAGTAAAACAGTAAACACAGGAAAACAGCAAAAAAGTCAAAATAAGTCAGGGTGTGATGTGACAGGTGGTGACAGTACACCTACTTTGAGACAAGAGCTATATTGATGCATGTTTGGTTATGCTTTAAAGTCATATCCAACAATTGCGACAACAACTTTTTACTGTCAACTGAGTTTCGTTTTTTAATGATTTCTGCTGGTGGTGTGCCTCCTCTGCATTTTTTCAATGAAAACAAATGTGCCTTGGCTCAAAAAAGGTTGAAAAACACTGATGTAGACCAATTCAGGGTCTGTAAGAGCGTGATGGGAGTGAAAAAGCTGAGCAATTGTGGATTTGATGAAAATAAGGGTCCTAAGATTGCACCTGCACACGCTGACTTCTCACCTTTTTGTTTTTTCATCCTAGGATCAAGATGGGTCTCATATTAAAGGTCTACTCATCAACTTCTTCCATCACAACTGGCCGTCCTTGCTTAAACACACATTCCTGGAGGAATTCATCACACCCATTGTCAAAGTAAGGCAAATGAAAATATCGGACAGTCCAGCGGTACCTCGGCTTGCGAGTGTTTCTTGAGATACTGGCAGTCTCGGCTCATTGTTATGCCGTAGGTTGCGAAAATACATGGAGTTTATGAGCCTCAGCAACACGAGTTGTCAGGGGTGCCCGTTACGTGGATGGTGGAGGGTGTGTCAGCTACTTTTCAATGTACCAAGTGGAGGGGATCATTCACATATATCATTTATATTGATTTATTTATGAAGGAGAGGTTAAAAGGTGTTTAATGATCATACAAGCATGTTTAACATTCCTTTCTTTCATGAAGACAAGAATATGGGCGAAGTGGGGCGTTATAGATAGATAGATAGATAGATAGATGGATAGATAGATAGTATTTATTGAATCAATCAATCAATGTTTACTTATATAGCCCTAAATCACAAGTGTCTCAAAGGGCTGCACAAGCCACAACGACATCCTCGGTTCGGAGCCCACATAAGGGCAAGGAAAAACTCACAACCCGGTGGGATGTCAATGTGAATGTGATTCCTTCAGGAGAGTTCCCTCAGGAACATTTAAATTCCAGCAGCAGTGTACAGAATTGAGATCGAATTTAAATTGTCTTTTATATTGTCTCTGTATTGGTTTTCTATTCATTTATTCTTTGTTTTTATTCAGTCATTGGTGTAGCATAATATTGTTTTTAATATCGTTTTTAATATTGTTTTTAACATGGCTGTGCAGCACTTTGGAAACATTCTTGTTGTGTAAATGTGCTATATAAATAAAGTGGATTGGATTGGATTAAAAAGTAAATAATGGGGGTATAAATGGAAACAAAATAGAAAAATATTACAATAAGAATACAAATAAAAAGCAACAATGCTATTACAATAAGAATAAAGCTCGGTTGGTAGAGTGGCCGTGCCAGCAACTTGAGGGTTCCAGGTTCGATCCCTGCTTCTGCCAACCTTGTCACTGCCGTTGTGTCCTTGGGCAAGACACTTTACCCATCTGCTCCCAGTGTCACCCACACTGGTTTAAATGTAACTTAGATATTGGCTTTCACAATGTAAAGTGCTTTGAGTCACTAGAGACAAGTGCTATATAAATATAATTCAATTCAATTCAATATAAGTTGGTGTATGACCTGATTCTGATGACTTGCATTGATTGGAATCAGACAGTAGTGATGATAACCAGTGTTGGGTTAGTTACTGAGAACCAGTAACTAGTTACAGTTACTAGTTACTTTATTTCAAAAGTAACTCAGTTACTAACTCAGTTACTTACACCAAAAAGTACCGGTAATGCATTACTGTGAAAAGTAACTATTTAGTTACTTCTTTATTTCCCCTTTTTTTTAAGGCTCCCATTAATGCCCTTTTAGCCTTCATTTCAGTACTGTTATTGCACTGGAGAATAATACAATGTGTTGATCAACTTGACATGCATTAGCATCACTGAACTCTGCTAAGCAATGTGGTCTACATACAACACACAAACAATGTGGTCTACATACAACACACAATGTGGTCTACATACAACACACAAAGACAAAGATATGTTTCAAAGGGCCAATTTATTTCAGGCCAGAACAAATTGACAAAACTATTTTAAATAGCTGCAACATAATGGCACTTTAACTTTAAGTAGATAGGATCAAGACACAACTTACATTTAACTAAAATGTTATTTTCTTTGTGCTCGACAAAAGAAAAGTATTGAGAATGTCTCCATGTTAAAAAACTCGACTTCTGGCTTCGCCATGATGTCTTGTTAGTTGTTATGATAGTAGCGTATGTGTGTGTGGCCCTTTAAGATATGACAACATGTGAGGTGAGTGACGTCAGTGAGTGAGTGGGCGAGAGAGGTGAGCGAGCGGCGACAGTGAGTGCATGCAGGTGCTCTAGCTTGGTGGATGGCTGCTTCCAATAAAGTCACAAAGTTGCAACAAACCGCCGGCCTCGTCATTCACCCTCAGCTGTAAAGACCCTCTTCCGGGTAAAGTGAAGGTTGTTAGCCCCGAAGGAACGTCTCCCCTGCGCTCCTCAACTACGGTATGGGAGTCCCCCCCCGCCCCCACCCACAGAAAGCACACCTTTTCTTTTCCACCGCAGCGATGCAATAAAACACACTCAGATCTTCTGTTTCTAGCCGATACTACATATAAAATAACGTAAAATAACGCAGTAACGCATCATGTGGTAACGGTAACTGAGTTACTGAATATAAAAAATAACGCGTTAGATTACTAGTTACTGCCGAAACTAACGGCGTTACAGTCCCAACACTGATGATAACGTCCACATTTTCAAATGGAGGAGACTCTTATTTTGTTAGCGCAGGCAGGATGAAGCGGCGCTTTTATTGTGAACACAGGAACGGTGCGGTCGGTCTTTAGTTTTGACGGCAGGTACGGCGCGAGAGTCTGTTGAAATTTAAAGTGCTTCTCGCCTTCCTGTCGGTCATTTTTTTCTTAATAATGATCTGTCAGCAGCCAGCGTCATCTCACAAGAACCTCGGGTGCCGTGAATGTCAATCAAGTGACCAAAGTGACGTCATAGTGAAGATTTATGATCGCTCATTTTTAGGTCTGTTTTTCAATGCCTGGCTGGCGGTGGACTGACACACCCTCCACCATCCACCGCTAGCTCGCCATCCACGTAATGGGCACCCCTGATCTGGAGGATGTGTCGCAGACAGGTGTCGATGAATGACAAGTATTTTATTGGTGGTGTTTACAGTGGTCGTTACTACCATCGCAGATAGAACAATTTGCAGCCATTGTTTTTTTCTGCAGGCCACAAAGAGCAAGCAAGAGGTGGCTTTTTACAGCATCCCAGAGTTTGACGAGTGGAAGAAAAACACAGAAAACCACAAGAGCTGGCATGTCAAGTACTACAAAGGTTTGCTTGCTAAACACAATCACTCGACACAGTGCAGCGACATGTTCCAATATGTATTTATTACTTCATCCCGAGAAACATTTGTGTTGTAGGTTTGGGTACGAGTACAAGCAAAGAGGCAAAGGAATACTTTGCTGAAATGGAGAAGCATCGCATCACCTTTAGATACAACGGAGCAGAGGATGATGCTGCCATCACTCTGGTAAGTACAATCACACATTTGAAATCACATTTAAACTTTCACTTCAAATCATAATTACTACTAACTTTTATTTGAAATCAGAAGTTTATTTCAAATGAAAGTTACCGTAATTTCCGGACTATAAGCCGCACCTGACTATAAGCCGCACCAGCTAAATTTAGGGGAAAATACAGATTGCTCCATATATAAGCCGCACCCGACTATAAGCCGCAGGGTTTTGATGTGTAATTAGCGTAGTATATAGGGGTTCCTGCTACCACGGAGGGGATTGTCGGGACAGAGCAGACTGTTTGGGAACGCAAAGCGTCCCATTTATTAACTATAAATCTTTCAATCATTCAATCAAACTTTCACATCTTTGACATGGCGAACAGCATTCGTGCAGAGTACAAATAATACAACGTTGCAAAGTAATACAAAGTGCTCGCATGTACGTTATCAAAATAACCAGCCTACCGGTATATGAAAAGTCAGTCTTTAATCATTGTGTCATCGTCTTCCTCCTGCGTACTAAAACCACCGAAATCCTCTTCGTCGGTGTCGGAGAAGAACAGGCCGTAAATAAGCCGCACCCTTGTATAAGCCGCAGGGACCAGAACGAGGGGAAAAAGTAGCGGCTTATAGTCCGGAAATTACGGTACTTGGAATTCTGATTTCAAATGGAAAGTTAGTAGGAACTATCAACTTCTAACTTTCATTTGAAATCAGAATTAATAATAATAATAATAATACCTGGGATTTATATAGCGCTTTTCTAAGTACCCAAAGTCGCTTTACATGTAGAACCCATCATTCATTCACACCTGGTGGTGGTAAGCTACTTTCATAGCCACAGCTGCCCTGGGGTAGACTGACGGAAGCGTGGCTGCAATTTGCGCCAACGGCCCCTCCGACCACCACCGAACATTCATCATTCAATTCACCGGTGTGAGTGGCACCGGGGGCAAAGGGTGAAGTGTCCCGCCCAAGGACACAACGGCAGCGATTTTTTGGATGGTAAGAGGCGGGGAGCGAACCTGCAACCCTCAGGTTTCTGGCACGGTTGCTCTACCCACTACGCCATGCCGCCCCAGAATTACTACTTTAGATTCCTAATGAAGCTTGACGCTCCTCTACTTTCTCCTGCCCCGCTTGCTGCGGCGACAACAAACAAAACTCCAGACGCTCCTCTTCGTTTTGTATAGTTTACTTGTGAACTTAATAGTTCAAAAATGTAAAACAATAACGATGTAGGAACAAATGAATGGCAAAATAAAGCGAGTTTGTTACAATAAGAAAGAGTTAGAAAAAGTAAGAGTAAGAAAAAGTAAAGAGTGAGGTCAAAAAACTGTGTGGCTCAATTCCCCCGCACCTGACTGCCATTACCCACAATACCTTGTGTCCAAAACCATCTTACCACACAGATCCTTCCGCCATATATGAAATTAAACAGTTACGTCATCAAATTATTTAGACAAGTGTAATAATTACAAATAATGTGTACCTTATAATTATTCTAAGCATGCAAATAAAGTAAATAGTCCCATTTTGGCTGAATAAACATAAAGCACCTTCCATAAAATGTAAATGAAGTTAAACAGCATTTAGGCTCCTACAACTACTGTCTTTCATTTCAAATCAGAATTACTACTGTCTTGCATTTGAAATCCGAATTACTACTAACTTTTATTTGAAATCAGAATTACTACTAACTTTCATTTGAAATCAGAATTACTACCAACTAGGGCTGGGCCATATGGCCTTTTATTAATATCTCAATATTTTTAGGCCATGTCACGATATACCATATACTGTATATGTGGATATTTTGCCTTAGCCTTGAATGAACACTTGATGCATATAATCACAGCAGTATGATGATTCTATGTGTCTACATTAAAACATTCTTCTTCATACTGCATTAATATATGCTACGTTTAAACTTTCATGCAGAGAGGGAAATCACAACTAAGTCAATTTAGCAAACGTGTATTTATGAAACAGTTATTAAGCAGTGGCACAAGCATTCATGTCGTTTCCAAAACAGAAAGTGCAAGATTGTCAGAGACATTTTAAAACAAGCTATGAGTGCACTTTTGTGCATGATGTCACTAAGATGACATATCAAAACAACACTAAATTAAAGTGCACTTTTTGTACAGAACGCCACTACAATAGTTTAAAACAAATAAAGTGCACTTTTGTGCAGGATGTCACACAAGATATTTCAATAAGTGTCAAATAAAAATGAGCTGCATAATAGGAAATCAAATAGTGTATGTCCTTCGCTATGTGGTAGGTTCCTGCGGACGTTATCTCCTTCTGTTGTTGACTTTTTTTTTTCGTATGGTGTTGATGTGGAAATGGTTGCTTCGGCATTTTGTGGGTGTGGCACCGAACGGAGATGTTGACATGCGGAGTTTCAAGCACTCCTCATTCTCTAGTGGGTGACTTTTCAAATGATGCTACAAATTAGCAGTGCTGCTACTTTTTGTAGCAACGCTTTTGCCGCGTACTTGACATATTACGGTTGTCTGTTCAACATCTTCCCGCTTGAAGCCAAACCACCGCCAGACGATGGACCCCCTGCTGTTTTTCTTGGGAATTAATTCTTCCTTCATTTGTTACCAGATTGGCACCTTCTCTCTCTCGTATTACCACTTGCACCACAGCTAATGTTACCTATGCCGCTACCTCTCTGCTCCGTGAGGACGTATGACGTATGTCATAAGGCGCGCTTGTTTTACGTCTCTTTGAGAAGGAGAGACAAGAAAGAGTGAGAAGAGCATGAAGTGTAATGTCTGCAGTTAAAAGCAACTGCGTGAGAACGTATACTCCAATATCACAATATAGTCATTTTCTATATCGCACAGAGACAAACCCGCGATATATATCCAGTATATTCCATATATCGCCCAGCCCTACTACCAACTTTCATTTGAAATCAGAATTACTACTGTCTTATGTTTTAATTCATAATTACTACTTTCATTCATTTCAAATCAGAATTACTACAGCACTTAATGTAAAGCATAATCACTGTAGTTTTCCAATTTGTTTTAATATGTCCTGTTAAGCCACTCATGTAAATTATATTGTTAATGTAGGTGAGCATATCTGCTGTACAGATTTACTTTACAAAACATAAGTCTGGGATATTTCTCTTGTCGTCGTCTTTGTATTTGACTTTATTATATGGATATATTTAGTATTTGGCACAGACGGACCGCAACAGGAGGGCATAGAAAGAAGGAAAAAAAAGAAGACCTCTAGGGGGAAATTGTGGGGACAAGACCGAGAGAGAGCCAACAGAACAACATTAGCAAATACAATATTCCAAAAATTATAACAAAGAACCAGTTAATGAGGAAGATAGTAATAGCACATAAATGGCAATGAACGTTATTACTGCAGTACTTCATTTTAAGCATAAATCACTACAGTTTTTCCATTTGAAATCATCATTACTACAGTACAGTTACTAAAACAATACATTTTCATCTATAATTGTGTGAAGGTCCCCAGCCCCTCGTTTTGTTTTTAATATTAAAAACACTCTAAAACCTTTACAAGTAAAAATAAAAGAAGATAAAGATATTTAAACACTTTAATTTACGGTGATATGTATCTTAAAAAGCCTAAACAATATTTGTTTCTTCTGCCAAAGAGAGTAAATTGTGTGTTGGTTTGTTTATTTATTTAAAAGAAATACAACTTGTGTAAAGATATCAGTGTGTGTAAATACTTTTTCCAGCTCATTCCACAATACCGTGATGACAACTGTGATCATATTGGTCAAAATAATTGCGTTATGACATTTTTACATGGTGACATCTCTAAATCGTAGTTAGCATACCATTTAGTTAAAAAATAAAATGTAGAGACCAGTTCAAAATGACATGTATCTTTAATTACTTCTGTTGGGCCCCATATGAAAAAATACAATGAAATACTTGAAGGTTGGAATATAATAGTTTGATCTGCCATTTTGAAATCATAGAGGATTTATATCATAATATTTGCCAGAGAAATGCACATTTGTTGTGAGCAAGCAGCGACACTTGTTCTTGTCTCAGGCTTTCAGTAAGAAGAAGACCGATGACAGGAAGGAGTGGCTGACCAATTTCATGGAAGACCGACGACAAAGAAGAATGCACGGTCTGCCTGAGGTTGGTGTGATGTGTTTTTGTGCAACGCTATATGTTTTCATAATCACATTGTACAGGAAGTGTTGATGGGGTCATGCATCTACAGTATTTGGATACAGTGCAGCCCGGCCTTTAGCTAGCAATAGTGCCAAGGAGAAGCCAAAGCTTGAAAACCCTCCGACTGTTGCACTTGTCCCTCCCTGTCTTTGCAGTTTTACAAAAACAAACCATGTCAACTATTATACAGGATTTAATTTCTAATATTTATTTTAGTATTTAATGTATCAAGCACACACAAGAAAAACCCACAAAGAGCTGCCAGGCCACTGTGACGCATCATTCCTTCACAAACATTTGTACTAATCACAACTTGACATGACAAATAACATCAGGGTGTGTATAATAATAAGTGAAATAAAGTGTAGTTATTCACAACCAGCCAGGACTTACGCTGCTGTAGTAGTGTACATAAACAGTCTTATCACCATGACGACACACGTTTATGTGACACAACTTCCTGCATTGATGCAGCATTTTCAAATGTAATGTGCGCCTAACTCCTGTTTGGCAGACTACTACCGCATACCTCACATTTTTGTCTGCTTTAAGTTTAAGGAAGACTACTTCCTCACACCTCACCTTTTTGTCTACTTAAGGCAGACTACTTCCTCATAACTCACCTTTTTGTCTACTTAAGGCAGACTACTTCCTCACACCTCACCTTTTTGTCTACTTTAAGGCAGACTACTGCCTCACAACTCACTTTTTTGTCTACTTAAGGCAGACTACTTCCTCACACCTCACCTTTTTGTCCACTTTGAGGCAGACTACTTCCTCACACCTCACCTTTTTGTCCACTTTGAGGCAGACTACTTCCTCATAACTCACTTTTTTGTCCACTTTGAGGCAGACTACTTCCTCATAACTCACTTTTTTGTCCACTTTGAGGCAGACCACTTCCTCATAACTCACTTTTTTGTCTACTTAAGGCAGACTACTTCCTCACACCTCACCTTTTTGTCCACTTTGAGACAGACTACTTCCTCATAACTCACTTTTTTGTCTACTTAAGGCAGACTACTTCCTCACACCTCACCTTTTTGTCCACTTTGAGGCAGACTACTTCCTCATAACTCACTTTTTTGTCTACTTAAGGCAGACTACTTCCTCACACCTCACCTTTTTGTCCACTTTGAGGCAGACTACTTCCTCATAACTCACTTTTTTGTCTACTTAAGGCAGACTACTTCCTCACACCTAACCTTTTTGTCCACTTTGAGGCAGACTACTTCCTCATACCTCACCTTTTTGTCCACTTTGAGGCAGACTACTTCCTCATAACTCACTTTTTTGTCAACTTTGAGGCAGACTACTTCCTCACCCTCACCTTTTTCTCTACTTTAAGGCAGACTACTTCTTCATAACTCACTTTTTTGTCAACTTTGAGGCAGACTACTTCTTCATACCTCACTTTTTTGTCAACTTTGAGGCAGACTACTCCTCATAACTCACTTTTTTTCCCGCTCTGAGGCAGACTACTTCCTCATACCTCACCTTTTTGTCCACTTTGAGGCAGACTACTTCCTCACACCTCACCTTTTTGTCCACTTTGAGGCAGACTACTTCCTCACACCTCACCTTTTTGTCCACTTTGAGGCAGACTACTTCCTCACACCTCACCTTTTTGTCCACTTTGAGGCAGACTACTTCCTCATAACTCACTTTTTTGTCTACTTAAGGCAGACTACTTCCTCACACCTCACCTTTTTGTCCACTTTGAGGCAGACTACTTCCTCATACCTCACCTTTTTGTCCATTTTGAGGCAGACTACTTCCTCATAACTCACTTTTTTGTCAACTTTGAGGCAGACTACTTCCTCACCCTCACCTTTTTCTCTACTTTAAGGCAGACTACTTCTTCATAACTCACTTTTTTGTCAACTTTGAGGCAGACTACTTCTTCATACCTCACTTTTTTGTCAACTTTGAGGCAGACTACTCCTCATAACTCACTTTTTTTCCCGCTCTGAGGCAGACTACTTCCTCATACCTCACCTTTTTGTCCACTTTGAGGCAGACTACTTCCTCACACCTCACCTTTTTGTCTACTTTAAGGCAGACTACTTCCTCATAACTCACTTTTTTGTCAACTTTGAGGCAGACTACTTCCTCATAACTCACTTTTTTGTCAACTTTGAGGCGGACTACTTCCTCATAACTCACTTTTTTGTCAACTTTGTGGCAGACTACTTCCTCATAACTCACTTTTTTGTCAACTTTGAGGCAGATTACTTCCTCATAACTCACTTTTTTGTCCGCCCTGAGGCAGACTACTTCCTCACACCTCACCTTTTTGTCTACTTTAAGGCAGACTATTTCTTCATAACTCACTTTTTTGTCAACTTTGAGGTGGACTACTTCCTCATAACTCACTTTTTTGTCAACTTTGAGGCAGATTACTTCCTCATAACTCACTTTTTTGTCCGCTCTGAGGCAGACTACTTCCTCATAACTCACCTTTTTGTCCGCTCTGAGGCAGACTACTTCCTCACCCTCACCTTTTTCTCTACTTTAAGGCAGACTACTTCTTCATAACTCACTTTTTTGTCAACTTTGAGGCAGACTACTTCTTCATAACTCACTTTTTTGTCAACTTTGAGGCAGACTACTTCTTCATAACTCACCTTTTTGTCTACTTTAAGGTAGACTACTTCTTCATAACTCACCTTTTTGTCAACTTTGAGGCAGACTACTTCCTCATACCTCACTTTTTTGTCAACTTTGAGGCAGATTACTTCCTCATAACTCACTTTTTTGTCCACCCTGAGGCAGACTACTTCCTCACACATCACCTTTTTGTCTACTTTAAGGCAGACTATTTCCTCATAACTCACTTTTTTGTCAACTTTGAGGCGGACTACTTCCTCATAACTCACTTTTTTGTCCGCTCTGAGGCAGACTACTTCCTCATAACTCACCTCTTTGTCCGCTCTGAGGCAGACTACTTCCTCATAACTCACTTTTTTGTCAACTTTGAGGCAGACTACTTCGTCACCCTCACCTTTTTGTCTACTTTAAGGTAGACTACTTCTTCATAACTCACTTTTTTGTCAACTTTGAGGCAGACTACTTCCTCATACCTCACCTTTTTGTCCACTTTGAGGCAGACTACTTCCTCACACCTCACCTTTTTGTCCACTTTGAGGCAGACTACTTCCTCACACCTCACCTTTTTGTCCGCTTTGAGGCAGACTACTTCCTCACACCTCACCTTTTTGTCCACTTTGAGGCAGACTACTTCCTCATACCTCAGCTTTTTGTCCACTTTGAGGCAGACTACTTCCTCACACCTCACCTTTTTGTCCACTTTGAGGCAGACTACTTCCTCATACCTCAGCTTTTTGTCCACTTTTAGGCAGAATGCTTCCTCATACCTCACCTTTTTGTCCACATTGAGGCAGACTACTTCCTCATATCTCACATTTTTTCCCTCTTATAGGCAGACTACTTTTTCATAACGCACCTTTTTGTCCGCTTTGAGGCAGACTACTTCCTTATACATCAATCAATCAAAGTTGATTTATATAGCCCTTAATCACGAGTGTCTCAAAGGGCTGCACAAGCCACAACGACATCCTCGGCTCAGATCCCACATCAGGGCAAGAAAAAAGTCAACCCAATGGGATACAATGAGAAACCTTGGAGGGGACCACCGATGTGGGGACTGCCCCTGGGCGACCGGTGCAATGGATTTCGAGTGGATCTAGTTAATACCTCACCTTTTTGTCCCCTTTGAGGCAGACTATTTCCTCATACCTCACCTTTTTTCCCGCTTTTAGGCAGACTACTCGCTCATACCTTCCCTTTTTGTCCGCTTTTAGGTGGACTACTTGCACACTTAAAAGTGTAGTGTGGAAAATTTGTATGCAGCCATCCCGAACACACAGGACATTCCAACGCCAATGCATGTACTGCTTTTTTAAGACCGTCCCAAGACGTTTAGCTCTCAGCTGCAACGGCGTTTTGGTATTTCCACAAAAGCCACCACACGGCCGACACCGCTGCTACCACTTGCTGCTAGCACACTGCTGTTGTGATCATGTGCGATCTGTATACACTGCTGGATAGAATTACTGGAGCGTACTGCTTATATCGGACCTTTTTGATGCATAATCCTACGCACATTTTTTTTGTTGATGTTGGACCAATATCTGATACCAATATCGGACACCAGTAGCTGTTATCACGTCATTGTTGATTGTTTTGTCTTCATTTCAGCAATACCTGTACGGGACGCAAGCCAGACATCTGTCCTACAATGACTTCATCAACAAGGAGCTGATTCTCTTCTCCAACTCTGACAATGAGAGATCCATTCCGTCACTGGTTGATGGTTTGTATGAGCTATTTCTATGTAACCCTATTTAGTTGTATGATCTATTTCTATGTAAGGCAAGAACAAACACATGTATGTACATAAAGAGGATATTTGAAATCTTTTTCAAACTACAAATTAAATCAAATTATCTTAACCTTCTTAAACGTTTCATGTCTGAGTCAAACATCGAACTATCTATTAAACAAGACAAGAAGCAAGGAATCAAACAGAGACAGGATTCAATTTAGCTCATGAGGAGAGCGCGTGTGGACCTGCACGCTCCACAGCAGGCCTGGGCAATTATTTTGACTCGGGGGGCCAAATTTAGAGAAAAAAATGTGTCTGGGGGCCGGTATATATCTGATTTTTAGGAACACTAATACAAAACCTCACAATAATGTCTGATTGAATGCTAAAAACGTTATGACAGACCGCCTTAAAAAAACGGAATGGAATTTAAACATTTTTTACTGAATGAGACACCCAGAATGTACATGGAAATAAAGAATGTAGGATTCACAATATTAACTATTAACGATACAACACTGAATATTGACAACATGTGAACGTCACACCCCCTCTCCATCGACATATTTTAGAATCAAGCGAAACGCAACAAACGCAGCGAAATATGAACACGAAGGGTAAAATAAACCCACCTACAATCTGATACATCTGATATATCACTAAGTTTTAGAACTTTGTTGTAAAAATCTCCTTCCGCGTCTGTCCCTGACACCCGCATTTCAGGCTGACACTCTGCAAACGATCTCCACCCACACTGCTTGGTGCCTCATCTGAGCTGCTGTGACGTAGAGTACCATAGTAACTAATTAGATTACCATAGTAACTAGTATATCATGCAAAAGGGCAGATTCCAACCATTGAAATACTTTGTATAGTTCAAGACTTACGGTCATTTGAAAACATCACTGCACATTATAATGGCGGCTACACTTTCCATCTTAAAGATCTAAAAACATTATTTGGGAATGTCCGGCGGGCCAGATTGAAAAGCTTAACGGGCCGGGCCTTAATTTGCCCAGGTCTACTCTACAGTGTCACCCCACCGCTCTGAGGAGGGAGCTCCACGCCTCCTCCTTTATTTGGGCATTTCCTGATTACATAGCTGCAGCTGCTTCTAAGGGGAGGGGTCATAAACATCAGCTGCACTGGGTCATAAACAGTTCAAACCAAAAGGTGCTTGGAGCGGTGTCAGGTTTGCCCCCTCTCACTTAATATAATATAATGAGAAATATTTATTTACTTACACATGAATGTAGCAATGATTAGCAAATGACTTGTGGTTGTGTTCTAAAGGCATTGAGTCTTCCCTAAATATTGCTGATATTTTCTTTACGAAGCAGGCAATAGCACAACACTCTAATTGACTATTGTGAATATGTCCCGTTGCGATATTTAGGACTAAAGCCCGGCCAGAGAAAAGTGCTTTTCACCTGCTTAAAGAGGAACGACAAGAGGGAGGTGAAAGTTGCACAGCTGGCTGGTTCAGTAGCAGAGATGTCTGCGTACCATCACGGAGAGGTAAGAACCACTTTCAACTCACTTCCAAGACTAGTAACCTGCGTCGTACTTATACTAATTACCTTGCTATTATTAATGTTTAATTACTAATTACATGTCACTCAGTTACAAACACAAGTGCAGGTCCATGGATATACTCAAGTAAAAGTCAATGTTAGTAGAGTCAAAGTTACTTTTTATCTCCTGAGAACACTTACGGTATGATTTAGTAAAAATGTGGGTATATTAAAACACGAGCAAACTTGATAGCAGGCAAAGCTGATCTATTAAACTTGTGCAAGGAGGACCGTGTCCCTTAAATGATCCAAATAGTTCACACAATACATACAGTGTGTCTGTATATGCAGAATATAGGCGGATTAATAGAACACACAATGGGGAGGAGGAGATGCAAATATAATCATTAAGCAGCTGCAATGTGATTTATCAAACCTCAAACTGCTCTGTGGCTGCTGTTGTTCGTCTATATTTAACACCTTTGAAAGTTACATGCAAACTGGCACAGTTTATACACATTGAAATTCTTACACGGGCGCTTATGTGACGAGACTAAACGCATTATCAGCTTGTGAACCTGGAAAAAATATCCATAAATTTGCTGCAGCATTGCATAAAGCGCTGGGTTCAAAGTGCGGGTCAAAAAGTTAAAGTTAAAGTACCAATGATTGTCACACACACACTCAGTGTGGCAAAATTATTCTCTGCATTTGACCCATCACCCTTGATCACCCCCTGGGAGGTGAGGGGAGCAGTGAGCAGCAGCGGAGGCCGCGCCCGGGAATCATTTTGGTGATTTAACCCCCAATTCCAACCTTTGATGCAGACCGTAAACAGCGGTAACTTTATTGAACATTTTTGTTGGCGAAGACAGGTGTGTGGAGATACAGAAAAGGATGGGAGACATTTTTGCTGTGGGTTCTTTTTTAATTCAAGAGTTTTAGGATAGGTCTTTATTGTCATTGCACAAGTACAACGAAACTATGTTTTCAGCACAAACCCGTTCAAGATTAGACAAACAAACAGTGTACAGGGTTACAGAACAGGAACACTGAAGGGTCGCCAAAGGTGCCCCGTAAAAGATGAGGTAAAACGCTGGGGAGGAAGATGAGTACAAAAATACAATCTAGACTGGGCTCCTAAGGGGGCCTAGTCTGGAGTGGGAAAAAACCTCCATGCCATGCACACATAAACATGTTACATATAATCACGACAACTCGCAACAGAGGGGCGGGGTGTTGGGGCCCTGGAGGTCGACTGCTGCTATGAAGCGCTGCCAGCTGTCCATCACCCCGAAGGGAATCAAGCGGTGGTAAAGGCGTGGGGTGGGGAAGGGGTGTGTGTGTGTGTGTATATGCCCATTGTCTTGGGTGTGTTGATGTAGTGTTCATAGGCCTGGGGCCGTTCTGCATGCAAGCAAAAGTTCGACTCCAGGTGTCGTTGAGGAGAGAGGGAGGTCAAAAGCGTCCATCATTGAGGTGTCCTCGGAGATGTTTTCAGAACAGCTTGTTCCTGTTGTTTACAGCTTCAAGGCCATTCGAGGGAGTCAAATCGTAGATTAGGATGTTTGTTTTCCGCGAGCAGACATTACAATGGCTTGTCTGTTCTATTCGTCCATGCTGGCCCTCATATTCAATTTTTCATTTTCAGCAAGCTTCTCCATGATGTGATCCATCCTATCACCTTCTTTATCAAAGTGCTGGTACTCGCAACTTTCTTTGGTCCCATTGTGGATTATTTTGCATGAGCACTCATTTAAAAAAAAAAAAGTACAGAGACTTATAGTGTTAGTTATCAAAGAACTACAGAGTCAAGAAGTGATGATGTCATAGAGGGCCAATTAGGCAGGTTTTGTAATTAGTCACGCACACTTGTACTTGTGCAGTGTATTAACAATACAACAAAAGTGAGTCACTTCGTATGGGCAAAATGGACTAGTTAGTTATGTGCGATGCTTGGCAGCACGATAGCCAAGATGGTGTTGGAGAACCAGGGCAAAAAAGTTTGGTCAAAAACTGAATCCTACAAAAAGTGTTGCTTATAAAACTGAGGTGCCACGGACCAAGTTGGCATATTTTCAAACAAGATTAATTTAGCATGCATGGACAATTAAAATATACCCTAAATGTGACAGACTGTAGCCAAAGGCTGATGTCCATCTGCAGTCCCCAGCAGGTTGATGGTAACCTGCAAGGGATCTCATTGCAATGAAACTGGCCCAGGGCTCCCACTAATTCAGCGTTACAGCGAGTTTTATTTTTCACACACTTATTTTTGCTGTATTTATCTGGCACAAGTGGAAAGCCGGTCCCTGAAAATAATGCCTACATTAAACCGGTCCGTGGTGCAAAAAAGGTTGGGGACCACTGCCCTACATGATAAGTAGTTTTATTCCTAGATAAAACATCACCTATATGCTATACCCACCGTCAATACAGTTATGAAAGGCCTACTGAAATGAAATGTTTTTATTTAAACGGGGATAGCAGATCCATTCTATGTGTCATACTTGATCATTTTGCGATATTGCCATATTTTCGCTGAAAGGATTTAGTATAGAACAACGACGATAAAGTTCACAACTTTTGGTCTCTGATAAAAAAAAGCCTTGCCCCTACCGGAAGTAGCGTGACGACACCGGAGGAAGGACTGCTCATATTTTCCTATTGTTTACACCAGCAGCGAGAGAGATTCGGACCGAGAAAGCGACGATTACCCCATCAATTTGAGCGAGGATGAAAGATTCGTGGATGAGGAACGTTAGAGTGAAGTACTAGAATGCAGTGCCAGACATATCTTTTTTCGCTCTGACCGTAACTTAGGTACAAGCTGGCTCATTGGATTCCACACTCTCTCCTTTTTCTATTGTGGATCACGGATTTGTATTTTAAACCACCTCGGATACTATATCCTCTTGAAAATGAGAGTCGAGAACGCGAAATGGACATTCACAGTGACTTTTATCTCCACGACAATACATCGACGAAACACTTTAGCTACGGAGCTAACGTGATAGCATCGTGCTTAACTGCATATAGAAACAAAATAAATAAACCCCTGACTGGAAGGATAGACAGAAGATCAACAATACTATTAAACCATGGACATGTAAATACACGGTTAATGCTTTCCAGCCTGGCGAAGCTTAAAAATGCTGTTGCTAACGACGCCATTGAAGCTAACTTAGTAACGGGACCTCACAGAGCTATGATAAAAACATTAGCGCTCCACCTACGCCAGCCAGCCCTCATCTGCTCATCAACACCTGTGCTCACCTGCGTTCCAGCGATCGACGGAAGGACGAAGGACTTCACCACGATCATCCGTGCGGTCGGTGGCTAGCGTCGGCTAGCGCGTCTGCTATCCGAGTCAAAGTCTTCCTGGTTGTGTTGCTGTAGTCCGCCGCTAATACACCGATCCCACCTACAACTTTCTTCTTTGCAGTCTTCATTGTTCATTAAACAAATTGCAAAAGATTCACCAACACAGATGTCCAGAATACTGTGGAATTATGAAATGAAAACAGAGCTATTTTGTATTGTATTTAATGGGGTACCGATACTTCTGTTTCACTGGTTACGTCACGCGCATACGTCATCATCCAAAGACGTTTTCAGCCGGAAGTTTCGCGGGAAATTTAAAATGTCACTTTATAAGTTAACCCGGCCGTATTGGCATGTGTTGCAATGTTAAGATTTCATCATTGATATATAAACTATCAGACTGCATGGTCGGTAGTTGTGGGTTTCAGTAGGCCTTTAAAGTAACTGTAATCCATTACCTTCCACCTGTGGTAAACATTATGCATTCTTCTGTACGGTGTAAAACCAGTATTGTAGTTTTGAATCATTGCTGTGTGTGAACTTTGCAGTGTTGCTATGGAACCGTGTTTTGCAACTGGTCCAAATATTTGTTTGACTCACTTCCTGTTTGTCTTTTTTAGCAAGCGCTCATGATGACCATCGTCAACTTGGCTCAGAACTTTGTGGGCAGCAACAATGTGAACATTCTGCAGCCCCTCGGCCAGTTTGGTACTCGCATCAATGGAGGCAAAGATGCTGCCAGCCCTCGTTATATCTTCACTATGCTCAGGTAACCAGGAATGATGATGCAAATACACAATGTATGTGTAAAGTCCATATACTGTACTCGCTGTAGTGCCTACTTGGCTTTTCACCTTCATTTTGGGCACAATGAGAGAACAAGGATTCAAGGAAGTTTAATGTCATACCGGCGCTTATTTTTTACGTGAGATGGAACCACATTCAGATGGATGTCAACACCCTGCCTTCCCATACCTTCTCATATCTTTTTGATAAATGCTTGACTAACTATTGCATCCATACGATAGTTGGTGCAATATCACATATTTTGCACTGTCAGGATTAGAGGTGTCCGATAATATCGGACTGCCGATATTATCGGCCGATAAATGCTTTAAAATGTAATATCGGAAATTATCGGTATCGGTTTCAAAATTATCGGTATCGGTTTCAAAAAGTAAAATGTATGACTTTTTAAAACGCCGCTGTGTACACGGACGTAGGTAGAAGTACAGAGCGCCAATAAACCTTAAAGGCACTGCCTTTGCGTGCCGGTCCAGTCACATAATATCTATGGCTTTTCACACACACAAGTGAATGCAACGCATATTGGGTCAACAGCCATACAGGTCACACTGAGGGTGACCGTATAAACAACTTTAACACTGTTACAAATATGCGCCACACTGTGAACCCACACCAAACAAGAATGACAAACACATTTCGGGAGAACATCCGCACCGTGACACAACGGAACAAATACCCAGAACCCCTTGCAGCACTTACTCTTCCGGGACGCTACAATATACACCCCCCAACCCCGCCCACCTCAACCTCCTCATGCTCTCTCAGGGAGATCATGTCCCAAATTCCAAGCTGCTGTTTTGAGGCATGTTAAAAAAAATAATGCACTTTGTGACTTCAATAATAAATATGGCAGTGCCATGTTGGCATTTTTTTCCATAACTTGAGTTGATTTATTTTGGAAAAATTGTTTAATGCATCCAGCGGGGTGTCACAACAAAATTAGGCAAAATAATGTGTTAATTCAACGACTGTATATATCGGTATCGGTTGATATCGGAATCGGTAATTAAGAGTTGGACAATATCGGATATCGGCAAAAAAGCCATTATCGGACATCTCTAGTTATAATTGATTAATGGGATCAATTGTCCAGTCCTACATGTATGGTTATAATTGATTAATGGGATCAATTGTCTAGTCCTACATGTATGGTTATAATTAATTACTGGGATCAATTGTCTAGTCATACATGTATGGTTATAATTGATTACTGGGATCAATTGTCTAGTCCTACATGTATGGTTATAATTGATTAATGGGATCAATTGTCTAGTCCTACATGTGTGGTTATAATTGATTAATGGGATCAATTGTGTAGTCATACATGTATGGTTATAATTGATTAATTGGATCAATTGGCTAGTCCTACATGTATGGTTATAATTGATTAATGGGATCAATTGTCCAGTCCTACATGTATGGTTATAATTGATTAATGGGATCAATTGTCCAGTCCTACATACATGGTTATAATTGATTAATGGGAATAATCGCGCTGCCCTACTGTACATGTACAGTCGCACGCCAACTATTTTGGCAATCTACAACCATGCATTTATTTGTACTTCAGTCATGGTTTGTGTGACTCGAATGAAAAGAGTAATAATACTGTTAATAGAAATATTTTGATCCTCCTCTCTCCAGTCCACTTTCCAAGTTGTTATTTCCCGCGGGGGACTCCAACCTGCTGAAGTTCCTGTACGATGACAATCAGAAGGTGGAGCCTGAATGGTACATTCCCATTATTCCCATGGTGCTTGTAAACGGTGCAGAGGGCATTGGAACAGGTTGGGCATGCAAGATTCCAAACTACGATCCCCGAGAGATTGTCAACAACATCAGCCGGCTGCTCAGCCATCAAGACGCCCTGCCAATGGTAAATTGTCAAGACAAATGTCTCTCTTTTTATCTTTATGTCCTGTGCTGTTGCCTAAACAAAAAATGGTGTCATCTACTTTGCAATTTTCTGGTGCACTTGTAACAAGCTGCTCTAATCTTATCAGTTGGCGGTATTGGTAGAACGCTAGAACACCTAATAGGATGGTGAACAAGCTGCTCTAATCTGATTAGTTAGCGCCTTTGGTAGATTGCTAGTGTCCGGTTCAAACACAGAACTATCTATTAAACAGGACAAGAAGCAAGGAATCAAACAGAGACAGGATTCAATTTAGCATCCTCGTACGCTCCCACGCTCTAAGGAAAAAGTTCCACGCCTCCCCATTTATTTGGGCATTCCCTGATTACATAGCTGCAGCTGCTTCTAAGGGGAGGGGTCTCATTATGCAGCAGCTGCACTGGGTCATAAACAGTTAAGACAAAAGGTGCTTGGAGCGGTGTCGGGTTTGCCCCCTCGCTGCTTGTAGATTTCGGGTCCTGATAAGGCCCTTCCCGTGGCTGTCCAGATCTG
>NC_084750.1:12496663-12519163 GCF_033978785.1 Entelurus aequoreus | reverse complement strand
CTTACAAGGAGTCAGTGTTGGAGCCCATGCTGCAGGGCACCGACAAAACACCAGCGCTCATCAACGATTACAAGGAGTACCACACAGATTCCACAGTTAAATTTGTGGTTCGCATGTCTGAGGAGAAACTGGCCCAGGCTGAGGCAGCCGGTCTCCACAAAGTCTTCAAGCTTCAGTCTAGCCTCACATGCAATTCAATGGTAGAAGAAACATCACACTGCGCTGTCATGCTGTGCATTACAGAGTGTTTGCATATTTTTCTCAGGTACTATTCGACCATATGGGTTGCCTTAAGCGATATGATTCCGTCCAAGACATTCTAAGAGACTTCTTTGAACTTCGCCTGCACTACTACAAACTACGGAAGGACTGGTTAGTTGGTAGCCTCGGAGCTGAGGCGGCCAAACTGTCCAACCAGGCACGTTTTGTGCTGGAGAAAATCGAAGGGAAAATTTCCATTGGTAGGTAGGGGGTTGACGATACCAGCTCAACTATATTCCTATTTATATGTGGTGTGGTTTTGAACACTTTTTGTCCCAACAGAGAACAAATCCAAGCGTGAACTGATACGCATGTTGGTCCAAAAAGGCTTTGAGTCGGACCCTGTAGCTGCCTGGAACAAAGCTCAAGAGAAGGTATACGTGCTGGTATATTCATGCAGTTTTGATACATAAAGTACATTGTGATGAGATGACTTGACGTTGTAATAGATTCGACTGATATGAACTGTCAATGGAACAGTTTTAGACCTGATTCTCTTCTCAGATTAGATGATATAGCTGTATTTTGTAGATGATATAGCTGCATTGGGTATATACTCTATAACAGGGGTCACCAACCTTTTTGAAACCAAGAGCTACTTCTTGGGTACTGATTAATGCGAAGGGCTACCAGTTTGATACACACTTAAATAAATTGCCAGAAATAGCCAATTTGCTCAATTTACCTTTAACTCTATGTTATTATTAATAATTAATGATATTTACACTTAATTGAACGGTTTAAAAGAGGAGAAAACAAGAAAAAAATTACAATTAAATTTTGAAACATAGTTTATTTTCAATTTCGACTCTTTAAAATTCAAAATTCAACCGAAAAAAAGAAGAGAAAAACTAGCTAATTCAAATCTTTTTGAAAAAATTAAAAAAGAATTTATGGAACATCATTAGTAAATTTTCCTGATTAGGATTAATTTTAGAATTTTGATGACATGTTTTAAATAGGTTAAAATCCAATTTACACTTTGTTAGAATATATAACAAATTGGACCAAGCTATATTTCTAACAAAGACAAATCATTATTTCTTCTAGATTTTCCAGAACAAAAATTTTAAAAGAAATTCAAAAGACTTTCAAATAAGATTTCAATTTGATTCTACATATTTTATAGATTTGCCAGAATAATTTTTTTGAATTTTAATCATAATAAGTTTGAAGAAATATTTCACAAATATTCTTCGCCGAAAAAACAGAAACTAAAATGAAAAATTAAATTAAAATGTATTTATTATTCTTTACAATAAAAAAAAAAAATTTACTTGAACATTGATTTAAATTGTCAGGAAAGAAGAGGAAGGAATTTAAAAGGTAAAAAGGTATATGTGTTTAAAAATCCTAAAATCATTTTAAGGTTGTATTTTTTTCGCTAAAATTGTCTTTCTGAAAGTTATATGAAGGAAAGTAAAAAAAAAAAAAAGAATTTATTTAAACAAGTGAAGACCAAGTCTTTAAAATATTTTCTTGGATTTTCAAATTCTATTTGAGTTTTGTCTCTCTTAGAATTAAAAATGTCGAGCAAAGCGAGACCAGCTTGCTAGTAAATAAATAGAATTTAAAAAATACAGGCAGCTCACTGGTAAGTGCTGCTATTTGAGCTATTTTCAGAACAGGCCAGCGGGCTACTCATCTGGTCCTTACGGGCTACCTGGTGCCCGCGGGCACCACGTTGGTGACCCCTGCTCTATAAAATACTGGCATATTTAAACATGCAAATTAAAAAGAAAACAAAAACTAAGAAATCAAATGCACATAAGTATTCACAACCTTTGCCATGAATCTCAAAAGTGAGCTCCGGTGCATCCTATTTCAACTGATCATCCTTGGGATGTTCTTACAGCTTAATTGGGGTACATGTGTGGTAGATTCAGTTGGCTGGACATGATGATGAAAGGCACCTGTCTGTATATTAGATCCCACACTTGACAGTGCATGGCAGGGAACTAACCAAGAAGGAAGTCGAAGGAATTCTCTGCAGACCTCTCAAAACAGGATTGTCTCAAGGCACACATATGAGGAAGGGTACAGAAAAATATCTGCTGCCTTGAAGGTCCCAAAGAGCACAGTGGCTTCCATCATCCATCATGGAAGAATTTTGGAACCACCAGGACTTTCCCTAGAGCTGGCCGGCCGGCCGTATGAGCTGAGCAATTGGGGGAGAAGAGCTTTAGTCAGGCAGGTGACCTAGAACTCAATTGTCACCTTGTCAGAGCTACATCATTCCTCTGTGGAGAGAGGAGAACCTTCCAGAAGGACAACCATCTCCGCAGCCTTCCACCAATCAGGCCTGTATGGTGGAGTGGCCAGACGGAAGCCATTCCTTCGTAAAAGTTTGCCAAAACGCAACTGAAGGACTCTCAGACCATGAGGGACAACATTTTCTGGTCTGACGAGACAAAGATTGAACTCTTTGGCGTGAATGCCAGGCGTCATGTTTGGAGGCACCGCTCATCACCAGGTAATCACCATCCCTACAGTGAAGCATGGTGGTGGCAGCATCATGCTGTGGGGATGGTTTTCAGCGGCAGGAACTGGGATACTAGTCAGGATAGAGGGAAAGATGAATGCAGCAATGCACAGAAACATCCTGAATGAAAACCTGCCCCAGAGCGCTCTGGGGCGACGTTTCATCTTTTAACTACCCTAAGCCAAGATATCAAAGGAATGGCTTCAGGACAACTCTGTAAATGTCCTTGAGTGGCCCCGCCAGAGCCCAGACTTGAATCCAATTAAACATCTCTGGAAACATCTGAAAATGGCTGCACACCCTTCCAACCTGATAGAGCTTGAGAGGTGCTGCAAAGAGGAATGGACGGAACTGCCCAAAGATAGGTGTCCCATGCTTGTGGCATCGTATTCAAAAAGACTTGAATTGCTGCCAAAGGTGCATCAATAAAGTATTGAACAAAGGCTGTAAATACTCAAGTACTCATGTCATTGTTTCCTTCTTTTTTTTTTTTTTCAAAAATGTAAAAAACACCAACTCCTTCACATTGTCATAAGGTTGGGTGTGTGTAGAATTTTGCGGACAAAGTTAATTTATTCCATTATGGAATAAAGCTGAATGACAAAATGTGGAAAAAGTGAAGCACTGTGAATACTTTGCAGATGCACTGTGGATCCAGGTTCAATGTATATTGTCTTGTCCTGGGAGAAGATATGATACAATGGTTGCTAAAATCCTTTGTTATATACTGTGAAATGGAGAATGAAACACTTCTGTGTTGATAAACTGAAGTTGGTCTGATTGTTAACATTACCAACAAGCGTTCCTGCTGAGTACAGATAGATTCTTAGTTACATGTTTGCTTTGTCTCACAGGCTCTAGAAGATGACAATGACGGAAATGAGAGTGACGGCTCGGTGGACTCTGGTTCTTCTTCGGGCCCAAATTTTAACTACATCCTTAACATGTCTCTGTGGTGCTTGACAAAAGAGAAGGTTGAGGAGCTCCTGAAACAAAGGGACCAAAAGGTTTGATGAATCATAATTATTTCTATTGTCTGCTGTGTTCACATTTGTACTTGGTATGGACCAAAGTAAAGAACATATACATATATAATCCAGGTTGGCACTGGCATTGCTATCATACCATTGATGCCTGCTTAGTTTACCTCCTTACACAGGCATGTTTGGTACGTGTAAGACACGGAATACCAACACAAATCTAGGGACAAAATGTTAGTTTTTGACGAGTGGAATAAGTATTCCATCCTCAAATAACCAGCAAGACTTTTGACCCCAAGTCAAAGCACATCTTGTGTCTTCAGTAAGAATCTTGGTGGGAAAAAGTCTACAGTTGGCACAATAATAATTCCAACACGCAACAGTCAATCACCCTCATTTTGAAGCTCCATGCAACGTTTTGTGGTGTTGTAGGACAGATTTTGAGAAAGATGAAAGAGCAACCCGGAATTCCAAGGTAGCCTGTATGAAATGATGTGTGGAGAGTTGATTAACGACTGTAATGATTGACATCCTGCAGTATCAAGAAGACATGTATTTTCTAAAGGGTTAGGGAAAGGCGAACCCTAACCCAGAGAAATGTTGAATATGAATCCAATAGCAGCATCACTATGTCAGTACGCTGTCGGGCCTCCAGTGGTTGGTTAGGCCAGATCATCTTCAGCACACTGTGGGGCCTGGATGCAACTCCTATTACTGACAGACGTGAACATCCTACTTCAGGGATGTTTCTCTGCTAAGGATACAAGAAGGCCTCACCACAATGGAGGGCAGATGAACGAGGCCTTGTTCCATAGAACTTTGGCTGAAAACCTCCCTAGCCATAACAGAGAGCTGCCATCATTATAGCATTGGTGTGCACCAAATAAGAGTTTATTTTCAAGTGGACCAAACAAGAGTTCACTTGCTAGTGGACCAAGACAGATTGAAGAGGTGGGTCTCAGCCCATTTGAAAGTGAGCTCTTGTTTGGTGCAGCCACACTTGAGTAAAGGAACAATTGCAGAGTAATTGCACCACAGGTTGCCAGCGTGAACCCAGTTTGAATCACACGAGACATTTTCATGTTCACCTGTTAATATTGTATTTGTGTGCAGACAGTGGAGCTGCAAAATCTCCAGAAGAAATCCTCAGAAGATCTGTGGAAGGAGGATTTGGCAGTGTTCATTGAAGAGTTAGATGTACGTGTTTACAATCAACATGCTGGCTAATGCAAACACTTTGTAGCTATTTTTACTGGATTTCATTTGTTTTGCTTCAGAAATTTGAGGCAATAGAGCGGGAAGAGCAGAGTTTGGGGAAAGTTGTCAAACTAATCAAAGGCAAAGTGGGGAAACCCAAGGCCAAGAAGCTGAATCTGGAGGAGACAATGCCATCACCATTTGGCCGCAGGGTGGATCCGCCTTCTCAGCCACTCAAATCGGACTCGACCAAGAAAGTGACCAAAAAGAAAAAGGTAACGCACGTCATTACGCAGTGTTGCAATCACTCCTCCACAGTAACATTTCTCCACAGTAACATTTAATCAGCAAAGTCATTTCATTTATGCGATGGCTTCTCCGCACGTGATACAGAGATCAGATGATAAATTGTAAACATGATCATGAAATGTTATCGTGTAAATAAAATAAGTAGGAAATAGGTTTTAGTTCCTCGAATAAAAGTACAATGGGTATACTATATTACAGGTGTCAAACCCAAGGCCCGGGGGCCGTATCTGGCCCGTCACATCATTGTATATGGCCTGCGAGCACCTAGGAAAATATTCATCATTGAAGTACATTATCTTTTCGTACTAAATGTATTTGTTCTTTCTATTTTGACCAAAAAATATATACACTACCGTTCAAAAGTTTGGGGTCACATTGAAATGTCCTTATTTTTGAAGGAAAAGCACTGTACTTTTCAATGAAGATAACTTTAAACTAGTCTTACCTTGAAAGAAATACACTCTATACATTGCTAATGTGGTAAATGACTATTCTAGCTGCAAATGTCTGCTTTTTGCTGCAATATCTACATAGGTGTATAGAGGCCCATTTCCAGCAACTATCACTCCAGTGTTCTAATGGTACAATGTGTTTGCTCATTGGCTCAGAAGGCTAATTAATTGATGATTAGAAAACCCTTGTGCAATCATGTTCACACATCTGAAAACAATTTAGCTCGTTACAGAAGCTACAAAACTGACCTTCCTTTGAGCAGATTGAGTTTCTGGAGCATCACATTTGTGGGGTCAATTAAACGCTCAAAATGGCCAGAAAAAGAGAACTTTCATCTGAAACTCGACAGTCTATTCTTGTTCTTAGAAATGAAGGCTATTCCACAAAATTGTTTGGGTGACCCCAAACTTTTGAACGGTAGTGTATATGCACTGCATGACATTGCATACCTTTTTAAATGTTAATATTATGCAATATTGCAACAAATAATTTATTACTATAGTTTCCACACATTTTTATTTGTTGAAATAAAAATAAATACTTCAATATCTGCTTGACTTATGGTTTCAAAGCAAGTTATCCATCAAATTGTACACAGTAAAAAAGGACAATAGATATTATGTTAAAATTACAATGTTTTTTTTACAGCATTTTCAATTGAAAACTGTCAATTAAAAAAAACAAACACTGTTTTTAGTATAAAATGTTTGTGTATAAAATGTTTTTAATGTAAAAATGGTTAAGAGAAACACAGCCAACAAGCTGTTTTCTTCTCAGGTTGACGCCGACCCAGCTCTGAAGTTGGAGGGTGATGATGATGGAGATGCAGCAGCAGGTGAAACTCCTGTAATCAAACCAAAGACTCCACGTGTGAAGAAGGAGAAGAAAGAACCTGGTCAGTCTTGCTTTACTTGTTGCGTCCATTATAATATATTTTGACATGATCACATTAGTGACCATTTTTTTACAAAAAGTTGTTTTTATATCAACAGAACAAAATGATTATTTAGATAGTGCCTACTGACAAGAGAAGTTATCTCAGGGCACGTCACACATTAAGCAGGTCAAGAACCACGCTCCTCATAATATTGATGATAATAGTAATACAATTAATGGTTGGGTCGAGCTAGAGAGAACAGGATACGCGGTCCTTCATTTATCGCCGTCAATTGGTTCCAGATCTGACCGCAATAAACACATTTCCATGAAGTAGATTTACTATTAATTAATTAAATGTTTTAAAAGTTAGAGCAGGGTGTCCATCACGTCGATCGCGAGCTACCGGTCGATGGTGGAGGGTGTGTCAGTCGATCGCTAGCCAGCCATTTAAAAAAATAGACCTAAAATTAGCGATCATCAATCTTCACCAAGGTGTCACTTTGGTCACTTGATTGACATTCACGTCACCCGAGGGTCTTGTGAGATGACGCTGGCTGCTGCCAGATCATTATTAAGAAAAAATGACCGACAGGAAGGTTGTGGAACACTCTCCCTGACCACCTGAGGGCACCACAGACTGTGGATGCTTTTAAAAAAGGCTTAAAAACCCTTATTTTTAAAAAAGCCTTTTTTTAGATATATGCACACTAGTTCTAGCTATTAGGCTGTTTCTAGTTTTTATTTTGATTATCTTTTTTTTTTTTTTAATACACTGTAGCACTTTGAGGTTGTTTGCTCAATGTAAAGTGTTTTTTACAAATAAAATCTATTATTATTATTTTATTTCAACCTGCTGTCAAAACTCTAAGACCGACCGCACAGTTCCTGTCTTCCCAATAAAAGCGCTGCTTCATCCTGCCCGCGCTGACAAAATAAGAGTCTCAGAAAGCTAGACAAACTGTAACTGTTCAACAAATAACATTTAAGCAATTTCAGGCAGTCCCTTTAAATTCAATGACATATTTTAATCTCTGTTTTGCTATGTGATGATCCACTGGATCAAATTGTGCATTGTTTTTGTTGTTTACATTTTGTTCCTTTGTGTGTTAATACAGGAGCACCCAGAGTAAGAAAAACTCCGGTACCCAAAGGCACTCCTGTCAAGAAGGTGAAAAAAAGAAACCCATGGTCGGATGTTGAGTCCAACTCAGATAGTGATCTGGAGAACAGTCCACTTGTCATTCCCCGGGAGACCAAGTCCCAGAGGGCATCAGGTATGGTTGCCCAGTCAAATATCTCCTATGAATCTCAATAGGGCCACTAAAAGGTGATATTTTATACAAACCTTTGATTCCAGCTGTTTCCATGATTTGTGGGAGGAAAATGGGAGATTTAAAAAATGGCATCTCAGATTTGAATCCAGATTTATTCTTCTAACGTTACTAACCCTCTTTTAGTTGTCTGTGCATTGGGGTTCTTCTACCAATGTTACCATAGCAGCCACTTTACAATTTGGACTCAACTATAAAGAACATTGACTGAAATGAAATGTCAGCGTTTGCTCTACCGCTATACCTCCGAGATAGTTAATTTCACTAGATTATTTTACCTACCGCCAGATGACAACAAAAGTATTTTAAAGGGTCCTTTTACATTGAACACTCTGCTTTTATTAAACATAGGACATGGTTTTGACACATTTTATATTGACTTTGTGGAGTCTTTCCAATGCATTTGTTGCACCTGTAGGACCACTCTATACATGAGTGGTGGGTTCTTTGTAGATAAAGTACCTGATATGTACCTAATAGATGGATATTTTCAAAATACCAACATTATTCATTGAGATACAGTCACAAATGTTTACATATTTTAAAATAATATTCTATTGGACTCCGAGGGGAGTTTTAGGTAAAAGCGAAGGATATCCAATACTACTCCCAAAATAACCTTCACTTAGCCCTCAGCCCGTACAGTAATACAACACTACAGTTTTTCTACAATGACAACCAACCAACATGTCTAGACAGGCAAGATATAATCAATGCACACCACTTCTAAATCACAACAATATTCATGGAGTATCAGTAGTTGCAGATGTGGTAGTAGACGTAGACCACTGTTTAAATGTAATGTTAAAATGTAATATAACATCACAACCCTAATAATCTAGACAGGTATTATGTAATCAATGCACACCACTTCTAAATCACAACAATATTCATGTACTATCAGTAGTAGGAGTTGATGTAGACCACTGTTTAAAAGTAATGTTAAAATGTAATATAACGTCACAACCCTAATAATCTAGACAGGTAATAGGTAGTCAATGCACACCACTTCTAAATCACAACAATTGTCATGGAGTATTATTAGTTATAGATGTAGTAGTTGATGTAGACTACTGTTTAAAAGTACCGTATTTTTCGGAGTATAAGTCGCTCCGGAGTATAAGTCGCACCGGCCGAAAATGCATAATAAAGTAGGAAAAAAACATATATAAGTCGCATTTTTTGGTGAAATTTATTTGATAAAACCCAACACCAAGAATAGACATTTGAAAGGCAATTTAAAATGTCTAAAGAATAGTGAATAAGTGTACGTTATATGAGGCATAAATAACCAACTGAGAAGGTGCCTGGTATGTTAACGTAACATATTATGGTAAGAGTCATTCAAATAACTATAACATATAGAACATGCTATACGTTTACCAAACAATCTGTCACTCCTAATCGCTAAATCCCATGAAATCTTATACGTCTAGTCTCTTACGTGAATGAGATCAATAATATTACTTGATATTTTACGCTAATGTGTTAATCATTTCACACATAAGTCGCTCCTGAGTATAAGTCGCACTACGAAAAAAACCTGTGACTTTTAGTCCGAAAAATACGGTAATGTTAAAATTAGAGATGTCCGATAATTACTTTTTTGCCGATATTCCGATATTGTCCAACTCTTAATTACAGATTCCGATATCAACCGATACCGATATATACAGTTGTGGAATTAACACATTATTATGCCTAATTTTGTTGTAATGCCCCGCTACATGCATTAAACAATGTAACTTCACCATGAATTGATTAACGTGGACCCCGACTTAAACAAGTTGAAAAACTTATTGGGGCGTTACCATTTAGTGGTCAATTGTACGGAATATGTACTGTACTGTGCAATCTACTAATACAAGTTTCAATCAATCAATCAATCAAAAACAAGGTTTTCCAAAGTAAGAGCCAACATGGCAGTGCCATATTTATTATTGAAGTCACAAAGTGCATTATTTTTTTTTACCATGCCTCAAAACAGCTTGGAATTTGGGACATGCTCTCCCTGAGATAATCCTGATACCCATTACAACTATGGGAAATACTATACTTTGACTTTCACAAAGTGCTTTATTTTTTTTAAACATGCCTCAAAACAACAGCTACAAAAACAATGAAGGCACACAGCTTCAGTCCAGAGTATACTAGAGCATACTTGCCAACCTTGAGACCTCCGAATTCGGTAGATGGGGGGGAGGGGGGAGGTGGGGTTGAGGTGGGCGGAGGCGGGGTTTGGTGGTAGCAGGGGGTGTATATTGTAGCGTCCCGGAAGAGTTAGTGCTGCAAGGAGTTCTGGGTATTTGTTCTGTTGTGTTTATGTTGTGTTACGGTGCGGTGTTCTCCCAAAATGTGTTTGTCATTCTTGTTTGGTATGGATTCACAGTGTGGCGCATATATATATATACAGTGTTAAACTTGTTTATACGGCCACCCTCAGTGTGACCTGTATGGCTGTTGCATAAAGCCGTAGATATTTAGTGACTGGGCCGGCACGCAAAGGCAGTGCCATTAAGGTTTATTGGCACTTTGTACTTGTCCCTACGTCCGTGTACACAGCGTCATAAATGTTACTTTTTGAAACCGATACCGATAATCTTGAAACCGAAACCGATAATTTCCGATATTACATTTTAAAGCATTTATCGGCCGATAATATCGGCAGTCCGATATTATCGGACATCACTTGTCACAAACCTAATAATCTAGACAGGTAATATGTACCGTATTTTCCGCACCATAAGCCGCCCCGTGTTGTAAGCCGCATCTTCAATGAATGGCATATTTCAAAACTTTGTTTACCTATTAGCCGCCCCGTGTTATTAGCCGCACCTACGCTACGCTAAAGGGAATGTCAAAAAAACAGTCAGATAGGTCAGTCAAACTTTAATAATGTATTACAAACCAGCGTTCTAACAACTCTCTTCACTCCCAAAATGTAATGTGCAAATGTGCAATCACAAAAATAGTAACACTCAAAATAGTGCAGAGCAATTGCAACATCAATAACTCAACGTTGCTCATACGTTAGTGTCACACAACACATAAAATAAACATTTAAAGCTCACTTTCTGGAGTTATTACTCATCCACAAATCCCTCGAATTCTTCTTATTCTTCGGTGTGCTTCACTTGTTTTTGACACCATCTGTGATGTGGACGCGCATGCAGTCATAGATCAACAGGGACGGAGCTGCGATAGAAAAAGTCACCCGGTCTCTTCGCTCATTTTTTTTTCATCCATCCATCCCTTCGAGTTAGCTTTTATGATGACGCCGGCTGGAAAGTTCTCTTTTGGCAAGGTCTTCCTTTTGAATATCACCGTGGGTGGAAGTTTCTGGCCGTTAGCATGGCAAGCTAGAACCACGGTGAAGGACGACTTCTCATTCCCTGTGGTGCGAATATTCACCGTACGTGTTCCCGTTGTATCCACAGTGCGGTTCACAGGAATATCAAAAGTCAGTGGAACCTTGTACGCGTGTCTCTTAGTAGGAGACATTTTGTGGTCTTTACAGAAACACACAAATGAAATGAAACGTAATATCCGCGCGCTTCTTCTTCTACGGGGGCGGGTGCTCACCTTGGCGGTTGCTTACCGTAGAAGAAGAAGCGCTTCCTCTTCTATGGGGGCGGTTGCTTACCGTAGAACAGGGGTGTCAAAGTCAAATGGACGGAGGGCCAAATAAAAAATTTAGCTACAAGCCGAGGGCCGGACTGTTCGAATGTTCATTGAAAAATTTTTCAATGACGCATATAGTCTAGTGAACCTAATTGAACCTACTGAAAACCTAACAAATATATTCCAATATGATCAGATAAATAAAGCAATATTTTCTTATGGCTCTGTCAGTAATCTTTAATTTTCAACAGACACAAAAGACAAATTTCCTTTATATAAAAATCCCCATAACATGAACATTAAATGAAAGAAACCGGTATTCAAGGCACCATCAGTAGCCTATATTTTCTATTTTAGCAAAAGTGGGCTAAATTTACTTCAAAGAAAAAAACAATAATAGCAATTTTCTATCATCCACTCAACTGAAATATTTTTAAAATATAATTAAATTGAAATACAATAAAATAAAGTGCAAAAATCTATAAATCAAAAACAACACTTTGTTTAAGGAGAAGTAACATGCAGTGAAAACAAATATTTAACTTTAACTTTTAAACTTGAATTGAGTAAAAACTCTAAATATGTGATTGCACAGTAATGTTCACATTAAACCCCCCTCCTCCCTCCGTGGGAGGGAGGCGAGTTGGGTGCCCGAAACCCCCCGCTGGTTTCGGCCCGCCCCTTGGCGCGCGTGGCACGGCGGGCTCCGCGACCCGACGGCTGGCCCTCGTGGCTTGACGGCGGGCGCGTCCCGACGGGCCGCGCGTAGGGGTCAAACGCAGAAGTCTCAGGGCCTCGTGGTGAGGGGGTGGCCTGCGGGTTTCGGCCCGCTTGACCCCCCCGCTCCGCTTGGCGCGCGCGGCACATGACGGGTTCCGCCACCGACGCTCGGGCTGCAGCCCGACGGTGGTGCGGGCCCGGCGGTGACGCGCGGTTTGGGGAAACAAAGCAGAAGTCTCAGGGCCTCGGGGCCGGGTTTCGGCCCGCCCCCTTGGCGCGCGTGGCACGGCGGGCTCCGCGACTGACGGCCGGGCTGCAGCCCTTCGGCCGGCAGGCGCGTCCCGGCGGGCCGCTCGCCCCCTTTCGGAACCTTGGACCGGCATCCGCTTGGTGCGTGTAAAAGATCTGCGGTCTAAAAAAAAAAAAAAAAAAAAAAAAAAAAAAAAAAGATCTGCGGTCTGCGGGCCGGTTCTAATAATAAATCAAGATCATCCCAAGGGCCGTAAAAAACCTTCTCGCGGGCCGGATATGGCCCGCGGGCCTTGACTCTGACATATGTGCCGTAGAAGAAGAAGCGCTTCCTCTTCTACGGGGAAAAAAGATGGCGGCTGTTTACCGTAGTTGCGAGACCTAAACTTTATGAAAATAAATATTAATATTAATCCATATATAAGGCGCACCGGGTTATTAGCCGCACTGTCAGCTTTTGAGAAAAAAATTGTTTTTTAGGTGCGGCTTATGGTGCGGAAAATACGGTAGTCAATGCACACCACTCCTAAATCGCAACAATAATTATTGACTTTGATCCATGTTCTGCTTTCCTTTAGCATCCAAGCCAAAATACACGTTTGACTTCTCAGAGGAGGAAGACGATGGCGAGGAAAATGGAGATGACGACAACGATGACGTGGCCCTTTCTCCCGCAAGGGCGTTGAAAGATGAGTCGGCTGCGTGTGAAACCAAGGAAAGCTACAGTGACCAGAATGAGGATTCTGATTGCAACAAAGACTCTTACACTGCCCCCGAGCAGAAGACAAAGTAAGACATTTATGCAGTTCATACAATTTCACGCATTTGACTTTTCTAACTGATCGAGATTGACTTTATTCAAAAAGTTGTATACAGCATTCAATACCAGAAATGTAATGATTTGCAACAATGGCAGCAAAGTCACATTTAATAATACAGGCTTTATAAAAATTATTGTGTTTAGTGAAGTGAATTATATTTTTCTGGAGTGACTCAAAGCACTTTACATTGAGAAAGCCATTAGCTCAATGTAGGTGCCACTGGGAGCAGGCTAGGTGAAGTGTCTTGCCCAAGGACACAGTGGTAGTGACTAGGATGGCGGAAGCTGGATTTGAACCAGGAACCCTCAAGTTTCTGATCGGCTGCTCTACCATGTGAGCCACGCCGCCCCATGAGTTACTTGCTATAAGATATTTGAGCTTGTATATATTATTGTCAAAGTATCAGATCAGGATGGGAGTGTAGGTCAAAAATGTTGATGGTGGCATCCCTATGGTCAATATTTAAACATGTTCCTTCTCCATGGCCTTACTAATGTTTTTGATAAAAATGGAGTAATCACAAATGTCGTGTTTTCAAGGTCTCAGTCGGAGGAAAATAAGAAGACAAGCAGCACCTTCTCCTCTAAATGTGTCCTCTCTGAAGACAGCAATGACAGTGGTGAGTGCAAACTTTCTAACTTACTCCGTTTTACAAATATTCATGTATTACAATTCATCAAAAAGAATATTCAGAGGTACCTCAACTTAGCAGATTTTGGAGATACGAGGGGTCTCTGCCTTTTGTTGTGCTTTAACCCTTGGATCAGGGGTCCCCAAACTACGGCACGCGACAAGTCCCAAGTTTAAAAAATAAATAAATTAAAAATATATTTATTTTAATTATTATTTTTTTTAAATCTGTCTTTTCTAATCCATTTTCTACCCTTGTTACTATCAGTGTCTTCTAGCTAATCAGGCAAATCATATTGTCTAAAAGTGCATTTTCCCATAGTGCGCTCTTTCAATTAGTGCGCCAGGAATAGATATAAATATACATATATGTATACATATCCATCCATCCATTTTCTACCGCTTGTCCCTTTTTGGGGTCGTGGGGGGGTCGCTGGAGCCTATCTCAGCTGCATTCGGGCGGAAGGCGGGGTACACCCTGGACAAGTCGCCACCTCATCACAGGGCCAACACAGATAGACAGAAAACACTTACACTCACATTCACACACTAGGGACCATTTAGTGTTGCCAATCAACTTATCCCCAGGTGCATGTCTTTGGAGGTGGGAGGAAGCCGGAGTACCCGGAGGGAACCCACGCAGTCACGGGGAGAACATGCAAACTCCACACAGAAAGATCCCGAGCCCGGGATTGAACTCAGGACTACTCAGGACCTTTGTATTGTGAGGCAGATGCACTAACCCCTCCTCCACCGTGCTGCCCATATACATATATATATTTATTTATATATATTTTTGTATACGTACATATATATATATACAGATGTATATATGTATGTATATATACGTATACATATATATATATATATATATATATAATGTGTATATATATGTATGTATATACGTATACATATATATATATATATATATACTAGGGCTGTGAATCTTTGGGTGTCCCACGATTCGATTCAAAATCGATTTTTTTTTCAATTTAACACGATTCTCGATTCAAAAAGGAATTTTTCCCGATTCAAAAGGATTGTCTATTCATGGAATACATAGATTTCAGCAGGATCTACCCCAGTCTGCTGACATGCAAGCAGAGTAGTAGATTTTTGTAAAAAGCTTTTATAATTGTAAAGGACAATGTTTTATCAACTGATTGCAATAATGTACATTTGTTTGAACTATTAAATGAACCAAAAATATGACTTATTTTATCTTTGTGAAAATATTGGACACAGTGTGTTGTCAAGCTTATGAGATGCGATGCAAGTGTAAGCCACTGTCACACTATTGTTCTTTTTTTTTATTTTTTATAAATGTCTAATGATAATGTCAATGAGGGATTTTTAATCACTGCTATGTTGAAATTGTAACTAATATTGATACTGTTGTTGATAATATTCATTTTTGTTTCACTACTTTTGGCTGTGTCGTGTTTGTGTTGCTCTGTTTATTGCAGTTCTGAGTGTTGCTGGCTCGGGTTTGGTTTTGGAATTGGATTGCATTGTTATGGTATTGCTGTGTATTGTTTTGTTGGATTGATTAATTTTAAAAAATAAAATAAAAAATAAAAATAAAAAATCGATTTTTTAAAAATGAGAATCGATTCTGAATCGCACAACGTGAGAATCGCGATTCGAATTCGAATCGATTTTTCCCCACACCCCTAATATATATATATATATATATATATATATATATATATATATATATATATATATATATATATATATATATATATATATATTTACACACCGTAATTTCCGGACTATAAGCCGCACCTGACTATAAGCCGCACCAGCTAAATTTAGGGGAAAATACAGATTGCTCCATATATAAGCCGCACCCGACTATAAGCCGCAGGGTTTTGATGTGTAATTAGCGTAGTATATAGGGGTTCCTGCTACCACGGAAGGGATTGTCGGGACAGAGATGACTGTTTGGGAACGCAAAGCGTCCCATTTATTAACAATAAATCTTTCAATCATTCAATCAAACTTTCACATCTTTGACATGGCGAACAGCATTCGTGCAGAGTACAAATAATACAACGTTGCAAAGTAATACAAAGTGCTCGCCTGTACGTTATCAAAATAACCAGCCTACCGGTATATGAAAAGTCAGTCTTTAATCATTGTGTCATCGTCTTCCTCCTGCGTACTAAAACCACCGAAATCCTCTTCGTCGGTGTCGGAGAAGAACAGGCCGTATATAAGCCGCACCCTTGTATAAGCCGCAGGGACCAGAACGAGGGGAAAAAGTAGCGGCTTATAGTCCGGAAATTACGGTATATATATATCTTTATACTGTTTATGTATACATATATAGATACACATATACTCTGCCGAGCTCTAGACAGCAACGACACTCAACAACAACACATCATTTGCAGACTATAATTACTGGTTTGCAAAAAATATATTTGTAACCCAAATAGGTGAAATTAGATCATCTCCCACAGCACACCAGACTTTACCTCACGGCACCCTATTGTGGTTGAAAAACACTGTATTAATTCAATGTTACTGTGAGTGCCATATACCACTTTTCTCATGTTGCTTGGCCTGCACAAGAAACTGTTGTTATTGGCTCTCCAGCCTTCCCGGCGAATCTTCACTTCCTATATTTGTCTCCTTTTTGTCTTGTTAAATGTATTCAATTGTGTTAAATCAGTGGTTCTTAACCTGGGTTTGATGGAACCCTAGGGGTTCGGTGAGTCGAGCTCAGGAGTTCAAAACACAGCCGACTCATCGTGTAAATAAAAACTTCTCCCTATCGGCGTATTACAGATACGACAACAGCAGAAGTCACACTGATTTGCAGGTGTGTCATTTGTTGTGAGTTCATGCACTGTTGGTTTTGTTCTTTGAACAAGGTGATGTTCATGCACGGTTCATTTTATGCACCAGTAAAAAACATGGTGACACTTTAGTATGGGGAACATATTCACCATTAATTAGTTGCTTATTAACATGCAAATTAGTAACATATTGGCTCTTAACTAGTCATTATTAAGTACTTATTAATGCCTTATTCGGCATGGCCTTATTATAACCCTCTAACCCTAACCAAATAACTCTAAATTAAGTCTTTGTTACTTAGAATATGTTCCCCATACTAAAGTGTTACCAAAAACATAACTTTGTCTTGAATTTGAAAAAAAAAACATTTTATTTTTCACTAAAGAAGGGTTGGGTGAATGCGCATATGAAACTGCTGGGGTTCGGTACCTCCAACAAGGCTAAGAACCACTGTGTTAAATGTATGCAATTAAGGCGCATCCCCATGCCGCTCAACAGGGCATGTTTACATGGCAAACACTCTTCATTTAAAAATAAATGCACAATGAGGAGTTGCCGCATCGCTTTCCTGCGGCTTCAAACTGACACCTAACATGCCTTGTGTTTGTTGTGTTGCAGTCATGTCCAAATCCGACAGCGATGCCGAGCCACCTTTCTCCACCTTTTCAAGCAGCTCTGCGTTTGACAGTCCATCACTGGGAAAGAAAGGTAATTATGTGTATGTCCACTAGAGGGCCTTGTGATACAAACAGCCATGGCAATGAAAGGGAATGTACCGTATTTTTTGGATTACAAATCGCAGTTTTTTTCATGGTTTGGCCGGCGGTGCGACTTATACTCTGGAGCAAGGCAAGGCAAGGCAACTTTATTTGTATAGCGCTTTTCATACACAAGGCAGACTCAAAGTGCTTCACAGACAACAAAGTGAAATGAAAGAAAATAAAAGCAAAATTAAAATGCAGACAATAAAAATAAAAACAGTGCAGACGTTAAAAGTTAAAAGATTAAAAGATTTAGCTGAAAGCTAAGGTGAACATAAAAGTCTTCAGTCTAGTTTTAAAAGTAGTCAGAGTTGGGGAGAGTCTGACATCTTCAGGAAGTTTATTCCAGCTATTTGTTGCATAGTGACTGAATGATGATCTCCCTTGATTTGAGTTTACTCTTGGAACCGCTAACAGATTGGTCTCAGAAGATCTTAGTGATCTAGAGGGCGTATATAGTGGGAGCATATCAGTGATATACTTGGGCCCTAGACCATGTAGTGATTTATATGTGAGCAGGAGGATTTTGAAATCTATTCTCTGATGTACAGGGAGCCAATGTAAGGATTTAAGAATTGGTGTAATGTGCTCACATTTTTTGGTCTTTGTTAGAACTCTAGCAGCAGCGTTCTGAACAAGCTGTAGCTGCCTGACAGTTTTTTTGGGAAGACCTGCAAGGAGACCATTACAATAGTCTAGCCTACTGGTAATAAAGGCATGTACAAGTTTTTCTAAGTCTTGAGCTGACATGAGCCCTCTAAGTCTTTTTACATTTTTGAGGTGATAGTAGGCCGATTTTGTTACTGATTTGATGTGACTGTCGAAATGTAAATCAGAATCTAAAATAACCCCAAGATTTCTGGCTTTATTTGAGGTTTTCAGGGACAGTGATTGAAGGTGTTGGATGACTTTAAACCTTTCTTTTTTAGCACCAAAAACAATTATCTCAGTTTTATCTTCATTTAGTTGTAGGAAATTTTGGCACATCCAGTGTTTGACTTGCTCAATGCACTGGCACAGAAGATCTATGGGGCGATAGTCATTTGGTGATAGCGCTACATAGATTTGGGTGTCATCGGCATAGCAATGATGGTCAATGTTATTATTTTGCATGATTTGTCCTAGTGGGAGCATATAGATGTTAAATAAAGTCGGCCCCAAGATTGAACCTTGGGGGACTCCACACGTTACGTTGGTTGGTTCTGATACAAAGTCACCAATGGAAACAAAATAGTTCCTATCTTGTAGATATGACTTGAACCAGCTTAAAACTGTGCCTGAGATCCTCACCCAGTTTTCCAACCTGTCCAAAAGTATTGAGTGGTCGACAGTGTCAAATGCAGCACTGAGGTCCAAAAGCATTAATACTGAAGTTTTGCCAGAGTCTGTGTTTAGACGGATGTCATTTATAACTTTAAGAAGGGCCGTCTCTGTGCTATGAAGAGGTCGAAATCCTGACTGGAAGTTGTTGTGGCAGCCAGTAGAAGCCAAGAAGTGATTTAGTTGTTGGAGGACAACTTTCTCAATTATTTTACTTATGAATGGTAGATTTGAAATTGGTCTGTAGTTGTTGATAACAGAGGCATCTAGGCTCTGCTTTTTTAGAAGAGGTTTAATGACTGCAGTTTTGAAAGCCTTCGGGAAATTGCCCGATTTAATAGAATTATTAACTATTTGCAAGATGTCTGTTGATAGGCAGTCAAAAACATTCTTAAAGAAGTTGGTAGGTAAAACATCAAGGCAGCAGGTGGATGACTTTAGAGCTGTCACCGTTTCCACTAGAGTTTTAGAGTCTATGGCATTAAAGCTTGCCATCATTGCTGTGTTACTTTTGCCTAAATGGGGTGGTGATCCAACTTTTTTACTTGAGATATTGATGGTGCGTCTGATGCCTTCAATTTTATCAGTATAAAAGAATGCAAAGTCAGGAGGAGACGTATGTGTGAAATTATTAACACATTACCGTAAAATATCACATAATATTATTTAGCTCATTCACGTAAGAGACTAGGCGTATATCAGCAATCGTCACACACACGTCAACCTCCTCATGCTCTCTCAGGGAGAGCATGTCCCAAATTCCAAGCTGCTGTTTTGAGGCATGTTAAAAAAAAATAATGCGCTTTGTGACTTCAATAATAAATATGGCAGTGCCATGTTGGCATTTTTTTTCCATAACTTGAGTTGATTTATTTTGGAAAACCTTGTTACATTGTTTAATGCATCCAGCGGGGCATCACAACAAAATTAGGCATAATAATGTGTTAATTCCACCACTGTATATATCTGTATCGGTTGATATCGGAATCGGTTATTACAGTAAGAGTTGGACAATATCGGATATCGGCAAAAAAGCCATTATCGGACATCTCTAGTCAGGTATGGAAATAAACACACAGTTCTGGCTATAACAACAACAAACTGCATAATTCCCTGAAGACCTAATGAAGGTAGACTATGCCGTCCGTATTGCTGTTCTGTTCATGGGTGTTTTAATCGTTCAAATAGAGAGATTGGAAAGAGCTTTCATCGAGTTGGAAACAAGTCGTTCATAAAAAGGTAATCAAGTCAGGGGAAAAAACGAAAGTGCGTGGAAGGAAATGCCTCGTAAAAATATCACTTTCATCATCTTGGACAATACAATCGTGTCTGCGGTGATCACTTTGCAAAATGTTTGTTTGAACAGCTTTCGGTGATGCAATCGAGTTTATCCTCTACTATATTAGTAGCGTTTAAAGGCCTACTGAAATGATTTTTTTTTATTTAAACGGGAATAGCAGATCCATTCTATGTGTCATACTTGATCATTTCGCGATATTGCCATATTTTTGCTGAAAGGATTTAGTAGAGAAAATCGACGATAAAGTTCGCAACTTTTGCTCGCTGATTAAAAAAAAGCCTTACCTGTACCGGAAGTAGCGTGACGTCACAGGAGCTAGTATTCCTCACAATTCCCCATTGTTTACAATGGAGCGAGAGAGATTCGGACCGAGAAAGTGACGATTACCCCATTAATTTGAGCGAGGATGAAAGATTCGTAGATGAGGAACGTTACAGTGAAGGACTTGAGAGGCAGTGATGGACGTATCTTTTTTCGCTCTGACCGTAACTTAGGTACAAGCTGGCTCATTGGATTCCACACTCTCCTTTTTCTATTGTAGATCATAGATTTGTATTTTAAACCACCTCGGATACTATATCCTCTTGAAAATGAGAGTCGAGAACGCGAAATGGACATTCACAGTGACTGAACATGTAAATACACGATTAATAATATTCAGCTTTGCGAAGCTAAAAAAAATAGAAGCTAACCTAGCAACGTAGCCAACGTGATAGCATAGCAGTCTCAAATGCAGATAGAAACTAAATTAAAAAAAACCTGACTGGATGGATAGACAGAAGATCAAAAATACTATTAAACCATGAACATGTAAATACACGATTAATAATATTCAGCTTTTCGAAGCTAAAAAAATAGAAGCTAACCTAGCAACGTAGCCAACGTGATAGCATCAGTCTCAAATGCAGATAGAAACTAAATAAAAAAAACCTTGACTGGATGGATAGACAGAAGATCAAAAATACTATTAAACCATGAACATGTAAATACACGATTAATAATATTCAGCTTTTCGAAGCTAAAAAAATAGAAGCTAACCTAGCTACGTAGCCAACGTGATAGCATCAGTCTCAAATGCAGATAGAAACTAAATTAAAAAAACCCTGACTGGATGGATAGACAGAAGATCAAAAATACTATTAAACCATGAACATGTAAATACACGATTAATAATATTCAGCTTTGCGAAGCTAAAAAAATAGAAGCTAACCTAGCAACGTAGCCAACGTGATAGCATCAGTCTCAAATGCAGATAGAAACTAAATAAAAAAATCCCTGACTGGATGGATAGACAGAAGATCAAAAATACTATTAAACCATGAACATGTAAATACACGATTAATAATATTCAGCTTGGCGAAGCTAAAAAAACAGAAGCTAACTTAGATGCGGCGGCGGGCTTACTCACTGTAGTGCGTCTGCTATCATGCTCAAAACACAACACAACCTCCTGGTGTTGGTGTTGCTGTAGTCCGCCGCTCCACCGATCGCACCTACAACTTTCTTATTTGCAGTCTCCATTGTCCATTAAACAAATTGCAAAAGATTCACCAACACAGATGTCCAGAATACTGTGGAATTTTGTCGAAGAAAACAGAGGTATTTGAATTGGGTCCAAACACTTCCCTTGCCCTCGTGACGTCACGCGCATACGTCATCATACCGCGACGTTTTCAAGCGGAAGTTTCCTGGGAAGTTTAAAATGTCACTTTATAAGTTAACCCGGCCGTATTGGCATGTGTTGCAATGTTAAGATTTCATCATTAATATATAAACTACCAGACTGCGTGGTCGCTAGTAGTGGCTTTCAGTAGGCCTTTAAGAGCAGAACTACAAGGAATGTAAAGAAAAGACAACAGATTGCATTAGTTTGTGTTCTTTGGTAAATATAACTATGAACACCTGCTTGTACAAACAAACTAACCTCATGTTATTAAGTCCTAGTAATAAATATTGGGATTGTTGGTCCAATCCACCGTATTTTCCTTGTCCATTTTCACAACAAAAACTAAAAGCTTAGTGCTTTATTCGACACATATTACCACATTATAGTGTCTTTGGTGCTATGTGTTAGCATCAAGAAAATATCCTTCATAGTATTAATAAACTAGATCAGGGGTCACCAACGTGGTGCCCGCGGGCACCAGGTAGCCCGTAAGGACCAGACGAGTAGCCCGCTGGCCTGTTCTAAAAATAGCTCAAATAGCAGCACTTACCAGTGAGCTGCCTCTATTTTTTAAATTGTATTTATTTACTAGCAAGCTGGTCTCGCTTTGCCCGACATTTTTAATTCTAAGAGAGACAAAACTCAAATAGAATTTGAAAATCCAAGAAAATATTTTAAAGACTTGGTCTTCACTTGTTTAAATAAATTCATA
>NC_084750.1:12441663-12484163 GCF_033978785.1 Entelurus aequoreus | reverse complement strand
AACCGATGCACAGGTCGAGAGGTCCACCCCGGGTCCCGACTCTGGACAGCCAGCACTTCATCCATGGCCACCGGACCTGTGTCCCCCACCCCTCCACAAGGGAGAGGGGGGCAGAGGAGAAAAGAAAAGAAACGGCAGATCAACTGGTCTAAAAGGGGGTCTATTTAAAGGCTAGTGTATACAAATGAGTTTTAAGATGGGACTTAAATGCTTCTACTGAGGTAGCATCTCTAACTGTTACCTGGAGGGCATTCCAGAGTACTGGAGCCCCAATAGAAAACGCTCTATAGCCCGCAGACTTTTTTTGGCTCTGGGAATCACTAATAAGCCGGAGTTCTTTGAACGCAGATTTCTTGCCGGGACATATGGTACAATACAATCGGCAAGATAGGATGGAGCTAGACCGTGTAGTATTTTATACGTAAGTAGTAAAACCTTAATCATCATACTTTACTGAGTCAGGAGTCCTTGATTACATTTGTGTATGGAACACAATCGTATCTACACAAGACTGAGGATAGTCCAGTGGTTAAGACTGCTGACTCGGAATGAAAGGTACTGGGTTCAAACCCCACTCTGGTTGATGGTATTTTGTTCTACCTCATCATACTTTACTGAGTCAGGAGGCCTTGATTACATTCGTGTATGGAACACAATCTTATCTACACAAGACCGAGAATAGTCCAGTGGTTAAGACTGTTGACTCGGAATGAAAGGTACTGGGTTCAAACCCCACTGTGGTTGATGGTATTTTGTTCTACCTCATCATACTTTACTGAGTCAGGAGTCCTTGATTACATTTGTGTATGGAACACAATCTAATCGGCACAAGACTGAGGATAGTCCAGTGGTTAAGACTGCTGACTCGGAATGAAAGGTACTGGGTTCAAACCCCACTCTGGTTGATGGTATTTTGTTCTACCTCATCATACTTTACTGAGTCAGGAGGCCTTGATTACATTCGTGTATGGAACACAATCTTATCTACACAAGACCAAGGATAGTCCAGTGGTTAAGACTGTTGACTCGGAATGAAAGGTACTGGGTTCAAACCCCACTGTGGTTGATGGTATTTTGTTCTACCTCATCATACTTTACTGAGTCAGGAGTCCTTGATTACATTTGTGTATGGAACACAATCTAATCGGCACAAGACTGAGGATAGTCCAGTGGTGAAGACTGCTGACTAGGAATGAAAGGTACTGGGTTCAAATCCCACTCTGGTTGATGGTATTTTGTTCTACCTCATCATACTTTACTGAGTCAGGAGCCCTCGATTACATTTGTGTATGAAAAAAAAAACCCTCTCAGCAAGGACCTGGATAGTCCAGTGGTTAAGACTGTTGACTCTGGTTGGAGGGTCCTGGGTTCGAATCCTGGTTGGGTTGATGTGTAATTTGCAAAACTGTCTGGAGGTGACATATATTGTGACTGTCACCTCTCCCATGTAATGTTAAAATAATTATTTAATAATCTTTTTTTTTTTTATCCAATTACAGTTAACCTATTTTATTTGTACCCAGGAGAGCTCATTGGTCAACGCTCTTTATTATTAACTTTACTCTTATTCCCACCCACCTCAGGAATTACACACACTCGCACACACTCATTCATTCACACACACACACACACACACACACACACACACAGGTAACCCCTGAGGTGTCATCATTGACTATTTGACTATTTATTTTTGATTATTATTATCTTTAGTGTTTACTTATTTTTCAACTATATGTTAGTCAAACAACTAGCACATAACATTACTCTGTGTGGGGGAGAAGAAACACCCCACTATGTATGTCGTTTTGACGCCATACAGCCAAATTACTGATTCCATGTATGGGGTTTGAACTCACTACCCCTGTATTAGGAGCCCACAGTGTTAACCATTGAGCTATCCTGGGTCCGTTAAGGTTTGGTTTTCGCTCATATACAAATGTAATCAGTGAACTATGATTGAGGCGAAACAAAAAAGGAGATCTTCCAAGTCATGGATTAGAACCCAGTAGTACTGCATGAGAGGCAGCAGTCTTAACCATTGAGCTATCCCGGATACCTTTAAGGTTTGTTTTTCGCTCCTATACAAATGTAATCAGTGAACTATGATTGAGGCGAAACAAAAAACAAGATCTTCCAAATTATGGATTTGAACCCTGTAGTACTGCGTGAGAGGTAGCAGTCTTAACCTTTGAGCTATCATGGGTCCCGTTAAGGTTTGTTTTTCGCTCATATACAAATGTAATCAGTGAACTATGATCGAGGCGAAACAAAAAATAAGATCTTCCAAGTTATGGATTTGAACCCAGTAGCACTTCATGAGAGACAGCAGTCTTAACCATTGAGCTATCCTGGGTACCGTAAGGGTTTGTTTTTTGCTCATATACAAATGTAATCAGTATCTGGTAACAAATGAAGGAAGAATTAATTCCCCCAAAAAACAGGCGAAACAAAACACCAGATCTTCCAAGTTATGGATTTGAACCCAGTAGCACTGCGTGAGAGGCAGCAGTCTTAACCATTGAGCTATCATGGGTCCTGTTAAGGTTTGGTTTTCACTCATATACAAATGTATTTAATGAACTATGATTGAGGCGAAACAAAAAACACAATGTTCCAAATTATGGATTTGAACACAGTAGTACTGTATGAGAGGCAGCAGTTTTAACCATTGAGCTAACATGGGTCCTGTTAAGGTTTGGTTTTCACTCATATACAAATGTAATCAGTGAACTATGATTGCGGCGAAACAAAAAACACAATGTTCCAAATTATGGATTTGAACACAGTAGTACTGTATGAGAGGCAGCAGTCTTAACCATTGAGCTATCATGGGTCCTGTTGAGGTTTGGTTTTCGCTCATATACAAATGTAATCAGTGAACTATGATCGAGGCAAAACAAAAAGCAAGATCTTCCACGTTATGGATTTGAACCCAGTAGTACTGCCTGACAGGCAGCAGTCTTAACCATTGAGCTATCCTGGGTCCCCTAAAGGTTGTTTTTTGCTCATATACAAATGTAATCAGTGAACTATGATTGAGGCAAAACAAAAAATAAGACCTTCCAAGTTTTGGATTTGAACCCAGTAGTACTTTGTGAGAGGTAGCAGTCTTAACCATTGAGCTATCATGGGTCCTGTTGAGGTTTGGTTTTCGCTCATATACAAATGTAATCAGTGAACTATGATCGAGGCAAAACAAAAAACAAGATCTTCCAAGTTATGGATTTGAACCCAGTAGTACTGCCTGACAGGCAGCAGTCTTAACCATTGAGCTATCCTGGGTCCCCTAAAGGTTGTTTTTTGCTCATATACAAATGTAATCAGTGAACTATGATTGAGGCAAAACAAAAAATAAGATCTTCCAAGTTAAGGATTTGAACCCAGTAGTACTGCGTGAGAGGCAGCAGTCTTAACCATTGAGCTATCCTGGTTCCTGTTAAGACTTGGTTTTCACTCATATACAAATATAATCAGTGACATATGATCGAGGCGAAACAAAAAACAAGATCTTACAAGTTATGGATTTGACCCCAGTAGTACTGCGTGAGAGGCAGCAGTCTTAACCATTGAGCTATCATGGGTTCTGTTAAGGTTTGGTTTTCACTCATATACAAATGTAATTAGTGAACTATGATTGAGGCGAAACAAAAAACACAATGTTCCAAATTATGGATTTGAACACAGTAGTACTGCGTGAGAGGTAGCAGTCTTAACCATTGAGCTATCACGGGTCCCATTAAGATTTGGTTTCTGCTCATATACAAATGCAATCAGTGACCTATGATCGAGGCGAAACAAAAAACAAGATCTTCCAAGTTATGGATTTGAACCCAGTAGTACTGCGTGAGAGGCAGCAGTCTTTACCATTGAGCTATCCTGGTTCCTGTTAAATTTGGTTTTCACTCATATACAAATATAATCAGTGACATATGATCGAGGCGAAACAAAAAACAAGATCTTACAAGTTATGGATTTGACCCCAGTAGCACTACGTGAGAGGCAGCAGTCTTAACCATTGAGCTATCATGGGTCCTGTTAAGGTTTGGTTTTCACTCATATACAAATGTAATTAGTGAACTATGATTGAGGCGAAACAAAAAGCACAATGTTCCAAATTATGGATTTGAACACAGTAGTACTGCGTGAGAGGTAGCAGTCTTAACCATTGAGCTATCATGGGTCCCGTTAAGGTCTGGTTTTCGCTCATATACAAATGTAATCAGTGAACTATGATCGAGGCGAAACAAAAAACAAGATCTTCCAAGTTATGGATTTGTACCCAGTATTGCTGTGTGAGAGGCAGTAGTCTTAACCATTGAGCTATCCTGGGTGACAACCTTTTCTTCACAAGACCCAGGATAGACCAGGGGTTAATACTGCTGACTCGGCATGAAAGGTACTGGGTTCAAACTAGGGCTGGGCGATATATCGATATACGCGATATATGGCGGGTTTGTCTCTGTGCGATATGAATCGATACGGTACAAATTCTCAGTACCTGGGAATCGATACTGAGACTTAATGGTACCACAAATGTGTGTTAAAAAGGAATATACTGTTTTAAATTTGACATTCAACACTCAGCTTCTTACCCACGTACTGTCTCATTTGCAAGTACTGTACTTATTATGTTTGCATGCAGTTGCAACTTCAAGACATTAGATGGCAGTAGTCTATAAATTACGGTGTTTTGCCATCAAGTTAATTGTGCCAAACTATTCTTATGTCGAGCCCTACAAAGTGTTTATAGTGTAAGCATTGTACGTGTTTAATTGTGACGTGCATCTTAGTTGTAGTTTTCATGACCACTATGAGAAATCGAATGTAAATTAGCATTAAACTAGTACATTTAGGGAAAAAAAATCAAGCCTTACTGTACTTTTGAACACCTTCGTCTTGCTTTGTTGGCATGAAAAATGTAAACATTGCCTAGAGCAGGGGTGTGGAACACGGTTCCACTGAGGGCCACATGGCAGTTATGGCTGCCCTAACTGTATATCATTTATATAAATATATATATATATATTATATATATATATTATACATACTATATATATATATTAGGGCTGCAACAACTAATCGATTAAAATCGATTATAAAAATAGTTGGCGGTTAATTTAGTCATCGATTCGTTGGATCTATGCTCTGCGTATGCACAGAGGCAATTTTTTAAATGTATTTAAAAATATATATATATTTTATTTTTTTTAATAAACCTTTATTTATAAACTGCAACATTTACAAACAGCTGAGAAACAATAATCAAAATAAGTATGGTGCCAGTATGCTTTTTTACCCCAATAAAATACTGGAAAGGCTAGAAATGTAGTTTGTCTCTTTCCCCCCGATTATTAATCGATTAATCGAAGTAATAATCGACAGATTAATCGATTACCAAATTAATCGTTAGTTGCAGCCCTAATATATATATATATATATATATATATATATATATATATATATATATATATATATATATATATATATATATATATATATATATATATATACATATATATATATTATATAATTTATTATAAATGTATAATAATTCACCTCATGATATTATAAAATTAACTGCTGGGCATTTGATTATTATTAAAAATTATAATTGATTATAATTGAAAAATAATTGATTTTTCAGCTAAAAAAAACCAAAAAACTGGCAGCTGAGTCGCCACAACTTGACCGTAAAATTTACGATGTTTTTTTTTTTTTTACAGCATATTACTGTAAATGGAAAAACGGTACTACAGTTGTTGTTTTTTACTGTAAAATCCTGGCAAGTGAGCTGCCAGTTTGTTTGTTTTTTTTACTGTAAAATCTATAGTCATTTCCACAGTGTACAATTTGATGAATAACTTGCTTTCAAACATATATTTAGTGTTCTCGTGAGACGTGTAGAAACGCCAACTCAACACCAAGCCAAGCCGGAGTCAATGAAGAGAACGTCGTTGTAAGCTTGACCATTTACTTTTGACAATTCTTCATAGACAAGATGGTGAAAAACTGAAAAGAACAAAGAGACACAAACACACTTATTGTTACACTTATTGCCTCTGCACATATTTGTCTACTATGACATGTGACAATGTAACTGTAATGTCCCAAAATGTCCAGCAGAGGGAGACTCCCGTCCGCCTGAATGACTTGAACACATTGTATCCAATTCGACAATTATATTCAACATATCGGCACTATTACACTTTTTTAACGTGTCTGACATGTTGTTCACTTATTAAAGACAACTTACGGCACTGCTTCTTCGCCGCTTTGTGTAGGATAGCAACAGAAATGACTACTTTAGACCGCGACATGTATGACTTGCTTTAGAACGAAAACAGGTGTTGTACCGAAATCTGTTACCCATCGGAATTTGTAACTCCAGGGGGCGATGTTCCCATGGCGTTTGTTTGATGGTTAAACGGCAAGCCCAAGGAGGAGGAGAAGAAGAACGCTTGCGTAAATGGCGTAAACTATCCTTAATGCTGAAACGTCAGTTGTCAGAATTTCAGCATTAATAAATTACACATATTCTGGAAATCAATGACTTACTTTCATTATAGTATGAGTCCATTGTATCAGCTGTTGTGTGTAATTTATTAATGCTGAAATTCTGACAACTGACGTTTCAGCATTAAGGATAGTTTACGCCATTTACGCAAGCGTTCTTCTTCTCCTCCTCCTTGGGCTTGCCGTTTAACCATCAAACAAACGCCAGGGAACATCGCCCCCTGGAGTTACAGATTTCGGTACAACACCGGAAGTCAACCAACCGGAAGTAATTTAGAGGAAGTGACATCATCGATTATAGCATACACAATAAATATAAACAACTTTAGCTCCAAAATAAAGCATTGCAGTCACTAATACAACAATATTATCAAGTAATTATGTTAAAGAATATTAACAATTGACTTCAGGACAACACAATATATTTACTTTGTTTTCATTTTAAAAAGTTTGAAACGAATGATAGTATTTGTTGCATTATTAGATAATAAAGTTTAAAATATACTCAATAGCATGCAATACATGTATTTCTGTCAGTCACAATGAAAATATTACATTTATTAAATGATAAAATGCTTTATATTTATTGACTCGTATTATTTCCGGGCTTTCGTGGGCCGCATTAAATGAGGCGGCGGGCCAGATTTGGCCCCCGGGGCCTTGAGTTTGACACCTGTGGCCTAGAGGCAGTTCTATTGAGTGTCAATGTGTGTTCATTCATTCATTCATCTTTCATTCATTCATTTTATTCATCATTCATTCATGCAGTTGTTCATTCATTCATTCAACTTTAATTCATTCATTCATAATTTTTTATTCATCCATTCATTCATGCAGCCTTTAATTCATTAATCTTTAATTCATGCATTCAGCCACGCATTCATTCATTCATCCATTCATTTTTTATTTGTTCATCCATTCATTAATGTATTCATTTTTATTCATTCATTAATGCATTCATTTTTATTCATTCATGCAGTCATTTGTGCCTTAATCTTTCATTCATGCATTCATTCATCTTTCATTCATTTTTATTCAATCCCCCATTCATGCATTCGTTTTTCATTTATTCATTTTTTATTCATTCATGCAGTCATTAATTAATCTTTCAATCATTACTTCATCTTTCATTCAGTCATTAATCTCTGTCATTCATTAATTTTTATTCATTCATCATTCATTCATGCATTCATCTTTATTATTTCATTTGTATTCACTCATTCATTCATGCATGCATTCATTCATTCACCTTTTATTCGTTCAATTATCATTAATGCTTTATTCATTCATTTATCCATCCATCGTTAATGCATTTATCCTCCATTCATTTGTTCATTCATTCATTCATCCATCTAATGCTTCATTAATTTATTCATGTATCATTCATGTATTCGTCTTTCATTCATTCATTTGTTCATTTACCATCCATTCTTTCATCTATCTTTCATTCATGCATTTATTCATTTATTCGTGCATTCATGATTAATTTATTCATGCATTCATGCATAATAGACTGTATTTATATTATTCACATGTGAATAATGCTGTATAATAGATTGTATTTATATTATTCACACGTGAATAATGCTGTATAATAGACTGTATTTATATTATTCACACGTGAATAATGCTGTATAATAGACTGTATTTATATTATTCACAAGTAAATAATGCTGTATAATAGACTGTATTTATTTTATTCACATGTGAATAATGCTGTATAATAGGCTGTATTTATATTATTCACATGTGAATAATTCTGTATAATAGACTGTATTTATATTATTCACATGTGAATAATGCTGTATAATAGACTGTATTTATATTATTCACACGTGAATAATGCTGTATAATAGACTGTATTTATATTATTCACATGTGAATAATGGTGTATAATAGACTGTATTTATATTATTCACACGTGAATAATGCTGTATAATAGACTGTATTTATATTATTCACAAGTAAATAATGCTGTATAATAGACTGTATTTATATTATTCACATGTGAATAATGCTGTATAATAGACTGTATTTATATTATTCACATGGGAATAATGCTGTATAATAGACTGTATTTATATTATTCACACGTGAATAATGCTGTATAATAGACTGTATTTATATTATTCACAAGTAAATAATGCTGTATAATAGACTGTATTTATATTATTCACATGTGAATAATGCTGTATAATAGACTGTATTTATATTATTCACACGTGAATAATGCTGTATAATAGACTGTATTTATATTATTCACATGTGAATAATGCTGTATAATAGACTGTATTTATATTATTCACACGTGAATAATGCTGTATAATAGACTGTATTTATATTATTCACAAGTAAATAATGCTGTATAATAGACTGTATTTATATTATTCACATGTGAATAATGCTGTATAATAGACTGTATTTATATTATTCACATGGGAATAATGCTGTATAATAGACTGTATTTATATTATTCACACGTGAATAATGCTGTATAATAGACTGTATTTATATTATTCACATGTGAATAATTCTGTATAATAGACTGTATTTATATTATTCACACGTGAATAATGCTGTATAATAGACTGTATTTATATTATTCACAAGTAAATAATGCTGTATAATAGACTGTATTTATATTATTCACATGTGAATAATGCTGTATAATAGGCTGTATTTATATTATTCACATGTGAATAATTCTGTATAATAGACTGTATTTATATTATTCACATGTGAATAATGCTGTATAATAGACTGTATTTATATTATTCACATGTGAATAATGCTGTATAATAGACTGTATTTATATTATTCACAAGTAAATAATGCTGTATAATAGACTGTATTTATATTATTCACATGTGAATAATGCTGTATAATAGACTGTATTTATATTATTCACACGTGAATAATGCTGTATAATAGACTGTATTTATATTATTCACATGTGAATAATGCTGTATAATAGACTGTATTTATATTATTCACACGTGAATAATGCTGTATAATAGACTGTATTTATATTATTCACATGTGAATAATGCTGTATAATAGACTGTATTTATATTATTCACATGTGAATAATGCTGTATAATAGACTGTATTTATATTATTCACATGGGAATAATGCTGTATAATAGACTGTATTTATATTATTCACACGTGAATAATGCTGTATAATAGACTGTATTTATATTATTCACATGTGAATAATTCTGTATAATAGACTGTATTTATATTATTCACATGTGAATAATGCTGTATAGTAGACTGTATTTATATTATTCACACGTGAATAATGCTGTATAATAGACTGTATTTATATTATTCACAAGTAAATAATGCTGTATAATAGACTGTATTTATATTATTCACATGTGAATAATGCTGTATAATAGACTGTATTTATATTATTCACACGTGAATAATGCTGTATAATAGACTGTATTTATATTATTCACATGTGAATAATGCTGTATAATAGACTGTATTTATATTATTCACACGTGAATAATGCTGTATAATAGACTGTATTTATATTATTCACAAGTAAATAATGCTGTATAATAGACTGTATTTATATTATTCACATGTGAATAATGCTGTATAATAGACTGTATTTATATTATTCACACGTGAATAATGCTATATAATAGACTGTATTTATGTTATTCACATGTGAATAATGCTGTATAATAGACTGTATTTATATTATTCACATGTGAATAATGCTGTATAATAGACTGTATTTATATTATTCACACGTGAATAATGCTGTATAATAGACTGTATTTATATTATTCACACGTGAATAATGCTGTGTAATAGACTGTATTTATATTATTCACATGTGAATAATGCTGTATAATAGACTGTATTTATATTATTCACGTGTGAATAATTCTGTATAATAGACTGTATTTATATTATTCACATGTGAATAATGCTGTATAATAGACTGTATTTATGTTATTCACATGTGAATAATGCTGTATAATAGACTGTATTTATATTATTCACATGTGAATAATGCTGTATAATAGACTGTATTTATATTATTCACATGTGAATAATGCTGTATAATACTGTATTTATATTATTCACACGTGAATAATGCTGTATAATAGACTGCATTTATATTATTCACATGTGAATAATGCTGTATAATAGACTGTATTTATATTATTCACATGTGAATAATGCTGTATAATAGACTGTATTTATACTATTCACATGTTAATAATTCTGTATAATAGACTGTATTTATATTATTCACATGTGAATAATGCTGTATAATAGACTGTATTTATGTTATTCACATGTGAATAATGCTGTATAATAGACTGTATTTATATTATTCACATGTGAATAATGCTGTATAATAGACTGTATTTATATTATTCACATGTAAATAATGCTGTATAATAGACTATATTTATATTATTCACATGTAAAAAATACCTGAGTGTTTATTGTCTATTGTGAGCGAACTGTGGTGCTGAATTTCCCCCAGGGATCAATAAAGTACTTTCTATTTTACTCTATTCTATTCTATTACCGGCTGAGTCTGCTCCGAGTGCTTGTTTCCCCGCCGAGTGCTTGTTTCCCCACCAAGTGCTGCCCCTGTGCGACAAAGGTTCCCCCCACTCGCCACCGATGGAAGAGAAATAATAAACACCGCACGTGTTGACTTGCACACTTTGACGAGTCCAAGGTTTAAACACAAGATTTTATTGGACAAACAGCAAAAAAACAACAACACTTTTCACAGGTGAGGAATGTCAAGGTGACGACTTCAGCGGCGAGCGTGGTACGTTTGTTCCGCGCTCCAATCGTAGGAACCTGCGACACATGGAGAGGAAAACCTCTTTTTTTTTTTGTGCAAATAATCATGAACTTAGAATTGAATGGCAGCAACACGTTGCAAAAAAAGGCATTTTTACCACTGTGTTACATGGCCTTTCCTTTTAACAACACTCCGTAAAGGTTTGGGAAGTGAGGAGACACATTTTTGAAGTGGAATTCTTTCCCGTTCTTGCTTGACGTACAGCTTAAGTTGTTCAACAGTCTCCCTTCTCATACTTTAGCCGTCATACATTTTCAATGGGAGACAGGTCTGGCGTTGTCTTGCTGAAATAAGCAGGGGCGTTCATGGTAACGTTGCTTGGATGGCAACAAAATCTGTATGTACCTTTCAGCATAAATGGTGCCTTCACAGATGTGTAAGTTACCCATGTCTTGGCACACTAATACACCCTGTTAGAATAATTGTAAGTGTAGTGGATTGTCCAGAGCTTAAACAGCAACAAAAGTGAATTTAGTACAAAAAGTTTATTTACCCATTATCAAGTCAGATTGAGCTGTCCATGCAGACACACAACCGTCCTCCGGAGGACACACAAAAAGCAATCTCTCTCTCGAGTCCCGGTCTCCTGCCATTTTTATCTGTCTCTTCGCGCGTCATTGTTTTTCCTCGTGCGTCACTCTTGTGGTCTTGTTTTTGCAGCATCCTTGGATCCCTTAATCATACTTAAACAATCAAAACATTCTGTAGACAGGTCCATGAAATAGTTCAAAAAGAGTTCGTCTGGAAATTGGGCAGATCCTGTTTGAAGTCTTTGGGCCAGAACAACATCCTTCTGTTGATTGCCATTCATGTAATGCTTTTGGCGGTCCCCAGATCCAGGCTAAAGACCAGAGGGGACAGAGCCTTTTCCGTTGCCGCCCCTAAGCTCTGGAACAGCCTTCCCCTCCACATTAGGTCAGCCCGGAGCCTGGGGGTCTTCAAAACCCTCCTTAAGACCTACCTCTTCTCACTGGCCTTTGACCCGAGCTGAGTCCGCCCACTAGGCCACCATTTCTAGTCTCCCCGCCCCTCCCCCCCCCCACCCCTTCGCTTTAGTTGTATTTTTCAATTTGTCGCACTTTTATTAGGGTCCGCCCTGTACCCTGTACAAAGGACTCCCACCTTTGTACAGGTACAAAGGAACCTATTGTTATTGTAAGGTTTTATTATTATTCTTTATTCTTCCGCCGCCACAAAAAACACTAATTTGACCCACTTAACATGCTTCAAAACTCACCAAATTTGACACACACATCAGGACCTGCGAAAATTTCAATAAAATAAAGAAACCAAACCCCAAAAATCAAAATTGCGCTCTAGCACCCCCTAGGAAAAAAACAAAAACAAACTGCCTGTAACTCCCACTAGAAAGGTCGTAGAGACATGAAACAAAAACCTCTATGTAGGTCAGACTTAGACCTACATTTCATAATTTTACATCCTCGGGCAAAAACCAACAGGAAGTTGGCAATTTCCCCTTCAAGACAAAATTGTACTAAAAAAACTCATTTTTGCCTCTTTGAGCTGTAATTTGACCCCCTTAAAATACTTCAAAACTCACCAAACTTCTCACACACATCGGGACTGCTAGAAATTGCGATCTAAAAAAATAACCGAACCCCGAAGCTCAAATTTGCGCTCTAGCGCAATTTTTGAATAAAACCGAGAAAAACGGCTTTTTAGAGGAAAACTCAGACAAAACTGCTTGTAACTTCCGATAGGAACGTCTTAGAGACATGAAACAAATACCTCTATGTAGGTCTCACCTAGACCTACATTTCATAGATTGACATCCTTCAGCAAAAATCAACAGGAAGTTTGCTATTCCTCCTTCAAAACAACATTTTTGTTACAACCGGTCACCAAACATCCTCGGGCAAAAACCAACAGGAAGTTGGCAATTTCCCCTTCAAGACAAAATTGTACTAAAAAAACTCATTTTTGCCTCTTTGAGCTGTAATTTGACCCCCTTAAAATACTTCAAAACTCACCAAACTTCTCACACACATCGGGACTGCTGGAAATTGCGATCTAAAAAAATAACCGAACCCCGAAGCTCAAATTTGCGCTCTAGCGCAATTTTTGTAATAAAACCGAGACAAAACTGCTTTTTAGAGGAAAACTCAGACAAAACTGCTTGTAACTTCCGATAGGAACGTCTTAGAGACATGAAACAAATACCTCTATGTAGGTCTCACCTAGACCTACATTTCATAGATTGACATCCTTCAGCAAAAATCAACAGGAAGTTTGCTATCCCTCCTTCAAAACAACATTTTTGTTACAACCGGTCACCAAACATCAAACGTTATCTCCTCTGAGCGCGTTTGTCGTTTCGGGAAAAAACAAAAACAAACTGCCTGTAACTCCCACTAGGAAGGTCGTAGAGACATGAAACAAAAACCTGTATGTAGGTCAGACTTAGACCTACATTTTCATCATTCTAAAAAAATAACCGAACAAACTGCTCAAATTTGCGCTCTAGCGCAATTTTTGAATAAAACCGAGAAAAACGGCTTTTTAGAGGAAACTCAGACAAAACTGCTTGTAACTTCCGATAGGAACGTCTTAGAGACATGAAACAAATACCTCTATGTAGGTCTCACCTAGACCTACATTTCATAGATTGACATCCTTCAGCAAAAATCAACAGGAAGTTTGCTATTCCTCCTTCAAAACAACATTTTTGTTACAACCGGTCACCAAACATCCTCGGGCAAAAACCAACAGGAAGTTGGCAATTTCCCCTTCAAGACAAAATTGTACTAAAAAAACTCATTTTTGCCTCTTTGAGCTGTAATTTGACCCTCTTAAAATACTTCAAAACTCACCAAACTTCTCACACACATCGGGACTGCTGGAAATTGCGATCTAAAAAAAAACCGAACCCCAAAACTCAAAATTGTGCTCTACATAATTTTTGAAAAAAACAGAGAAAAAAACTGTTCCTCAGAGGAAAACTCAGACAAAACTGCTTGTAACTTCCGGTAGGAACGTCTTAGAGACATGAAACAAATACTTATATGTAGGTCTCGCCTAGACCTACATTTCATAGATTGACATCCTTCAGCAAAAATCAACAGGAAGTTTGCTATTCCTCCTTCAAAACAAAATTTTTGTTACAACCGGTCACAATCTAAAAAGTTGTTGAAAATGTGCTATATAAATAAAGTTGACTTGACTTGACTTAATATTCACTTTTGTCCCACACCCGGTTCGTTCAATGGCACAGAATAGAAGAGGAATTAATCGAGCGTACGTTCTTGACGGACATGAAGTATAGGTCAAAGGTCAGAAATTCTACTACATAAGTTATCACCAAAAAAACTTTGCGTTACGTTGAGTTGTGTCGGGTGAGAAGACAAAAGCTGTCTTTGAAACCTACCAAGAAGAATGCTCGTAAAACTCCACCGCGTAAGGGGGAGAGCCACATGAATGGTCATCAACAGAAGGATGTTGTTCTGGCCCAAAGACTTCAAACAGGCATCTGCCCAATTTCCAGACGAACTCTTTTTGAACTATTTTATGGACCTTAAAGTTAAAGTTAAAGTACCAATGATTGTCACACACACACACTAGGTGTGGTGAAATTTGTCCTCCGCATTTGACCCATCCCCTTGTTCACCGCCTGGGAGGTGAGGGGAGCAGTGAGCAGCAGCGGTGCCGCGCCCGGGAATCATTTTTTGGTGATTTAACCCCTAATTCCAACCCTAGATGCTGAGTGCCAAGCAGAACTATTTTACCAACTCTTTTTGAACTGACCCTTTTCTGTGAATTGTTTACGACCTTTTCGGTGAACTTTTTGCGAGCTTTTGTCGGTCGGGGAGGGTCCAAAAGTAAAAGAAGGAGGCATACAATCTTTTGGCAGAGCGTGCTGAGATGCTGTGCAAGAGTACCGTGTGTCCAGGCGTGTCTCCTCAATTGAGTCCAAAAATTGAATTCTGTCTCTGTTTAATTCTTTGCCTCTTGTCTTGTTTAATAGATGTCATCAGTGTTTGAACCTGACACACCCCCCATACCGTCACAGATGCTGGCTTTTCCTTGACGTCCACAGTTTCCAAAAAACAATTTGAAATGTGGACTCGTCCGACCACAGAACACTTTTCCACTTTGCGCCAGCCGGCGGCGTTTCTGGGTGTTGTTGATAAAATGGCTTTGGCTTTGCATAGGAGAGTTTTAACCTTGCACTTACGGATAGTAGCGGCCAACTGTAGTTACTGACAGTGGGTTTCTGAAGTGGTCCGTGTGGTGATATCCTTTACACACCAATGTCGCTTTTTGACGCAGTACCGCCTGAGGGATCCAAGGTGTGTAATATCGTGGCTTACCTGCAGTGATTTCTCCAGATTCTCCGAACCTTTTTGATGATATTACGGCGCATAGACGGTGAAATCCCTCAATTCCTTGCAATAGCTGGTTGATAAATGTTGTTCTTGGACAATTTTCTCAGGAATTTGTGGACAAAGCGGCGACCCTCGCCCCCGTCCTTGTTTGTGAACGACTGAAGCTGCTTTTACACCCAATCATGGCACCCACCTGTTCCCAATTAGCCCGTTCAAGAATGTTCCAAATAAGTCTTTGATGAGCATTCCTCGACTTTATCCGTCTTTTTTGCCACCTGTGCCAGCTTTTTTGAAACATGTCGCAGGCATCAAATTCCAAATGAGCTAATATTTGCAAAAAAATAACTTAAGGACTTTATATATCTTGTCTTTGCAGTCTATTCAATTGAATGTAAGTTGAAAAGGATTTGTTGTGTTCTCTTTTTATTTACCATTTACACAACGTGACAACTTCACTGCTTTTGGCTTTTGATTTTATATATATTTATATATATAGTATCATATTGAAACGTCGTAGTTACCATAGCAACACAATGCAGGCAATCTCGGTTAAAAAAACCCCGTACTGTCGGATTAAAAAATGTTGAAATATTGTTGAAAATGTCATATTTTGAATCACCTGCGTCCTCTTGGCTTCTTTTCCCCATCAGCCCCACAAAAGAGTTGACTTTATGCCCTGGAAAATGACAACGAAATGTGCAAATAAAATACATTCAGTAGAAATAAATACAAATACTTTCAATACAATAAATTCGATCATACGAAATACATTCAATGCAATTTATTTGATCATTTACAAATACATTCAGTAAAATAAAAAAATACATTCAATAAAGTAAATTGTGTGAAAGTCATTTCAGTGTGAAATGAGCCACCAAGACATAAATAATACAATTGAACTTGTGGGTGGTTGATTCCAGTCTGCACACATCCTGACTGCACGTGTCACTGGCCTTATACATACATGCATGTCAATATATTAGCTTATACATACATGCATGTCAATATATTAGCTTATATTATACATACATGCATGTCAATATATTAGCTTATACATACATGCATGTCAATATATTAGCTTATACATACATGCATGTCAATATATTAGCTTATACATACATGCATGTCAATATATTAGCTTATACATACATGCATGTCAATATATTAGCTTATACATACATGCATGTCAATATATTAGCTTATACATACATGCATGTCAATATATTAGCTTATACATACATGTGTGTCAATATATTAGCTCATACATACATGCATGTCAATATATTAGCTCATACATACATGCATGTCAATATATTAGCTCATACATACATGCATGTCAATATATTAGCTCATACATACATGCATGTCAATATATTAGCTTATACATACATGCATGTCAATATATTAGCTTATACATACATGCATGTCAATATATTAGCTTATACATACATGCATGTCAATATATTAGCTTATACATACATGCATGTCAATATATTAGCTCATACACGAATAAATGTGAATAAATGTCTTCTACTGGACATATCATATTGAATAAACATACATTTTATTCAACCAATAATATTGTAATACTTTTAAAATTGGTCATATTCATATCAATATTCATGAATTATTATTTATGAACAAAATGTTTTGTTGTTGTTGTAAAACATGCTATAGAACGTCATACATATATATATATATATTTTAATTATTATTATTTTTTTTAAGTACAAAAACATTTTAGGACCTAAATTGTTCAAAATAAATCAATCAATAATAATAAAATGCACACATTAATGCCAATTGATTGTTCTAAAAGTTTGTTTTTGCCAGTGAGTACACCTGTCAATCATCTTTGAAACGATGTGTTATTGACCTGATCAATGATGTGTTATTGACCTGATCAATGACGTATTATTGACCTGATCAATGACGTATTATTGACCTGATCAATGATGTATTATTGACCTGATCAATGATGTATTATTGACCTGATCAATGACGTATTATTGACCTGATCAATGATAGATTATTGACTTGATCAATGACGTGTTATTGACTTGATCAATGACGTGTTATTGACCTGATCAATGATGTATTATTGACCTGATCAATGATGTATTATTGACCTGATCAATGACGTATTATTGACCTGATCAATGACGTATTATTGACCTGATCAATGATGTGTTATTGACCTGATCAATGACGTGTTATTGACCTGATCAATGACGTGTTATTGACCTGATCAATGACGTGTTATTGACCTGATCAATGACGTGTTATTGACCTGATCAATGACGTGTTATTGACCTGATCAATGACGTATTATTGACCTGATCAATGATGTATTATTGACCTGATCAATGACGTGTTATTGACCTGATCAATGACGTGTTATTGACCTGATCAATGATTTGTTATTGACCTGATCAATGACGTATTATTGACCTGATCATGATAGATTATTGACCTGATCAATGATGTATTATTGACCTGATCAATGACGTATTATTGACCTGATCAATGACGTATTATTGACCTGATCAATGATGTGTTATTGACCTGATCAATGACGTGTTATTGACCTGATCAATGACGTGTTATTGACCTGATCAATGACGTGTTATTGACCTGATCAATGACGTGTTATTGACCTGATCAATGACGTGTTATTGACCTGATCAATGACGTATTATTGACCTGATCAATGACGTATTATTGACCTGATCAATGACGTGTTATTGACCTGATCAATGACGTGTTATTGACCTGATCAATGATTTGTTATTGACCTGATCAATGACGTATTATTGACCTGATCATGATAGATTATTGACCTGATCAATGATGTATTATTGACCTGATCAATGACGTATTATTGACCTGATCAATGACGTATTATTGACCTGATCAATGATAGATTATTGAATTGATCAATGACGTGTTATTGACCTGATCAATGACGTATTATTGACCTGATCAATGATAGATTATTGACTTGATCAATGACGTGTTATTGACTTGATCAATGACGTGTTATTGACCTGATCAATGATGTATTATTGACCTGATCAATGATGTATTATTGACCTGATCAATGACGTATTATTGACCTGATCAATGACGTATTATTGACCTGATCAATGATGTGTTATTGACCTGATCAATGACGTGTTATTGACCTGATCAATGACGTGTTATTGACCTGATCAATGACGTGTTATTGACCTGATCAATGACGTGTTATTGACCTGATCAATGACGTGTTATTGACCTGATCAATGACGTATTATTGACCTGATCAATGATGTATTATTGACCTGATCAATGACGTGTTATTGACCTGATCAATGACGTGTTATTGACCTGATCAATGATTTGTTATTGACCTGATCAATGACGTATTATTGACCTGATCATGATAGATTATTGACCTGATCAATGATGTATTATTGACCTGATCAATGACGTATTATTGACCTGATCAATGACGTATTATTGACCTGATCAATGATAGATTATTGAATTGATCAATGACGTGTTATTGACCTGATCAATGACGTATTATTTACCTGATAAATGACGTATTATTGACCTGATCAATGACGTATTATTGACCTGATCAATGACGTATTATTGACCTGATCAATGATAGATTATTGAATTGATCAATGACGTGTTATTGACCTGATCAATGACGTATTATTTACCTGATCAATGACGTATTATTGACCTGATCAATGACGTATTATTGACCTGATCAATGACGTATTACTGACCTGATCAATGACGTATTATTGACCTGATCAATGACGTATTATTGACCTGATCAATGACGTATTATTGACCTGATCAATGACGTTTTATTGACCTGATCAATGACGTATTATTGACCTGATCAATGACGTATTATTGACCTGATCAATGACGTATTATTGACCTGATCAATGATGTATTATTGACCTGATCAATGACGTATTATTGACCTGATCAATGACGTATTATTGACCTGATCAATGACGTATTACTGACCTGATCAATGACGTATTATTGACCTTATCAATGACGTATTATTGACCTGATCAATGACGTATTATTGACCTGATCAATGACGTTTTATTGACCTGATCAATGACGTATTATTGACCTGATCAATGACGTATTATTGACCTGATCAATGACGTATTATTGACCTGATCAATGATGTATTATTGACCTGATCAATGACGTATTATTGACCTGATCAATGACGTGTTATTGACCTGATCAATGACGTGTTATTGACCTGATCAATGACGTATTATTGACCTGATCAATGACGTATTGTTGACCTGATCAATGACGTATTATTGACCTGATCAATGACGTGTTATTGACCTGATCAATGACGTGTTATTGACCTGATCAATGACGTATTATTGACCTGATCAATGACGTGTTATTGACCTGATCAATGACGTATTATTGACCTGATCAATGACGTATTATTGACCTGATCAATGACGTATTATTGACCTGATCAATGACGTATTATTGACCTGATCAATGACGTATTATTGACCTGATCAATGATGTATTATTGACCTGATCAATGACGTGTTATTGACCTGATCAATGACGTATTATTGACCTGATCAATGACGTATTATTGACCTGATCAATGACGTATTATTGACCTGATCAATGATGTATTATTGACCTGATCAATGACGTGTTATTGACCTGATCAATGACGTATTATTGACCTGATCAATGATGTATTATTGACCTGATCAATGACGTATTATTGACCTGATCAATGACGTATTATTGACCTGATCAATGACATATTATTGACCTGATCAATGACGTGTTATTGACCTGATCAATGATAGATTATTGACTTGATCAATGACGTATTATTGACCTGATCAATGACGTATTATTGACCTGATCAATGACGTATTACTGACCTGATCAATGACGTATTATTGACCTGATCAATGAAGTATTATTGACCTGATCAATGACGTGTTATTGACCTGATCAATGACGTATTATTGACCTGATCAATGACGTATTATTGACCTGATCAATGACATATTATTGACCTGATCAATGACGTGTTATTGACCTGATCAATGATAGATTATTGACTTGATCAATGACGTATTATTGACCTGATCAATGACGTATTATTGACCTGATCAATGATGTATTATTGACCTGATCAATGACGTGTTATTGACCTGATCAAAGACGTATTATTGACCTGATCAATGACGTATTACTGACCTGATCAATGACGTATTATTGACCTGTTCAATGACGTATTATTGACCTGATCAATGACGTATTATTGACCTGATCAATGACGTATTATTGACCTGATCAATGACGTATTATTGACCTGATCAATGACGTATTACTGACCTGATCAATGACGTATTATTGATCTGTTCAATGATGTATTATTGACCTGATCAATGACGTATTATTGACCTGATCAATGACGTATTACTGACCTGATCAATGACGTATTATTGACCTGTTCAATGATGTATTATTGCCCTGATCAATGACGTATTATTGACCTGATCAATGACGTGTTATTGACCTGGTCATTAATCACATTTGATTTGATTTTTTACAAAAAAAATTAAATATTAAAAGAATAAAATGTAAATGAAATAATTCAGTGAGGGAATCGAGTCACTTACTTTTGTGGGGAATCTGTGCAGCCACTGTGGGAGGAGAGTAATAGTTGTGTTATTGTTGTTGAACTGATGACAGTTATGAAGTGTGTTACACATGGAGCGTTTGGGAGGAGAGTAATAGTTGTGTTATTGTTGAAATGATGAGTTATAAAGTATATTACCCATGGAGCGTTTGGGAGGAGAGTAATAGTTGTGTTATTGTTGAAATGATGACTTATAAAGTATGTTACCCATGGAGCGTTTGGGAGGAGAGTAATAGTTGTGTTATTGTTGAAATGATGAGTTATAAAGTATGTTACCCATGGAGCGTTTGGGAGGAGAGTAATAGTTGTGTTATTGTTGAAATGATGAGTTATAAAGTATGTTACCCATGGAGCGTTTGGGAGGAGAGTAATAGTTGTGTTATTGTTGAAATGATGAGTTATAAAGTATATTACCCATGGAGCGTTTGGGAGGAGAGTAATAGTTGTGTTATTGTTGAAATGATGAGTTATAAAGTACGTTACCCATGGAGCGTTTGGGAGGAGAGTAATAGTTGTGTTATTGTTGAAATGATGAGAGTTATAAAGTACATTACCCATGGAGCGTTTGGGAGGAGAGTAATAGTTGTGTTATTGTTGAAATGATGAGTTATAAAGTATATTACCCATGGAGCGTTTGGGAGGAGAGTAATAGTTGTGTTATTGTTGAAATGATGAGTTATAAAGTATGTTACCCATGGAGCGTTTGGGAGGAGAGTAATAGTTGTGTTATTGTTGAAATGATGAGTTATAAAGTATGTTACCCATGGAGCGTTTGGGAGGAGAGTAATAGTTGTGTTATTGTTGAAATGATGAGTTATAAAGTATATTACCCATGGAGCGTTTGGGAGGAGAGTAATAGTTGTGTTATTGTTGAAATGATGAGTTATAAAGTACGTTACCCATGGAGCGTTTGGGAGGAGAGTAATAGTTGTGTTATTGTTGAAATGATGAGAGTTATAAAGTACATTACCCATGGAGCGTTTGGGAGGAGAGTAATAGTTGTGTTATTGTTGAAATGATGAGTTATAAAGTATATTACCCATGGAGCGTTTGGGAGGAGAGTAATAGTTGTGTTATTGTTGAAATGATGAGTTACAAAGTATATTACCCATGGAGCGTTTGGGAGGAGAGTAATAGTTGTGTTATTGTTGAAATGATGAGTTATAAAGTATATTACCCATGGAGCGTTTGGGAGGAGAGTAATAGTTGTGTTATTGTTGAAATGATGAGTTATAAAGTATGTTACCCATGGAGCGTTTGGGAGGGGAGTAATAGTTGTGTTATTGTTGAAATGATGAGTTATAAAGTATATTACCCATGGAGCGTTTGGGAGGAGAGTAATAGTTGTGTTATTGTTGAAATGATGAGGTATAAAGTATATTACCCATGGAGCGTTTGGGAGGAGAGTAATAGTTGTGTTATTGTTGAAATGATGAGTTATAAAGTATATTACCCATGGAGCGTTTGGGAGGAGAGTAATAGTTGTGTTATTGTTGAAATGATGAGTTATAAAGTATATTACCCATGGAGCGTTTGGGAGGAGAGTAATAGTTGTGTTATTGTTGAAATGATGAGTTATTAAGTATATTACCCATGGAGCGTTTGGGAGGAGAGTAATAGTTGTGTTATTGTTGAAATGATGAGTTATAAAGTATGTTACCCATGGAGCGTTTGGGAGGAGAGTAATAGTTGTGTTATTGTTGAAATGATGAGTTATAAAGTACGTTACCCATGGAGCGTTTGGGAGGAGAGTAATAGTTGTGTTATTGTTGAAATGATGAGAGTTATAAAGTACATTACCCATGGAGCGTTTGGGAGGAGAGTAATAGTTGTGTTATTGTTGAAATGATGAGTTATAAAGTATGTTACCCATGGAGCGTTTGGGAGGAGAGTAATAGTTGTGTTATTGTTGAAATGATGAGTTATAAAGTATGTTACCCATGGAGCGTTTGGGAGGAGAGTAATAGTTGTGTTATTGTTGAAATGATGAGTTATAAAGTATATTACCCATGGAGCGTTTGGGAGGAGAGTAATAGTTGTGTTATTGTTGAAATGATGAGTTATAAAGTATGTTACCCATGGAGCGTTTGGGAGGAGAGTAATAGTTGTGTTATTGTTGAAATGATGAGTTATAAAGTACGTTACCCATGGAGCGTTTGGGAGGAGAGTAATAGTTGTGTTATTGTTGAAATGATGAGAGTTATAAAGTATATTACCCATGGAGCGTTTGGGAGGAGAGTAATAGTTGTGTTATTGTTGAAATGATGAGTTATAAAGTATGTTGCCCATGGAGCGTTTGGGAGGAGAGTAATAGTTGTGTTATTGTTGAAATGATGAGTTATAAAGTATATTACCCATGGAGCGTTTGGGAGGAGAGTAATAGTTGTGTTATTGTTGAAATGATGAGTTATAAAGTATATTACCCATGGAGCGTTTGGGAGGAGAGTAATAGTTGTGTTATTGTTGAAATGATGAGTTATAAAGTATATTACCCATGGAGCGTTTGGGAGGAGAGTAATAGTTGTGTTATTGTTGAAATGATGAGTTATAAAGTATGTTACCCATGGAGCGTTTGGGAGGAGAGTAATAGTTGTGTTATTGTTGAAATGATGAGTTATAAAGTATATTACCCATGGAGCGTTTGGGAGGAGAGTAATAGTTGTGTTATTGTTGAAATGATGAGTTATAAAGTATGTTACCCATGGAGCGTTTGGGAGGAGAGTAATAGTTGTGTTATTGTTGAAATGATGAGTTATAAAGTATGTTACCCATGGAGCGTTTGGGAGGAGAGTAATAGTTGTGTTATTGTTGAAATGATGAGTTATAAAGTATATTACCCATGGAGCGTTTGGGAGGAGAGTAATAGTTGTGTTATTGTTGAAATGATGAGTTATAAAGTATATTACCCATGGAGCGTTTGGGAGGAGAGTAATAGTTGTGTTATTGTTGAAATGATGAGTTATAAAGTATATTACCCATGGAGCGTTTGGGAGGAGAGTAATAGTTGTGTTATTGTTGAAATGATGAGTTATAAAGTATGTTACCCATGGAGCGTTTGGGAGGAGAGTAATAGTTGTGTTATTGTTGAAATGATGAGTTATAAAGTATGTTACCCATGGAGCGTTTGGGAGGAGAGTAATAGTTGTGTTATTGTTGAAATGATGAGTTATAAAGTATGTTACCCATGGAGCGTTTGGGAGGAGAGTAATAGTTGTGTTATTGTTGAAATGATGAGTTATAAAGTATGTTACCCATGGAGCGTTTGGGAGGAGAGTAATAGTTGTGTTATTGTTGAAATGATGAGTTATAAAGTATGTTACCCATGGAGCGTTTGGGAGGAGAGTAATAGTTGTGTTATTGTTGAAATGATGAGTTATAAAGTATATTACCCATGGAGCGTTTGGGAGGAGAGTAATAGTTGTGTTATTGTTGAAATGATGAGGTATAAAGTATATTACCCATGGAGCGTTTGGGAGGAGAGTAATAGTTGTGTTATTGTTGAAATGATGAGTTATAAAGTATATTACCCATGGAGCGTTTGGGAGGAGAGTAATAGTTGTGTTATTGTTGAAATGATGAGTTATAAAGTATATTACCCATGGAGCGTTTGGGAGGAGAGTAATAGTTGTGTTATTGTTGAAATGATGAGTTATAAAGTATGTTACCCATGGAGCGTTTGGGAGGAGAGTAATAGTTGTGTTATTGTTGAAATGATGAGTTATAAAGTATGTTACCCATGGAGCGTTTGGGAGGAGAGTAATAGTTGTGTTATTGTTGAAATGATGAGTTATAAAGTATGTTACCCATGGAGCGTTTGGGAGGAGAGTAATAGTTGTGTTATTGTTGAAATGATGAGTTATAAAGTATATTACCCATGGAGCGTTTGGGAGGAGAGTAATAGTTGTGTTATTGTTGAAATGATGAGTTATAAAGTACGTTACCCATGGAGCGTTTGGGAGGAGAGTAATAGTTGTGTTATTGTTGAAATGATGAGAGTTATAAAGTACATTACCCATGGAGCGTTTGGGAGGAGAGTAATAGTTGTGTTATTGTTGAAATGATGAGTTATAAAGTATATTACCCATGGAGCGTTTGGGAGGAGAGTAATAGTTGTGTTATTGTTGAAATGATGAGTTATAAAGTATGTTACCCATGGAGCGTTTGGGAGGAGAGTAATAGTTGTGTTATTGTTGAAATGATGAGTTATAAAGTATGTTACCCATGGAGCGTTTGGGAGGAGAGTAATAGTTGTGTTATTGTTGAAATGATGAGTTATAAAGTATATTACCCATGGAGCGTTTGGGAGGAGAGTAATAGTTGTGTTATTGTTGAAATGATGAGTTATAAAGTACGTTACCCATGGAGCGTTTGGGAGGAGAGTAATAGTTGTGTTATTGTTGAAATGATGAGAGTTATAAAGTACATTACCCATGGAGCGTTTGGGAGGAGAGTAATAGTTGTGTTATTGTTGAAATGATGAGTTATAAAGTATATTACCCATGGAGCGTTTGGGAGGAGAGTAATAGTTGTGTTATTGTTGAAATGATGAGTTACAAAGTATATTACCCATGGAGCGTTTGGGAGGAGAGTAATAGTTGTGTTATTGTTGAAATGATGAGTTATAAAGTATATTACCCATGGAGCGTTTGGGAGGAGAGTAATAGTTGTGTTATTGTTGAAATGATGAGTTATAAAGTATGTTACCCATGGAGCGTTTGGGAGGGGAGTAATAGTTGTGTTATTGTTGAAATGATGAGTTATAAAGTATATTACCCATGGAGCGTTTGGGAGGAGAGTAATAGTTGTGTTATTGTTGAAATGATGAGGTATAAAGTATATTACCCATGGAGCGTTTGGGAGGAGAGTAATAGTTGTGTTATTGTTGAAATGATGAGTTATAAAGTATATTACCCATGGAGCGTTTGGGAGGAGAGTAATAGTTGTGTTATTGTTGAAATGATGAGTTATAAAGTATATTACCCATGGAGCGTTTGGGAGGAGAGTAATAGTTGTGTTATTGTTGAAATGATGAGTTATAAAGTATGTTACCCATGGAGCGTTTGGGAGGAGAGTAATAGTTGTGTTATTGTTGAAATGATGAGTTATAAAGTATGTTACCCATGGAGCGTTTGGGAGGAGAGTAATAGTTGTGTTATTGTTGAAATGATGAGTTATAAAGTATGTTACCCATGGAGCGTTTGGGAGGAGAGTAATAGTTGTGTTATTGTTGAAATGATGAGTTATAAAGTATGTTACCCATGGAGCGTTTGGGAGGAGAGTAATAGTTGTGTTATTGTTGAAATGATGAGTTATAAAGTATGTTACCCATGGAGCGTTTGGGAGGAGAGTAATAGTTGTGTTATTGTTGAAATGATGAGTTATAAAGTATATTACCCATGGAGCGTTTGGGAGGAGAGTAATAGTTGTGTTATTGTTGAAATGATGAGGTATAAAGTATATTACCCATGGAGCGTTTGGGAGGAGAGTAATAGTTGTGTTATTGTTGAAATGATGAGTTATAAAGTATATTACCCATGGAGCGTTTGGGAGGAGAGTAATAGTTGTGTTATTGTTGAAATGATGAGTTACAAAGTATATTACCCATGGAGCGTTTGGGAGGAGAGTAATAGTTGTGTTATTGTTGAAATGATGAGTTATAAAGTATGTTACCCATGGAGCGTTTGGGAGGAGAGTAATAGTTGTGTTATTGTTGAAATGATGAGTTATAAAGTATGTTACCCATGGAGCGTTTGGGAGGAGAGTAATAGTTGTGTTATTGTTGAAATGATGAGTTATAAAGTATATTACCCATGGAGCGTTTGGGAGGAGAGTAATAGTTGTGTTATTGTTGAAATGATGAGGTATAAAGTATATTACCCATGGAGCGTTTGGGAGGAGAGTAATAGTTGTGTTATTGTTGAAATGATGAGTTATAAAGTATATTACCCATGGAGCGTTTGGGAGGAGAGTAATAGTTGTGTTATTGTTGAAATGATGAGTTATAAAGTATATTACCCATGGAGCGTTTGGGAGGAGAGTAATAGTTGTGTTATTGTTGAAATGATGAGTTATAAAGTATATTACCCATGGAGCGTTTGGGAGGAGAGTAATAGTTGTGTTATTGTTGAAATGATGAGTTATAAAGTATGTTACCCATGGAGCGTTTGGGAGGAGAGTAATAGTTGTGTTATTGTTGAAATGATGAGTTATAAAGTACGTTACCCATGGAGCGTTTGGGAGGAGAGTAATAGTTGTGTTATTGTTGAAATGATGAGAGTTATAAAGTATATTACCCATGGAGCGTTTGGGAGGAGAGTAATAGTTGTGTTATTGTTGAAATGATGAGTTATAAAGTATGTTACCCATGGAGCGTTTGGGAGGAGAGTAATAGTTGTGTTATTGTTGAAATGATGAGTTATAAAGTACGTTACCCATGGAGCGTTTGGGAGGAGAGTAATAGTTGTGTTATTGTTGAAATGATGAGTTATAAAGTATATTACCCATGGAGCGTTTGGGAGGAGAGTAATAGTTGTGTTATTGTTGAAATGATGAGTTATAAAGTACGTTACCCATGGAGCGTTTGGGAGGAGAGTAATAGTTGTGTTATTGTTGAAATGATGAGAGTTATAAAGTATATTACCCATGGAGCGTTTGGGAGGAGAGTAATAGTTGTGTTATTGTTGAAATGATGAGTTATAAAGTATGTTACCCATGGAGCGTTTGGGAGGAGAGTAATAGTTGTGTTATTGTTGAAATGATGAGTTATAAAGTATGTTACCCATGGAGCGTTTGGGAGGAGAGTAATAGTTGTGTTATTGTTGAAATGATGAGTTATAAAGTACATTACCCATGGAGCGTTTGGGAGGAGAGTAATAGTTGTGTTATTGTTGAAATGATGAGTTATAAAGTATATTACCCATGGAGCGTTTGGGAGGAGAGTAATAGTTGTGTTATTGTTGAAATGATTAGTTATAAAGTACGTTACCTATGGAGCGTTTGGGAGGAGAGTAATAGTTGTGTTATTGTTGAAATGATGAGTTATAAAGTATGTTACCCATGGAGCGTTTGGGAGGAGAGTAATAGTTGTGTTATTGTTGAAATGATGAGTTATAAAGTATGTTACCCATGGAGCGTTTGGGAGGAGAGTAATAGTTGTGTTATTGTTGAAATGATGAGTTATAAAGTATATTACCCATGGAGCGTTTGGGAGGAGAGTAATAGTTGTGTTATTGTTGAAATGATGAGGTATAAAGTATATTACCCATGGAGCGTTTGGGAGGAGAGTAATAGTTGTGTTATTGTTGAAATGATGAGTTATAAAGTATATTACCCATGGAGCGTTTGGGAGGAGAGTAATAGTTGTGTTATTGTTGAAATGATGAGTTACAAAGTATATTACCCATGGAGCGTTTGGGAGGAGAGTAATAGTTGTGTTATTGTTGAAATGATGAGTTATAAAGTATGTTACCCATGGAGCGTTTGGGAGGAGAGTAATAGTTGTGTTATTGTTGAAATGATGAGTTATAAAGTATGTTACCCATGGAGCGTTTGGGAGGAGAGTAATAGTTGTGTTATTGTTGAAATGATGAGTTATAAAGTATATTACCCATGGAGCGTTTGGGAGGAGAGTAATAGTTGTGTTATTGTTGAAATGATGAGGTATAAAGTATATTACCCATGGAGCGTTTGGGAGGAGAGTAACAGTTGTGTTATTGTTGAAATGATGAGTTATAAAGTATATTACCCATGGAGCGTTTGGGAGGAGAGTAATAGTTGTGTTATTGTTGAAATGATGAGTTATAAAGTATATTACCCATGGAGCGTTTGGGAGGAGAGTAATAGTTGTGTTATTGTTGAAATGATGAGTTATAAAGTATATTACCCATGGAGCGTTTGGGAGGAGAGTAATAGTTGTGTTATTGTTGAAATGATGAGTTATAAAGTATGTTACCCATGGAGCGTTTGGGAGGAGAGTAATAGTTGTGTTATTGTTGAAATGATGAGTTATAAAGTACGTTACCCATGGAGCGTTTGGGAGGAGAGTAATAGTTGTGTTATTGTTGAAATGATGAGAGTTATAAAGTATATTACCCATGGAGCGTTTGGGAGGAGAGTAATAGTTGTGTTATTGTTGAAATGATGAGTTATAAAGTATGTTACCCATGGAGCGTTTGGGAGGAGAGTAATAGTTGTGTTATTGTTGAAATGATGAGTTATAAAGTATATTACCCATGGAGCGTTTGGGAGGAGAGTAATAGTTGTGTTATTGTTGAAATGATGAGTTATAAAGTACGTTACCCATGGAGCGTTTGGGAGGAGAGTAATAGTTGTGTTATTGTTGAAATGATGAGAGTTATAAAGTATATTACCCATGGAGCGTTTGGGAGGAGAGTAATAGTTGTGTTATTGTTGAAATGATGAGTTATAAAGTATGTTACCCATGGAGCGTTTGGGAGGAGAGTAATAGTTGTGTTATTGTTGAAATGATGAGTTATAAAGTATGTTACCCATGGAGCGTTTGGGAGGAGAGTAATAGTTGTGTTATTGTTGAAATGATGAGTTATAAAGTACATTACCCATGGAGCGTTTGGGAGGAGAGTAATAGTTGTGTTATTGTTGAAATGATGAGTTATAAAGTATATTACCCATGGAGCGTTTGGGAGGAGAGTAATAGTTGTGTTATTGTTGAAATGATTAGTTATAAAGTACGTTACCTATGGAGCGTTTGGGAGGAGAGTAATAGTTGTGTTATTGTTGAAATGATGAGTTATAAAGTATGTTACCCATGGAGCGTTTGGGAGGAGAGTAATAGTTGTGTTATTGTTGAAATGATGAGTTATAAAGTATGTTACCCATGGAGCGTTTGGGAGGAGAGTAATAGTTGTGTTATTGTTGAAATGATGAGTTATAAAGTATATTACCCATGGAGCGTTTGGGAGGAGAGTAATAGTTGTGTTATTGTTGAAATGATGAGGTATAAAGTATATTACCCATGGAGCGTTTGGGAGGAGAGTAACAGTTGTGTTATTGTTGAAATGATGAGTTATAAAGTATATTACCCATGGAGCGTTTGGGAGGAGAGTAATAGTTGTGTTATTGTTGAAATGATGAGTTATAAAGTATATTACCCATGGAGCGTTTGGGAGGAGAGTAATAGTTGTGTTATTGTTGAAATGATGAGTTATAAAGTATATTACCCATGGAGCGTTTGGGAGGAGAGTAATAGTTGTGTTATTGTTGAAATGATGAGTTATAAAGTATGTTACCCATGGAGCGTTTGGGAGGAGAGTAATAGTTGTGTTATTGTTGAAATGATGAGTTATAAAGTACGTTACCCATGGAGCGTTTGGGAGGAGAGTAATAGTTGTGTTATTGTTGAAATGATGAGAGTTATAAAGTATATTACCCATGGAGCGTTTGGGAGGAGAGTAATAGTTGTGTTATTGTTGAAATGATGAGTTATAAAGTATGTTACCCATGGAGCGTTTGGGAGGAGAGTAATAGTTGTGTTATTGTTGAAATGATGAGTTATAAAGTATATTACCCATGGAGCGTTTGGGAGGAGAGTAATAGTTGTGTTATTGTTGAAATGATGAGTTATAAAGTACGTTACCCATGGAGCGTTTGGGAGGAGAGTAATAGTTGTGTTATTGTTGAAATGATGAGAGTTATAAAGTATATTACCCATGGAGCGTTTGGGAGGAGAGTAATAGTTGTGTTATTGTTGAAATGATGAGTTATAAAGTATGTTACCCATGGAGCGTTTGGGAGGAGAGTAATAGTTGTGTTATTGTTGAAATGATGAGTTATAAAGTATGTTACCCATGGAGCGTTTGGGAGGAGAGTAATAGTTGTGTTATTGTTGAAATGATGAGTTATAAAGTACATTACCCATGGAGCGTTTGGGAGGAGAGTAATAGTTGTGTTATTGTTGAAATGATGAGTTATAAAGTATATTACCCATGGAGCGTTTGGGAGGAGAGTAATAGTTGTGTTATTGTTGAAATGATTAGTTATAAAGTACGTTACCTATGGAGCGTTTGGGAGGAGAGTAATAGTTGTGTTATTGTTGAAATGATGAGTTATAAAGTATGTTACCCATGGAGCGTTTGGGAGGAGAGTAATAGTTGTGTTATTGTTGAAATTATGAGTTATAAAGTATATTACCCATGGAGCGTTTGCCCATCAGGCCAACAAACTGATGCGGTCGCGGCTTTCTGGTCATCCTCAGAAGGATCTCCCTGAAGGGGTCTCTGGAGGACCAGCCGTGCTGTTGGATGAAGACCACATTGTTGCATGAAGAGGGAGGAGAGTAATATATGAACAGAGTTGGTGTAATATTGCATGTAATTGAGCACATTTTACTCCTCGTAAATATTACTGTACATGTAATATATGAACAGAGTCGGTGTAATATTGCATGTAATTGAGCACATTTTACATATTAATATTACTGTACATGTAATATATGAACAGAGTTGGTGAAATATTGCATGTAATTTAAAAAACACATTTTACTCCTCGTAAATATTACTGTACATGTAATATATGAACAGAGTTGGTGTAATATTGCATGTAATTGAGCACATTTTACATATAAATATTACTGTACATGTAATATATGAACAGAGTTGGTGTAATATTGCATGTAATTGAGCACATTTTACATATTAATATTACTGTACATGTAATATATGAACAGAGTTGGTGAAATATTGCATGTAATTTAAAAAACACATTTTACTCCTCGTAAATATTACTGTACATGTAATATATGAACAGAGTTGGTGTAATATTGCATGTAATTGAGCACATTTTACATATAAATATTACTGTACATGTAATATATGAACAGAGTTGATGTAATATTGCATGTAATTGAGCACATTTTACTTCTCGTAAATATGACTGTACATGTAAAATATGAACATAGTTGGTGTAATATTGCATGTAATTGAGCACATTTTACGTCACGTAAATATTACTGTACATGTAATATATGAACAGAATTGGTGTAATATTGCATGTAATTGAGCACATTTTACTTCTTGTAAATATTACTGTACATGTAATATATGAACAGAGTTGGTGTAATATTGCATGTAATTGAGCACATTTTACTCCTCGTAAATATTACTGTACATGTAATATATGAACAGAATTGGTGTAATATTGCATGTAATTGAGCACATTTTACATATAAATATTACTGTACATGTAATATATGAACAGAGTTGGTGTAATATTGCATGTAATTGAGCACATTTTATTCCTCGTAAATATTACTGTACATGTAATATATGAACAGAATTGGTGTAATATTGCATGTAATTGAGCACATTTTACATATAAATATTACTGTACATGTAATATATGAACAGAGTTGGTGTAATATTGCATGTAATTGAGCACATTTTACTCCTCGTAAATATTACTGTACATGTAATATATGAACAGAGTTGGTGTAATATTGCATAGAATTGAGCACATTTTACTCCTCGTAAATATTACTGTACATGTAATATATGAACAGAGTTGGTGTAATATTGCATAGAATTGAGCACATTTTACATATAAATATTACTGTACATGTAATATATGAACAGAGTTGGTGTAATATTGCATGTACTTGAGCACATTTTACTCCTCGTAAATATTACTGTACATGTAATATATGAACAGAATTGGTGTAATATTGCATGTAATTGAGCACATTTTACTTATTGTAAATATTACTGTACATGTAATATATGAACAGAATTGGTGTAATATTGCATGTAATTGAGCACATTTTACTTCTTGTAAATATTACTGTACATGTAATATATGAACAGATTTGGTGTAATATTGCATGTAATTGAGCACATTTTACTCGTAAATATTACTGTACATGTAATATATGAACAGAGTTGGTGTAATATTGCATGTAATTGAGCACATTTTACTTCTTGTAAATATTACTGTACATGTAATATATGAACAGAATTCATGTAATATTGTATGTACTTGAACACATTTTACTTCTTGTAAATATTACTGTACATGTAATATATGAACAGAGTTGGTGTAAAATTGCATGTAATTGAGCACATTTTACATATAAATATTACTGTACATGTAATATATGAACAGAGTTGATGTAATATTGCATGTAATTGAGCACATTTTACTTCTTGTAAATATTACTGTACATGTAATATAGGAACAGAGTTGGTGTAATATTGCATATAATTGAGCACATTTTACTCCTCGTAAATATTACTGTACATGTAATATATGAACATAATTCATGTAATATTGTATGTACTTGAACACATTTTACTTCTTGTAAATATTACTGTACATGTAATATATGAACATAATTCATGTAATATTGTATGTACTTGAACACATTTTACTTCTTGTAAATATTACTGTACATGTAATATATGAACAGTCGGTGTAATATTGCATGTAATTGAGCACATTTTAATTATCATAAATATTACTGTACATGTAATATATGAACAGAGTTGGTGTAATATTGCATGTAATTGAGCACATTTTACATATAAATATTACTGTACATGTAATATATGAACAGAGTTGGTGTAATATTGCATGTAATTGAGCACATTTTACTCCTCGTAAATATTACTGTACATGTAATATATGAACAGAGTTGATGTAATATTGCATGTAATTGAGCACATTTTACATATAAATATTACTGTACATGTAATATATGAACAGAGTTGATGTAATATTGCATGTAATTGAGCACATTTTACATATAAATATTACTGTACATGTAATATATGAACAGAGTTGGTGTAATATTGCATGTAATTGAGCACATTTTACATATAAATATTACTGTACATGTAATATATGAACAGAGTTGATGTAATATTGCATGTAATTGAGCACATTTTACATATAAATATTACTGTACATGTAAAATATGAACAGAGTCGGTGTAATAATGCATGTAATTGAGCACATTTTACTTCTCGTAAATATTACTGTACATGTAATATATGAACAGAGTTGATGTAATATTGCATGTAATTGAGCACATTTTACTTCTCGTAAATATGACTGTACATGTAATATAGGAACAGAGTTGATGTAATATTGCATGTAATTGAGCACATTTTACTTCTCGTAAATATGACTGTACATGTAATATATGAACAGAGTCGGTGTAATAATGCATGTAATTGAGCACATTTTACTTCTAGTAAATATTACTGTACATGTAATATATGAACAGAATTGGTGTAGTATTGCATGTAATTGAGCACATTTTACATATAAATATTACTGTACATGTAATATATGAACAGAGTCGGTGTAATATTGCATGTACTTGAGCACATTTTACTTCTATAATTGAGTATTTGTACATCCCACATGTCCAAAGAGGAGTAGGAAGAAGCAGAGCTTATTCCATCCTGCTCCTTTTCCCCTTTTTCAAACATTGTGTGGTCAAAGTGGTTGAATATCAATAGTTTCCCAGCATGCATTAGTCTGATAGTCTGCGATATATTGAGGGGGGGAGGAGGGGGACACTGATTTATTGTTGGCTAATTCATTTGCAGATGGCTTGAGTGCGAGTGCGTCTTTAGCTGCAGCTTGGCGGCGTTCCAGCTGACAAAGTCAAACGTGACCTTCATGTCAAAATATGCAGTATTCAGTACTACTTCAAGTACTACATCAACATTGACAAATATGCAGTATTAGAAGACTTCTATTCAGTACTACCATCATGTACTACATCAACATTGACAAATATGCAGTATTAGAAGACTTCTATTCAGTACTACCATCATGTACTACATCAACATTGACAAATATGCAGTATTAGAAGACTTCTATTCAGTACTACCATCATGTACTACATCAACATTGACAAATATGCAGTATTAGAAGACTTCTATTCAGTACTACCATCATGTACTACATCAACATTGACAAATATGCAGTATTAGAAGACTTCTATTCAGTACTACCATCATGTACTACATCAACATTGACAAATATGCAGTATTAGAAGACTTCTATTCAGTACTACCATCATGTACTACATCAACATGGACAAATATGCAGTATTAGAAGACTTCTATTCAGTACTACCATCATGTACTACATCAACATTGACAAATATGCAGTATTAGAAGACTTCTATTCAGTACTACCATCATGTACTACATCAACATTGACAAATATGCAGTATTAGAAGACTTCTATTCAGTACTACCATCATGTACTACATCAACATTGACAAATATGCAGTATTAGAAGACTTCTATTCAGTACTACCATCATGTACTACATCAACATTGACAAATATGCAGTATTAGAAGACTTCTTTGCAGTACTACCAGCATGTACTACATCAACATTGACAAATATGCAGTATTAGAAGACTTCTATTCAGTACTACCATCATGTACTACATCAACATTGACAAATATGCAGTATTAGAAGACTTCTATTCAGTACTACCATCATGTACTACATCAACATTGACAAATATGCAGTATTAGAAGACTTCTAGTCAGTACTACCATCATGTACTACATCAACATTGGAAAATATGCAGTATTAGAAGACTTCTATTCAGTACTACCATCATGTACTACATCAACATTGACAAATATGCAGTATTAGAAGACTTTTATTCAGTACTACCATCATGTACTACATCAACATTGACAAATATGCAGTATTAGAAGACTTCTATTCAGTACTACCATCATGTACTACATCAACATTGACAAATATGCAGTATTAGAAGACTTCTATTCAGTACTACCATCATGTACTACATCAACATTGACAAATATGCAGTATTAGAAGACTTCTTTGCAGTACTACCAGCATGTACTACATCAACATTGACAAATATGCAGTATTAGAAGACTTCTATTCAGTACTACCATCATGTACTACATCAACATTGACAAATATGCAGTATTAGAAGACTTCTATTCAGTACTACCATCATGTACTACATCAACATTGACAAATATGCAGTATTAGAAGACTTCTATTCAGTACTACCATCATGTACTACATCAACATTGACAAATATGCAGTATTAGAAGACTTCTATTCAGTACTACCATCATGTACTACATCAACATTGACAAATATGCAGTATTAGAAGACTTCTATTCAGTACTACCATCATGTACTACATCAACATTGACAAATATGCAGTATTAGAAGACTTCTATTCAGTACTACCATCATGTACTACATCAACATTGACAAATATGCAGTATTAGAAGACTTCTATTCAGTACTACCATCATGTACTACATCAACATTGACAAATATGCAGTATTAGAAGACTTCTATTCAGTACTACCATCATGTACTACATCAACATTGACAAATATGCAGTATTAGAAGACTTCTTTGCAGTACTACCAGCATGTACTACATCAACATTGACAAATATGCAGTATTAGAAGACTTCTATTCAGTACTACCATCATGTACTACATCAACATTGACAAATATGCAGTATTAGAAGACTTCTATTCAGTACTACCATCATGTACTACATCAACATTGGAAAATATGCAGTATTAGAAGAATTCTATTCAGTACTACCATCATGTACTACATCAACATTGGAAAATATGCAGTATTAGAAGACTTCTATTCAGTACTACCATCATGTACTACATCAACATTGGAAAATATGCAGTATTAGAAGACTTCTATTCAGTACTACCATCATGTACTACATCAACATTGACAAATATGCAGTATTAGAAGACTTCTATTCAGTACTACCATCATGTACTACATCAACATTGACAAATATGCAGTATTAGAAGACTTCTAGTCAGTACTACCATCATGTACTACATCAACATTGACAAATATGCAGTATTAGAAGACTTCTATTCAGTACTACCATCATGTACTACATCAACATTGACAAATATGCAGTATTAGAAGACTTCTATTCAGTACTACCATCATGTACTACATCAACATTGACAAATATGCAGTATTAGAAGAATTCTAGTCAGTACTACCATCATGTACTACATCAACATTGACAAATATGCAGTATTAGAAGACTTCTATTCAGTACTACCATCATGTACTACATCAACATTGACAAATATGCAGTATTCGAAGACTTCTAGTCAGTACTACCATCATGTACTACATCAACATTGACAAATATGCAGTATTAGAAGACTTCTATTCAGTACTACCATCATGTACTACATCAACATTGACAAATATGCAGTATTAGAAGACTTCTATTCAGTACTACCATCATGTACTACATCAACATTGACAAATATGCAGTATTAGAAGACTTCTATTCAGTACTACCATCATGTACTACATCAACATTGACAAATATGCAGTATTAGAAGACTTCTATTCAGTACTACCATCATGTACTACATCAACATTGACAAATATGCAGTATTAGAAGACTTCTATTCAGTACTACCATCATGTACTACATCAACATTGGAAAATATGCAGTATTAGAAGACTTCTATTCAGTACTACCATCATGTACTACATCAACATTGACAAATATGCAGTATTAGAAGACTTCTAGTCAGTACTACCATCATGTACTACATCAACATTGACAAATATGCAGTATTAGAAGACTTCTATTCAGTACTACCATCATGTACTACATCAACATTGGAAAATATGCAGTATTAGAAGACTTCTATTCAGTACTACCATCATGTACTACATCAACATTGGAAAATATGCAGTATTAGAAGACTTCTAGTCAGTACTACCATCATGTACTACATCAACATTGGAAAATATGCAGTATTAGAAGACTTCTATTCAGTACTACCATCATGTACTACATCAACATTGACAAATATGCAGTATTAGACGACTCTATTCAGTACTACCATCATGTACTACATCAACATTGGAAAATATGCAGTATTAGAAGACTTCTATTCAGTACTACCATCATGTACTACATCAACATTGACAAATATGCAGTATTAGACGACTTCTATTCAGTACTACCATCATGTACTACATCAACATTGGAAAATATGCAGTATTAGAAGACTTCTATTCAGTACTACCATCATGTACTACATCAACATTGACAAATATGCAGTATTAGAAGACTTCTATTCAGTACTACCATCATGTACTACATCAACATCGACAAATATGCAGTATTAGAAGACTTCTATTCAGTACTACCTTCATGTACTACATCAACATTGACAAATATGCAGTATTATACAGTATTACCATCACGTACTACATACGATTGGAAAATATTCAGTATTATACAGTATTACCATCACGTACTACAGTACTACATACCATTGGACAATATTCAATATTACCATTGCGTACTACAGTACTACATACCATTGGACAATATTCAGTATTACCATTACTTACTACAGTACTATATACCACTGGACAATATTCAGTATTACCATTACTTACTACAGTACTACATACCATTGGACAATATTCAGTATTACCATCACGTACTACAGTACTACATACCACTGGACAATATTCAGTATTACCATTACTTACTACAGTACTACATACCATTGGACAATATTCAGTATTACCATTACTTACTACAGTACTACATACCATTGGACAATATTCAGTATTACCATTACTTACTACAGTACTACATACCATTGGACAATATTCAGTATTACCATTACTTACTACAGTACTACATACCATTGGACAATATTCAGTACTTACCATTACTTACTACAGTACTACATACCATTGGACAATATTCAGTATTACCATTACTTACTACAGTACTACATACCATTGGACAATATTCAATATTACCATTACTTACTAAAGTACTACATACCATTGGACAATAGTCAGTATTACCATTACTTACTACAGTACTACATACCATTGGACAATATTCAGTATTACCATTACTTACTACAGTACTACATACCATTGGACAATATTCAGTATTATCATCACGTACTACAGTACTACATACCATTGGACAATATTCAGTATTACCATTACTTACTACAGTACTACATACCATTGGACAATATTCAGTATTACCATTACTTACTATAGTACTACATACCATTGGACAATATTCAGTATTACCATCACGTACTACAGTACTACATACCATTGGACAATATTCAGTACTTACCATTACTTACTACAGTACTACATACCATTGGACAATATTCAGTATTACCATTACTTACTACAGTACTACATACCATTGGACAATATTCAGTATTACCATTACTTACTACAGTACTACATACCATTGGACAATATTCAGTATTACCATTACGTACTACAGTACTACATACCATGGGACAATATTCAGTATTACCATTACGTACTACAGTACTACATACCATTGGACAATATTCAGTATTACCATTACTCACTACAGTACTACATACCATTGGACAATATTCAGTATTACCATTACTTACTACAGTACTACATACCATTGGACAATATTCAGTATTACCATTACTTACTACAGTACTACATACCATTGGACAATATTCAGTATTACCATTACGTACTACAGTACTACATACCATTGGACAATATTCAGTATTACCATTACTTACTACAGTACTACATACCATTGGACAATATTCAGTATTACCATTACTTACTACAGTACTACATACCATTGGACAATATTCAGTACTTACCATTACTAACTACAGTACTACATACCATTGGAAAATATTCAGTATTACCATTACTTACTACAGTACTACATACCATTGGACAATATTCAGTACTTACCATTACTTACTACAGTACTACATACCATTGGACAATATTCAGTATTACCATTACTTACTACAGTACTACATACCATTGGACAATATTCAGTACTTACCATTACTTACTACAGTACTACATACCATTGGACAATATTCAGTATTACCATTACTTACTACAGTACTACATACCATTGGACAATATTCAGTACTTACCATTACTTACTACAGTACTACATACCATTGGACAATATTCAGTATTAACATTACTTACTACAGTACTACATACCATTGGACAATATTCAGTATTACTATCACATACTACAGTACTACATACCATTGGACAATATTCAGTATTACCATTACTTACTAAAGTACTACATACCATTGGACAATATTCAGTATTACCATTACTTACTACAGTACTACATACCATTGGACAATATTCAGTATTACCATTACTTACTACAGTACTACATACCATTGGACAATATTCAGTATTACCATCACATACTACAGTACTACATACCATTGGACAATATTCAGTATTACCATTACTTACTAAAGTACTACATACCATTGGACAATATTCAGTATTACCATTACTTACTACAGTACTACATACTATTGGACAATATTCAGTATTACCATTACGTACTACAGTACTACATACCATTGGACAATATTCAGTATTACCATTACGTACTACAGTACTACATACCATTGGACAATATTCAGTATTACCATTACTTACTACAGTACTACATACCATTGGACAATATTCAGTATTACCATTACTTACTACAGTACTACATACCATTGGACAATTTTCAGTATTACCATTACTTACTACAGTACTACATACCATTGGACAATATTCAGTATTACCATTACTTACTACAGTACTACATACCATTGGACAATTTTCAGTATTACCATTACTTACTACAGTACTACATACCATTGGACAATATTCAGTATTACCATTACTTACTACAGTATTACATACCATTGGACAATATTCAGTATTACCATTACTTACTACAGTACTACATACCATTGGACAATATTCAGTATTACCACTACTTACTACAGTACTACATACCATGGGACAATATTCAGTACTTACCATTACTTACTACAGTACTACATACCATTGGACAATATTCAGTATTACCATTACTTACTACAGTACTACATACCATTGGACAATATTCAGTATTACCACTACTTACTACAGTACTACATACCATTGGACAATATTCAGTATTACCATTACGTACTACAGTACTACATACCATTGGACAATATTCAGTATTACCATTACTTACTACAGTACTACATACCATTGGACAATATTCAGTATTACCATTACTTACTACAGTACTACATACCATTGGACAATATTCAGTATTACCATTACTTACTACAGTACTACATACCATTGGACAATATTCAGTACTTGTTCTTTCGGACTATATCTTAGTACCTTGTGTGTACTATGTAATATGATTTATGTATTATATCTACACACTACATATTCAGTATATTAAAAATACTATACACTACATCTATGTTATAGACATTATACAGTACATAGATGTACTCTATCATCTATATTACAGATGCACTGTATATAATCTATAATCTATAATCTATAATCAGTTCTTCTATCCAGTTAACTTTTATTTTGCTGCCTTTTTAAGAAAGAACATTACAGTGAAGATATAAAAAGTAGTATGAATACAATTTGAATAGTAGTACCTGAATATGTTTAATGTTTGTCCATAATTATACAGGTACATGAAATACTTATATATGAATACAATGTAGATAATAAAACATATGAATTGTAGTACCTGAATATGCATAGAGGATATAAATATGAATATTAGTAGCTGAATATGCATAGATGATATAAATATGAATATTAGTAGCTGAATATGCGTAGATGATATAAATATGAATATTAGTACCTAAATAGATGATATAAATATGAATATTAGTAGCTGAATATGCATAGATGATATAAATATGAATATTAGTACCTAAATAGATGATATAAATATGAATATTAGTACCTGAATAGATTATGTAAATATGAATATTAGTAGCTGAATATGCATAGATGATATAAATATGAATATTAGTAACTGAATAGATGATATAAATATGAATATTAGTACCTAAATAGATGGTATAAATATGAATATTAGTAGCTGAATAGATGATATTAATATGAATATTAGTACCTAAATAGATGGTATAAATATGAATAT
>NC_084750.1:12394163-12436663 GCF_033978785.1 Entelurus aequoreus | reverse complement strand
GTCCGGTTGCTAAGTTGCTAAATTAGCCTTAGCGTCGTTAGCAACAGCATAGTTAAGCCTTACCAGGCTGAGAATTTTGAACCGTGTAGTTACATGTACATGGTTTAATAGTATTGTTGATCTTCTGTCTATCCTTCCAGTCAGAGGTTTATTTCTTTTGTTTCTATCTTCATTTGAGAACGATGCTATCACGTTAGCTCAGTAGCTAAGTGTGTCACCGATGTATTGTCTTGGAGGTAAAAGTCACTTTAAATGTCCAATTCGCGTTCTCGACTCTCATTTTCAAGAGGATATAGTATCCGAGGTGGTTTAAAGTACAAATCCGTGACCCACAATAGAAAAAGGAGAGAGTGTGGAATCCAATGAGCCAGCTTGTACCTAAGTTACGGTCAGAGCGAAAAAAGATACACCCTGCACTGCCTCTCTAGTTCTTCACTCTAACGTTCCTCATCCACAAATCTTTCATCCTCGCTCAAATTAATGGGGTAATCGTCGCTTTCTCGCTCCGAATCTCTCTCGCTCCATTGTAAACAACGGGGAATTGTGAGGAATACTAGCTCCTGTGACGTCACGCTACTTCCGGTACAGGCAAGGCTTTTTTTTTATCAGCGAGCAAAAGTTGCGAACTTTATCGTCGATTTTCTCTACTAAATCCTTTCAGCAAAAATATGGCAATATCGCGAAATGATCAAGTATGACACATAGAATGGATCTGCTATTCCCGTTTAAATAAAAAAAAATCATTTCAGTAGGCCTTTAATGTATTTTTCTAGAACGCTCACGTATTTTTCTTGAACACTTTTGTGTTATCAATGGAAAATATGATATCAGTTAAAAATATCTCAATCAAAATAGGATATTAACACAAATATGTATCAATCAAAAATATGATATCAAAACGGGGTATCAGAAATATTATCCAAAATGGTCATTTTATTTTTTTATACACTGTATTTTCTTGGACACTTTTGTGGATTTTTCCAGATAACTTTCATGTATTTTTACAGATCACTCTTGTATTTTTATTGTTCACTTTCATTAATCTCATTAAACACTTCGTATTTTTCTTTTTCACCTTCATGGATGTTTCTTGATCCCCTCCATTGATCACTTTCATAGATTTTCATTGATCGATTTTGATAGATTTTCATTAATCACTTTCATAGATTTTAATTAGTCACTCTCATCGACTTTGATCAGGCCCGGCCCTAACCAATCTGGCGCCCTAGGCAAAATTTTAGGTGCCGAATCATGTAACATTAGCTTAATGCTAATAAGCCAGGTTACTATCACATTCTGTAACAGACAAATTATTTCATGTAGGCTAACGTTACCTACCTGCTACCTCTGTCTTTTTCTCGTTTCTCCTCCTCTTTTCTCTTTTTTCTTCCCTGGGCACCTGACAGTTTTGGCTGTTTTGACATCTTGTGTTGATTTTTTTGATGTGGTGACGTCCAAAAAGAGACATGATACGGGAAGGGAGGGGGCGCACCATGGGGGGGGGGGGGGGGGGGGGGGGGGGGCGTAATGTTGTAACAAATAATATTTCTATTAAATAGTCTTTACTTTGCATTTTAATTAACGTGGGATTATTTTTTGTATTTAGAAAAATTAGTACCAGCTTTCTTTTTTTTCTCCAACATTTGTGGCACTGACGTGGCGCCCCCTGATGGACGGCGCCCTTAGCATTTGCCTATACGGCCTATGCCACGGGCCGGCCCTGACTTTGATTGATCCATTTAATGGATTGTTATTGATCTCTTTAATGGATGTTGATTGATCACTTGAATGGATTTCGATTGATCACTTTCAATGTAGTTTTATCGATCACGTTCATGGATTTTCATTGATCCCTTTGATGTATTTCAATGGGATGTATGGATCCCAACATGTGCTTGGTTACAGAGAAGTACACACAGTAAGTATGTCACACACGGGACAGGAAGTGTTTAATCCAATACCTCAATATGTTAATATAATAGATGTAACTTAACAATACTGCTACATTATGTTTAGTGTTTCACTAAAGCTGGGTCTGTTTAGCACACAGCTTCCAAAACTTATAGGTCATCCTCCTTGTATTCAGGCTCAAAAAATAGGGTTCTGGATTATAATTTGTCCCAATGTAGTCTTTGTTGTCTCTCGTGATGTTTGCCATGATTAGTAGTGTTCAATAATTTGCATCATCATTAATACAAATAACATATTATTAATACAAATAACTTACATAGTCATTATTGCAACTTATATCATATTAAAACACCTCAATATTTTAGTATAATAGATAAATAAATCCTTTAATATATTATGTCTAGGGATGTCCGATAATGGCTTTTTGCCGATATCCGATATTGTCCAACTCTTTAATTACCGATACCGATATCAACCGATACCGATATCAACCGATATATGCAGTCGTGGAATTAACACATTATTATGCCTAATTTGGACAACCAGGTATGGTGAAGATAAGGTACTTTTTAAAATAAGATAAATAAATTAAAAACATTTTCTTGAATAAAAAAGAAAGTACAATGTTAAAAACAGTTACATAGAAACTAGTAATGAATGAAAATTTGTAAAATTAAGTGTTAAAGGTTAGTACTATTAGTGGAGCAGCAGCACGCACAATCATGTGTGCTTACGGACTGTATCCCTTGCAGACTGTATTGATATATATTGATATATAATGTAGGAACCACAATATTGATAACAGAAAGAAATGGGGTGAGGGAAGTTTTTTGGGTTGGTGCACTAATTGTAAGTGTATCTTGTGTTTTTTATGTTGATTTAATTAAAAAAAAACAACAAAAAAAACGATACAGATAATAAAAAAAACGATACCGATAATTTCCGATATTACATTTTAACGCATTTATCGGCCGATAATATCGGCCTGCATCCCTAAAAATTAATAAAATTAACTGTTAAAGGTTAGTACTATTAGTGGACCAGCAGCACGCACAATCATGTGTGCTTACGGACTGTATCCCTTGCAGACTGTATTGATATATATTGATATATAATGTAGGAAGCAGAATATTAATAACAGAAAGAAACAACCCTTTTGTGTGAATGAGTGTGAATGGGGGAGGGAGGTTTTTTGGGTTGGTGCACTAATTGTAAGTGTATCTTGTGTTTTTTATGTTGATTTAATTAAAAAAAAAAAAAAAAACGATACAGATAAAAAAAAAAAACGATACCGATAATTTTCGATATTACATTTTAAAGCATTTTTCGACTTCTCTAATACACATATATTTATACATACACATACATATATATACACACACTCACACATACATATATATATATATATATATATATATATATATATATATATATATATATATATATATATATATATATATATATATATATATATATATATATATATATATATATATATATATATATATACATATACAGGTATATTGATATATAATGTAGGAAGCAGAATATTAATAACAGAAAGAAACAACCCTTTTGTGTGAATGAGTGTAAATGGGGGAGGGAGGTTTTTTGGCTTGGTGCACTAATTGTAAGTGTATCTTGTGTTTTTTATGTTGATTTAATTAAAAAAAACAAACAAAAAAACCGATACCGATAATTAAAAAAACGATACCGATAATTTCCGATATTACATTTTAACGCATATATCGGCCGATAATATCGGCAGGGCGATATTATCGGACATCTCTTATTATGTCATATAAAATATGTAATTATACGTAATAAATGTACTGATTCAATAAAATGGAATAAAAACAAGCATTCTGACTTTAAAAATAAGAAGTTTTGATGTGATGATGTATTGATGCAACAATGTTTTTTAAACATTGTCCACATTGTAGTACACACACGTGTAATAGTGTGTGACTGCAGGAAACTGTGATTGGGATCATAATGATGGATGTTATTGATATTATTGTATTGGAACCGACTGTACATTTCCAGCACGTAGAAAAAGTACACTAAAACATTGTCTTCAACATGGAACATTGGAAGATACACAAAACACACATTCATATTTTACCAGGCTGGGTTGTATGATTGATGTTTTATGGAATGTTTATAGAATCAATAACCGGGAGTGTGTGCACCATAAGGTGAGCGAACAATCGCTTCCAACACAACATGATTAAATGAGCAGCGCTGCAGTCCGCTTGTGTCATTTCATTACATCTCAAACACAAAGTGACTTATTCTATTACTGCATCCACACTAGAACATGTTTTTATACCAAGTACAGTAGCACAAGTGGTTCCACGACCGAGCTTGTACCTCAAAACACTCTTATCTCAAATCAGCTATTGAAATACATTCAAATGTGTTTATTCCGTGTTGGTCCTCCAAAAACTAAACAATGTTGACATGTAACTTCCCTTTATCATTAAAAAAAGATATGATATTGTATGAAAAACATTACAATGGCATGTTGATGACTACACAGAATAAAGTGAAATATGTCAAACACAGCATCTGCAGCTTTTCTGTGCTGATATAATATGATACACAGTATGTTATGGAAGATGAGAGATTTGTTAAAGTAGTTAGATATGATTTATTGATGCGAAAACACAAGTCGTTCCGGTTTAAATGTTATTTACATGAATTTTTATGTTTTTCTTTCCCCAAATCTTAATGGTTTTTAACATTAATTTTAATGTTTTCTTTAAATGAATATTACTGTTTCTCTTTACATAAATTTGACTGTTTTTTTACATGAATATTACAGTTTTTATTTACATGAATTTTAATGTTATTCTCTACATCAGGGGTCACCAACGCGGAAAAAAAGTAAACAAATCATAAACATGTTTTTAAACTTTATTTGAACTTTTTTTTATAAACGTTGACAAAGTGTTTGTGAATCGCAAGTGTTTTGTCTTCTAAAATAGCTTTTATGAAATACATAGAAACATCATTGATAAGAGTAATATTCATGTATATCAGGGGTCACCAACCTTTTTGAAAGCAAGAGCTACTTCCTGGGTACTGATTAATGCGAAGGGCTACCAGTTTGATACACACTTAAAAAAATTGCCAGAAATAGCCAATTTGCTCAATTTACCTTTAACTCTATGTTATTATCAATAATTAATGATATTTACACTTAATTGAACGGTTTAAAAGAGGAGAAAACACGAAAAAAATGACAATTAAATTTCGAAACATAGTTTATCTTCAATTTCGACTCTTTAAAATTCAAAATTCAACCGAAAAAAAGAAGAGAAAAACTAGCTAATTCGAATCTTTTTGAAAAAATTAAAAAAATAATTTATGGAACATCATTAGTAATTTTTCCTGATTAAGATTAATTTTACAAATTTGATGACATGTTTTAAATAGGTTAAAATCCAATCTACACTTTGTTAGAATATATAACAAATTGGACCAAGCTATATTTCTAACAAAGAAAAATCATTATTTCTTCTAGATTTTCCAGAACAAAATTTTTAAAAGAAATTCAAAAGACTTTGAAATAAGATTTAAATTTGATTCTACAGATTTTCTAGATTTGTCAGAATATTTTTTTTTAATTTTAATCATAATAAGTTTGAAGAAATATTTCACAAATATTCTTCGTCGAAAAAACAGAAGCTAAAATGAAGAACTAAATTAAAATTAATTTATTAATCTTTACAATAAAAAAAATATATTTACTTGAACATTGATTTAAATTGTCAGGAAAGAAGAGGAAGGAATTCAAAAGGTAAAAAGGTATATGTGTTTAAAAATCCTAAAATCATTTTTAAGGTTGTATTTTTTCTCTAAAATTGTCTTTCTGAAAGTTATAAGAAGCAAAGTAAAAAAATTAATGAATTTATTTAAACAAGTGAAGACCAAGTCTTTAAAATATTTTCTCGGATTTTCAAATTCTATTTGAGTTTTGTCTCTCTTAGAATTAAAAAGGTCGAGCAAAGCGAGACCAGCTTGCTAGTAAATAAATAAAATTTAAAAAATAGAGGCAGCTCACTGGTAAGTGCTGCTATTTGAGCTATTTTTAGAACAGGCCAGCGGGCTACTCATCTGGTCCTTACGGGCTACCTGGTGCCCGCGGGCACCACGTTGGTGACCCCTGATGTAGAGAATAACATTAAAATTCATGTAAATAAAAACTGTAATATTCATGTAAAAAAACAGTCAAATTTATGTAAAGAGAAACAGTAATATTCATTTAAAGAAAACATTAAAATTAATGTTAAAAACCATTAAGATTTGGGGAAAGAAAAACATAAAAATTTATGTAAATAACATTTAAATTTACGTAAAGAAATAGTAATATCCATTTAAAGAAAACAGTAATATTCATGTAAAAACATTCATACTCATGTAAAGAAACAGTAATATTCATGTAAAAATATTACAATTCATGTAAAAAAACAGTAATATTCATGTAAAGAAAAACAGTAATATTCTTGTAAAGAACAAGTAATATTTATGTAAAGAATAACATCAAAATCCATGAAAAGAAAAACAGTAGTATTCATGTAAAGAACAAAGTTATATTAATTTAAAGAAAACATTAAAATCAATGTAAAAAAACCCCCATTAAGATTTGTGTAAAGAAAAACATTACAATTAATGTAAAAACATTAAAATTAATGTAAAGAAAAACAGTAATATTCTTGTAAATAAAACAGTAATATTCATGTAAAAAACAATCACATTCATGTGAAGAAAAACAGAATTATTCATTTAAAGAAAACATAAAAATTAATGTTAAAAACCATTAAGATATGTGTAAAGAAAAACATAAAAATTAATATAAATAACATAAAAATGTACGTAAAGAAATAGTAATATTCATGTAAAGAAAAACTAATATTATTGTAAAAAAACAGTAATATTTATGTAAAGAAAAACAGAAATAATCATTTAAAGAAAACATTAAAATGAATGTAAAGAAGTACATGAACATTCATGTCAAGAACAATATTAAAATTCATGTATAGAAAAACATTAAAATGAATGTGAAGAAAAACAGTAATATTCTTGTAAATAAAACAGTAATATTCATGTAAAAAACAATCACATTCATGTGAAGAAAAACAGTATTATTCATTTAAAGAAAACATTAAAATTAATGTTAAAAACCATTAAGATTCGTGTAAAGAAAAACATAAAAATTAATGTAAATAACATAAACATGTACGTAAAGAAATAGTAATATTTATGTAAAGAAAACAGTAATATTCATGTATTAACATTACAATTCATGTTAAGAAAAACAGCAATACTCGTTTAAAGAAAACATTAAAACTTATGTGAAGAAAAACAGTATTATTTGTAGAGAAAATCATTGATAATGTAAACAAAAACAGTAATATTCATGTAGAGAATAATATTAAAATTCATGTAAAGAAACGGTAAAATTCATGTATATAAAAACAGTAATATTCATGTAAAAAGTATAAAAATTAATGTAAAGAAAAACAGCAATATATATATTTTTTTAAAGGTAAAATTAATGTAAAAATATTAAATTCCATGTAAAGAAAAGATAATACATGTAAAGAAAGTCATATTCATTTAAAGAAAAACAGTAATATTCATACAAAGAAGACGTTAAAAAAAAATTAAGATTTGTGTAAAGAAAAACATAAAAAAATATGTAAAGAAAAACATAACACATGCAAAGAAACAGTAATATTTATAAATTCATAATATATTCATGTAAAGAAAACTTTAAAATTCATGTAAAGAAAAACAGTAATATTCTTGTAAATAAAACAGTAACATTGATGTAAATAAAACAATAATATTCGATAACATGAACATTCATGTAAAGAAAAATATTGAAATTCATGTAAAGAAAAATATTAAAATTAATGTACAGAAAAACATTTCAATTCACGTAAAGAAAACTTTAAAATTAATGTAAAGAAAAACAGTAATATTCTTGTAAATAAAACAGCAACACTGATGTAAATAAAACAATAATATTCGATAACATGAACATTCATGTAAAGAAAAATATTGAAATTCATGTAAAGAAAAATATTGAAAATCATGTAAAGAAAAATATAAAAATTAATATACAGAAAAACATTACAATTCATGTAAAGAAAAACAGTAATATTCATGTAAAGAAAACTTTAAAATTAATGTAAAGAAAAACAGTATTATTCTTGTAAATAATACAGTAACACTGATGTAAATAAAACAATAATATTCGATAACATGAACATTCATGTAAAGAAAAATATTGAAATACATGTGAAGAAAAATATTAAAATTCATGTACAGAAAAACATTACAATTCATGTAAAGCAAACTTTAAAATTCATGTAAAGAAAAACAGTAATATTCTTGTAAATAATACAGTAACACTGATGTAAATAAAACAATAATATTCGATAACATGAACATTCATGTAAAGAAATATATTGAAATTCATGTACAGAAAAACATTACAATTCATGTACAGAAAAACATTACAATTCATGTAAAGCAAACTTTAAAATTAATGTAAAGAAAAACAGTAATATTCTTGTAAATAAAACAGTAACATTGATGTAAATAAAACAATAATATTCGATAACATGAACATTCATGTAAAGAAAAATATTGAAATTCATGTAAAAAAAAAATTGAAAATCATGTAAGGAAAAATATAAAAATTAATATACAGAAAAACATTACAATTCATGTAAAGAAAAACAGTAATATTCATGTAAAGAAAACTTTAAAATTCATGTAAAGAAAAACAGTATTATTCTTGTAAATAATACAGTAACACTGATGTAAATAAAACAATAATATTCGATAACATGAACATTCATGTAAAGAAAAATATTGAAATACATGTGAAGAAAAATATTAAAATTCATGTACAGAAAAACATTACAATTCATGTAAAGCAAACTTTAAAATTCATGTAAAGAAAAACAGTAATATTCTTGTAAATAATACAGTAACACTGATGTAAATAAAACAATAATATTCGATAACATGAACATTCATGTAAAGAAATATATTGAAATTCATGTACAGAAAAACATTACAATTCATGTACAGAAAAACATTACAATTCATGTAAAGCAAACTTTAAAATTAATGTAAAGAAAAACAGTAATATTCTTGTAAATAAAACAGTAACATTGATGTAAATAAAACAATAATATTCGATAACATGAACATTCATGTAAAGAAAAATATTGAAATTCATGTAAAAAAAAAAATTGAAAATCATGTAAGGAAAAATATAAAAATTAATATACAGAAAAACATTACAATTCATGTAAAGAAAAACAGTAATATTCATGTAAAGAAAACTTTAAAATTCATGTAAAGAAAAACAGTATTATTCTTGTAAATAATACAGTAACACTGATGTAAATAAAACAATAATATTCGATAACATGAACATTCATGTAAAGAAAAATATTTAAATACATGTAAAGAAAAATATAAAAATTACTATACAGAAAAACATTACAATTCATGTAAAGAAAAACCGTAATATTCATGTAAAGCTAACTTTAAAATTCATGTACAGAAAAACATTACAATTCATGTAAAGACAAACAGTAATATTCATGTAAATAAAACTTAAAAATTCATGTAAAGAAAAACAGTAATATTCTTGTAAATAAAACAGTAACATTGATGTAAATAAAACAATAATATTTGATAACATGAACATTCATGTAAAGAAACATATTGAAATTCATGTAAAAAAAAAATATTGAAAATCATGTAAGGAAAAATATAAAAATTAATATACAGAAAAACATTACAATTCATGTAAAGAAAAACAGTAATATTCATGTAAAGAAAACTTTAAAATTCATGTAAAGAAAAACAGTATTATTCTTGTAAATAATACAGTAACACTGATGTAAATAAAACAATAATATTCGATAACATGAACATTCATGTAAAGAAATATATTGAAATACATGTAAAGAAAAATATAAAAATTAATATACAGAAAAACATTACAATTCATGTAAAGAAAAACCGTAATATTCATGTAAAGCTAACTTTAAAATGCATGTAAAGAAGAAGAGAATAGAGATATTGACATATTGGAGGTTGCAGATGACACAAAGTTCATTTCCTCTTTTAACTGCCAGCAAACAAATAATAAAAGCCGTCTTCATTACAGCAGGAAGTTACATCATGCTTGTCAGGAGACGTCAACATGGAGGACAATTCAATTAGTGGAGCAAGCTTATCACTCAGCAACACAAACGTTTCATTATGTCAAGTCATTAACTGCACGGATGATAATAAAAGATATGATCACTACTTCCTGTGCAGTAACTAGCAAACCATTTCAACCCTCTGGGGGCTATTTAAAGGCAACCGACATCTTCTGTCAATCATTCACAATCCAAGGTTTTTAAGGTATTTTAACGAGCAATATTGGGCTCATAGCACCGCGAATAAAAGAGAACACTTCCGCTCCTAAAGCCCTTCAGAAAACATCAAAGAGACCACCAATATTAACCAAGTATTGATTAGCAATATTGTGCTAACGCAGACAAACTATATGACATACTGAGCTGCTGCATTGCCTCCGAGTTGGTGAAAGTTAATTCCAGATAATAAACCATGCTTCCCACCTGGACAGTAGAAGGTTGTGGACATAATCCCAGAAGTTGGACATTCAACTTTGACCCGGAGAGAGCGAGAAAGCAAGAAAAGACGCTCGTTTGCGGCCACCTTTTTTACTTTAACCCCTCATGAGAGTGATGATTCATTTTTTATATAAATGAGAAGATATAAACATCCCATCAGTCGGCATCCCAGTGAGAGCAGACATCGTAGAGTAAGCGATTGACTGTACATGTACTGTAAATGTATAATGTATTTATGTTATTCACATGTGAATAATGCTGTATAATAGACTGTATTTATATTATTCACACGTGAATAATGCTGTATAATAGACTGTATTTATATTATTCACATGTGAATAATGCTGTATAATAGACTATATTTATATTATTCACATGTGAATAATGCTGTATAACAGACTGTATTTATATTATTCACATGTAAATAATGCTGTGTAATAGACTGTATTTATATTATTCACATGTGAATAATGCTGTGTAATAGATTGTATTTATATTATTCACGTGTGAATAATGCTGTATAATAGACTGTATTTATATTATTCACATGTGAATAATGCTGTATAATAGACTGTATTTATATTATTCACATGTGAATAATGCTGTATAATAGACTGTATTTATATTATTCACATGTGAATAATGCTGTATAATAGACTGTATTTATATTATTCACATGTGAATAATGCTGTATAATAGACTGTATTTATATTATTCACATGTGAATAATGCTGTATAATAGACTGTATTTATATTATTCACACGTGAATAATGCTGTATAATAGACTGTATTTATATTATTCACATGTGAATAATGCTGCATAATAGACTGTATTTATATTATTCACATGTGAATAATGCTGTGTAATAGATTGTATTTATATTATTCACATGTGAATAATGCTGTATAATAGACTGTATTTATATTATTCACATGTGAATAATGCTGCATAATAGACTGTATTTATATTATTCACACGTGAATAATGCTGTATAATAGACTGTATTTATATTATTCACATGTGAATAATGCTGTATAATAGACTGTATTTATATTATTCACGTGTGAATAATGCTGTATAATAGACTGTATTTATATTATTCACATGTGAATAATGCTGTATAATAGACTGTATTTATATTATTCACATGTGAATAATGCTGTATAATAGACTGTATTTATATTATTCACATGTGAATAATGCTGTATAATAGATTGTATTGATATTATTCACATGTGAATAATGCTGCATAATAGACTGTATTTATATTATTCACATGTGAATAATGCTGTATAATAGACTCTATTTATATTATTCACATGTGAATAATGCTGTGTAATAGATTGTATTTATATTATTCACATGTGAATAATGCTGTATAATAGACTGTATTTATATTATTCACACGTGAATAATGCTGTATAATAGACTGTATTTATATTATTCACATGTGAATAATGCTGTATAATAGACTATATTTATATTATTCACATGTGAATAATGCTGTATAACAGACTGTATTTATATTATTCACATGTAAATAATGCTGTGTAATAGACTGTATTTATATTATTCACATGTGAATAATGCTGTACAATAGACTGTATTTATATTATTCACATGTGAATAATGCTGTATTATAGACTGTATTTATATTATTCACATGTGAATAATGCTGTATAATAGACTGTATTTATATTATTCACATGTGAATAATGCTGTATAATAGACTGTATTCATGTTATTCACATGTGAATAATGCTGTACAGTAGACTGTATTTATGTTATTCACATGTGAATAATGCTGTATAATAGACTGTATTTATATTATTCACGTGAATAATGCTGTATAATAGACTGTATTTATATTATTCACATGTGAATAATGTTGTATAATAGACTGTATTTATATTATTCACATGTGAATAATGCTGTATAATAGACTGTATTTATATTATTCACATGTGAATAATGCTGTATAATAGACTGTATTTATATTATTCACATGTGAATAATGCTGTATAATAGACTGTATTTATATTATTCACATGTGAATAATTCTGTATAATAGACTGTATTTATATTATTCACATGTAAAAAAATACCAAAGTGTTTATTGTCTATTGTGAGTGAACTGTGGTGCTGAAATCCCCTCAGGGATCAATAAAGTACTTTCTATTCTATTCTATTCTATTATGTTCAAAGTTTGTATTTCTTGTTTAGCACTTAACAATACTGCTACATGATGCTTCGTGTTTCACTGCCTAGTGGTTAGAGTGTCCGCCCAGAGATGGGTAGGTTGTGAGTTCAAACCCCGGCCGAGTCATACCAAAGACTATAAAAATGGGAGCCATTACCTCCCTGCTTGGCACTCAGCATCAAGGGTTGGAATTTGGGGTTAAATCAGCAAAAATGATTCCCGGGCGCAGCCACCGCTGCTGTTCAATGCTCCCCTCACCTTCCAGGGGGTGATCAAGGGTGATGGGTCAAATGCAGAGAATAATTTCGCCACACCTAGTGTGTGTGTGACTATCATTGGTACTTTAACTTTAACTTTAAAGTTGGATCTGTTTAGCACACAGTTTCTAAAACTTGTAGGTCATCTTCTTTATATTCAGGCTCAAAAATAAGGTTCTGGATCATAATTTGTAGTAAGTAATCGTTGTTGTCTCTCATGAAGTTTGAGATGATTAGTAGTGTTAAATAATTTGCATCATCATTAATACAAATAACATATCATTAACACAAATATCATCATAATACAAATAACTTACGTCATTAATGCAAATAACTTATTTCATTATTAATACAACTTATATCATTATTCATACAAATAACGTTTATCATAATACAACTCATCATTATCAATACAACTTATATCATCATTATTACAAATAACTTCTATCATTATTAATACATTTTATATCATTAATACAAATAACATATATACCATCATTAATACAACTTATATCATCATTAATATATAACTTATATCATCATTAATACGACTTCTATTATCATTAATGCAAAATACCTTACATCATTAATACAATTTATACCATCATTAATACAACTTATACCATCTAATACAACTTATATAATTATTAATACAACTTATATCATTATTAATACAAATACCTTATATCATCATTAATACAACGGGTATCATAATTAATACAAATAACTTATATCATCATTAATACGACTTCTATTATTATTACAAATAACTTATATCATCATTAATACGACTTCTATTATTATTAAAAATAACTTAAATCATTATAAATACATTTTATATAATTAATACAAATAACTTATATACCATCATTAATACAACTTATACCATCATTAACACAACGTAAATCATCATTAATACAAATAACTTATATCATCATTAATACAACATATATCATTATTATTACAAATACCGAACATCATCATTAATACAAATAACTTATACACCATCATTAATACAACGTATATCATTATTAATACAAATAACTGATATTATCATTAATACAAATAACTTATAAGTTGTATTATTGATGACATATAAGTTATTTGTATTAATGATGATGTACGTTATTTTTGCATTAATAATGATATAAGTTGTATTAATGATGGTATACATCATTATTAATACAAAGAACTTATATCATCATTAATACAACTTATATCATTATTAAAAATAACTTAGATCATTAATGCTATGTGTATCATTATTAATACAAATAACTAATATAATCATTACTACGACTTATATTATTAAAAATATATTCGATCATTAATAATACTTATATCATTAATAACACAAATAACTTATATCATCATTAATGCAATTGATATTACCATCAATACAAAGATCTTATATACCATCATTAATACAACTTACATCATCATTAATATAACTTACATCATCATTAATACAACTTCCATCATTATTAATACAACTTACATCATCATTAATACAACTTATATCATCATTAATACAACTTATATCATAATTAATACAACTTATATCATAATTAATACAATTTATATCATCATTAATACAACTTATATCATCATTAATACAAATAACTTTTATCATTATTAATACGACTTCGATTATCAATTTTACAAATAACTTTGATCATCATTAATGCAATTTATATCGTCAAAAAATAAAATAATAAAAATAACATATGATTAATACAATTAACTTACATCATAATTAATGCAACTTATATCATCATTAATACGAATAAATAATTAATATAATAATAATAATAATAATAATAACATAACAAAAATAACAAATGATCAATACAAATAACAATTATTCAAATAACAGTTATTACAAACACCAAAACTAATACAAATAACATATCATCAATACTAATGTGTACTTCTCCCTGCATGCAGTATACAACGTATAAAGGTGTATAATGTGTACTTCTGCCTGCATGTAGTATACAAAGTATAAAGGTGTATAATGTGTACTTCTGCCTGCATGTAGTATACAAAGTATACAGGTGTATAATGTGTACTTCTCCCTGCATGTAGTATACAAAGTATAAAGGTGTATAATGTGTACTTCTGCCTGCATGCAGTATACAAAGTATAAAGGTGTATAATGTGTACTTCTCCCTGCATGTAGTATACAAAGTATAAAGGTGTATAAAGTGTACTTCTGCCTGCATGAAGTATACAAAGTATAAAGGTGTATAATGTGTACTTCTCCCTGCGTGTAGTATACAAAGTATAAAGGTGTATAATGTGTACTTCTGCCTGCATGCAGTATACAAAGTATAAAGGTGTATAATGTGTACTTCTCCCTGCATGCAGTATACAAAGTGTAAAGGTGTATAATGTGTACTTCTGCCTGCATGCAGTATACAAAGTATAAAGGAGTATAATGTGTACTTCTCCCTGCATGCAGTATACAAAGTGTAAAGGTGTATAATGTGTACTTCTGCCTGCATGCAGTATACAAAGTATAAAGGAGTATAATGTGTACTTCTCCCTGCATGCAGTATACAAAGTATAAAGGTGTATAATGTGTACTTCTGCCTGCATGCAGTATACAAAGTATAAAGGAGTATAATGTGTACTTCTGCCTGCATGCAGTATACAAAGTATAAAGGAGTATAATGTGTACTTCTCCCTGCATGCAGTATACAAAGTATAAAGGTGTATAATGTGTACTTCTCTGTCTGACAGTCAAAGTGCTGCTTGTGTGCAACATGTAATTATAATAATAGTGTGCAACATGTAATTAGTGTCACTAGGAAACAAAAGAGGAACTTAGTTTTTGTTCTCTCTTCCAAGTCCAGGATTCAAATACTTGCAAAGAGTATTTTTAACATAAATTATGAACTTCATCATACTTTTTGTGCTGCGCTAAAATATGAATGTTTGTTTACATTCAGCAGCTCAGACTATTTCAAAGCTTTACAATTTATAATAATAAACTTAATGATAGTGACACTGCACTTTGTAATAGTCACACTAACCTTAATGATAGTGACACTACACTTTATGAGAGTGACACCACAGAGTAGTTGGTGATACAGTAACTCACTAAAGTGTTCAACAATATTTGCCTAAACTCTTATTATTATTATTATTATTAGTGTTGAGTTCAGACATGACACTTGTATTTATGAACAATGATCACAATGTAGCATAAAGACAATCATTACACATCTGTTGAATAAATAAGACATTCAAAATGTTCCTTTTGTCAAAGTAGTTGTCATGGTGATGAAAGTGGTATCACTGATTGTGTATTGTAAAGTCGAGCAGCACCGACTTCTGTTACAGATATGATTATTTTTATTCTAAGTGAAGCAGAAAAAGTCTCTCTTTAAGAGAATCCCAAACAATATTGCCAAAGCATTATTGTCAGTCTTCATGAACGATGCATACATTTTCATTATTTTGTTGAATATTCTTTGGTCAACTTCAGTTAAAACTGCTTTCATATTGAACACGATTGTGCTGTCACAACTCATTCCACTGAAAACATGACAACTGAAGTCATAGAAATCCATCGTGTTTCTTAGCATAAAAGCAGCAAGACAAATCTTGGCAAACGACACAAAACCCAGCAAAAGACACAAGATACAAAACTCAGCAAAAGACTCACAACCCAGCAAAAGACAAAAAAAATGCAGCAAAGGACTCACAACCCAGCAAAAGACACAAATCATTGCAGCAAAAGACAAAACCCAACAAAAGACACAAAGGCACAAAAGCAGCAAGACACAGATCTTGGCAAACGACACAAAACCCAGCAAAATACACAAGATACAAAACTCAGCAAAAGACTCACAACCCAGCAAACGACAAAAAAATGCACCAAGGACTCACAACCCAGCAAAAGACACAAATCATTGCAGCAAAAGACAAAACCCAACAAAAGACACAAAGGCACAAAAGCAGCAGGACACAGATCTTGGCAAACGACACAAAACCCAGCAAAAGACACAAGATACAAAACTCAGCAAAAGACTCACAACCCAGCAAAAGACAAAAAAATGCACCAAGGACTCACAACCCAGCAAAAGACACAAATCATTGCAGCAAAAGACAAAACCCAACAAAAGACACAAAGGCACAAAAGCAGCAAGACACAGATCTTGGCAAAAGACACAAAACCCAGCAAAAGACACACATTTTTGCAAAAAAGACTAAACCAAGTTAAAGACAAGATACAAAACTCAGCAAAAGACTCACAACCCAGCAAACGACAAAAAAATGCACCAAGGACTCACAACCCAGCAAAAGACACAAATCATTGCAGCAAAAGACAAAACCCAACAAAAGACACAAAGGCACAAAAGCAGCAGGACACAGATCTTGGCAAACGACACAAAACCCAGCAAAAGACACAAGATACAAAACTCAGCAAAAGACTCACAACCCAGCAAAAGACAAAAAAATGCACCAAGGACTCACAACCCAGCAAAAGACACAAATCATTGCAGCAAAAGACAAAACCCAACAAAAGACACAAAGGCACAAAAGCAGCAAGACACAGATCTTGGCAAAAGACACAAAACCCAGCAAAAGACACAAATCTTTGCAAAAAAGACAAAACCAAGCAAAAGAGAAAACCCAGCAAAAGTCAAATTCCAGCAAAAGAGACAGAACCAGCAGGACACAACTCTTGGCAAAAAACACAAAACCCAGCAAAATACACAAAAGCAGCAAAAGACACAAGCAGCTTAAAACACAAAAGCCGTTTAAGACACAAATCTTAGCAAAAAACACAAAAGCAGCAAAAGACACAAATCTTAGCAAAAGACAAGTTACAAAACTCAGCAAAAGACTCACAACCCAGCAAAAGACAAGAAATTGCAGCAAAAGACAAAACCCAGCAAAAGACACAAAAGCAGCGAGACACAAATCTTGGCAAAATACACAAAACCCGGCAAAAGACACAAATATTTGCATACAAGACTAAACCAAGTAAAAGACCAGATACAAAACTTAGCAAAAGACAAAACTCAGAAAAAGACACAAAACCCAGTAAGACAAATCTTTGCAAAAAAGACAAAACCCAGCAAAAGACACAAAACCCAGCAAGACAAAAATCATTGCAAAAAAGACAAAACCAAGTAAAAGACAAGACACAAAACTCAGCAAAAGACGCAAAACTCAGCAAAAGACACAAAAACTCAGCAGAAGTCACAAAACTAAGCAAAAAACACACATCTCAGCAAAAGACACAAACCCAGCAAAAGACACAAATATTTGCAAAAAAGACAAAACCGAGCAAAAGACACAAATTGAAGCAAAAGTCAAATTCCAGCAAAAGAGACAAAACCAGCAAGACACAAATCTTGGCAAAAAAACACAAAACCCAGCAAAATACACAAAAGACATAGAACTCAACAAAAGCAGCAAAATACACAAATCTTAGCACAAGACACAAAACCAGCAAAAGCCACAAAAGCAGCTTAAAACACAAATTTTAGCAAAAGGACACAAATCTTAGCAAAAGACACAAAAGCAGCAAAATACACAAATCTTAGCAAAAGATACAAATATTAGCTTACTCACCCTGCCCTGGCAGACCAGTCAGTGTGGGACTGAGATACGTGGAAGCAGCTGTGTCCAAGTCCACTCAGCATCTGTGTCCCAGTCCACTCAGCATCTGTGTCCTAGTCCACTCAGCATCTGTGTCCCAGTCCACTCAGCATCTGTGTCCTAGTCCACTCAGCATCTGTGTCCAAGTCCACTCAGCATCTGTGTCCCAGTCCACTCAGCATCTGTGTCCTAGTCCACTCAGCATCTGTGTCCCAGTCCACTCAGCATCTGTGTCCTAGTCCACTCAGCATCTGTGTCCCAGTCCACTCAGCATCTGTGTCCCAGTCCACTCAGCATCTGTGTCCTAGTCCACTCAGCATCTGTGTCCCAGTCCACTCAGCATCTGTGTCCTAGTCCACTCAGCATCTGTGTCCAAGTCCACTCAGCAGCTGTGTCCAAGTCCACTCAGCATCTGTGTCCTAGTCCACTCAGCCAGCCTTCACTGGTCCAGTTCTTTTCAAGTAGTCCAGTTCTCGTCAAACGATGACTAGACTTAAGACTAATCCTGTCACAACTGGTCTGCAGGCATGAAAAGTGACTAAGTACAACTCAAAATGGTCTTCATTAAGGAATCAGAATGAAAAAACCAAAACCAGGACTAAGGTTGGTGACCAGGGCAAGAAGGACCCACAAGCTACAATCACAGCAGCAAGGTTGAGGCCTAATTGCCAAATGCGCCACAGGTGTGTCTCTTGGCTCCGCCCCCCTTGCCAGTGGGAAAAAGCAGAGCGGAGGTCAACAGAACAAGCAAAACGTCAACAGAACAACCAAAACATGGAACAAAAAAACAATAAAAGACAATTTCCACTTGGAAAACAAAAACTGATTGTTACTTAAATCCTGACTTCCTCATTTTGATATTGTTTTATTAATTTTAGTTAAAGTCTTTTATATACTGTGCTCCTAAGTTAATGTGGTTGATCAATTTGAATTGATGTACTATTAATAGTCAAGGCGTAGAGTGGGGGGCTTTTGGTTCTCGTCTAGAGCGACGGTCGGCCAAGGGGCTCTGCTTTACTTCCAGACAGACTAGCAGAGGTGGAGCTCTCTCCCTTCTAGACCCAAGTCCACCACAGGGTCATCCAGCAGTGACATGACCTCTGGCTCCTCTTCAGTTCCTGACACGTTAATAAGCACCTCGTGGTTCTCCGGGACAATCATTGTCTGAAGGTAGGACTGATTCAGGATTGAGATTAGGTACCTCTCTTTGGAAATGATTGGTGAGGAAGTCAATCAATCAATGTTTATTTATATAGCCCTAAATCACGAGTGTCTCAAAGGGCTGCACAAGCCACAACGACATCCTCGGCTCAGATCCCACATCAGGGCAAGAAAAACTCCACCCAATGGGATACAATGAGAAACCTTGGAGGGGACTGCAGATGTGGTAACCCCCAACCCCCCTGGGCGACCGGTGCAATGGACGTCGAGTGGATCTAGCATAATATTGTGAGAGGCCAGTCCATAGTGGATCTAACATAATATTGTGAGAGGCCAGTCCATAGTGGATCTAACATAAAATTGTGAGAGTCCAGTCCATAGTGGATCTAACATAATATTGTGAGAGTCCAGTCCATAGTGGATCTAACATAATATTGTGAGAGGCCAGTCCATAGTGGATCTAACATAATATTGTGAGAGGCCAGTCCATAGTGGATCTAACATAATATTGTGAGAGTCCAGTCCATAGTGGATCTAACATAATAGTGAGAGTCCAGTCCATAGTGGATCTAACATAATATTGTGAGAGTCCAGTCCATAGTGGATCTAACATAATAGTGAGAGTCCAGTCCATAGTGGGGCCAGCAGGAAACCATCCCGAGCGGAGACAGGTCAGCAGTGCAGAGACGTCCCCAACCGATGCACAGACGAGCGGTCCACCCCGGGTCCCGACTTTGGACAGCCAGCACTTCATCCGTGGCCACCGAACCTGTGCCCCCCCCCCCCCCTCCACGAAGGAGAGGGGGGCCGAGAAGAAAAGAGACGGCAGATCAACTGGTCTAAAAGGGGGGTCGATTTAAAGCCTAGAGTATACAAATGAGTTTTAAGATGGGACTTAAATGCTTCTACTGAGGTAGCATCTCTAACTGTTACTGCTAGAACATTCCAGAGTACTGGAGCCCGAATAGAAAACGCTCTATAGCCCGCAGACTTTTTTTGGGCTCCGGGAATCACTAATAAGCCGGAGTTCTTTGAAGGCGGATTTCTTGCCGGGACATATGGTACAATACAATCAGCAAGATAGGATGGAGCTAGACCGTGTAGTATTTTATACGTGAGTAGTAAAACCTTAAAGTCACATCTTAAGTGCACAGGAAGCCAGTGCAGGTGAGCCAGTATAGGCGTAATATGATCAAACTTTCTTGTTCTAGGGCATAAGAAACCGACTCTCTTTGAGCTGGAGACATGTACCACAAATCACGGTCCTCACATTCTGACCATCATTTGTTTGTATTGTCATCTGATGAAAGCCTGGTGAAGGGTATCTCCTCTTCATCAACGGGGAACCGGATCTGGCATCCGTTTGGCAGGACATGGTCTGTATGCAGATTTTTAACAATGACACGAGACGTTTCTGGCCTGAATCCTTTAACCGGCAGGTTTGGTAGCTTTTCAAACTCTATATAGCACATATGTCAGAGTCAAGGCCCGCGGGCCATATCCGGCCCGCGAGAAGGTTTTTTACGGCCCTTGGGATGATCTTGATTTATTATTAGAACCGGCCCGCAGACCGCAGATCTTTTTATTTTTTTATTTTTTTTTTTTTATTTTTTTTTTAGACCGCAGATCTTTTACACGCACCAAGCGGATGCCGGTCCAAGGTTCCGAAAGGGGGCGAGCGGCCCGCCGGGACGCGCCTGCCGGCCGAAGGCCTGCAGCCCGGCCGTCAGTCGCGGAGCCCGCCGTGCCACGCGCGCCAAGGGGGCGGGCCGAAACCCGGCCCCGAGGCCCTGAGACTTCTGCTTTGTTTCCCCAAACCGCGCGTCACCGCCGGGCCCGCACCACCGTCGGGCTGCAGCCCGAGCGTCGGTGGCGGAACCCATCATGTGCCGCGCGCGCCAAGCGGAGCGGGGGGGTCAAGCGGGCCGAAACCCGCAGGCCACCCCCTCACCACGAGGCCCTGAGACTTCTGCGTTTGACCCCTACGCGCGGCCCGTCGGGACGCGCCCGCCGTCAAGCCACGAGGGCCAGCCGTCGGGTCGCGGAGCCCGCCGTGCCACGCGCGCCAAGGGGCGGGCCGAAACCAGCGGGGGGTTTCGGGCACCCAACTCGCCTCCCTCTCACGGAGGGAGGAGGGGGGTTTAATGTGAACATTACTGTGCAATCACATATTTAGAGTTTTTACTCAATTCAAGTTTAAAAGTTAAAGTTTAATATTTGTTTTCACTGCATGTTACTTCTCCTTAAACAAAGTGTTGTTTTTGATTTATAGATTTTTGCACTTTATTTTATTGTATTTCAGTTGAGTGGATGATAGAAAATTGCTATTGTTTTTTTCTTTGAAGTAAATTTAGCCCACTTTTGCTAAAATAGAAAATATAGGCTACTGATGGTGCCTTGAATACCGGTTTCTTTCATTTAATGTTCATGTTATGGGGATTTTTATATAAAGGAAATTTGTCTTTTGTGTCTGTTGAAAATTAAAGATTACTGACAGAGCCATAAGAAAATATTGCTTTATTTATCTGATCATATTGGAATATATTTGTTAGGTTTTCAGTAGGTTCAATTAGGTTCACTAGACTATATGCGTCATTTAAAAATTTTTCAATGAACATTCGAACAGTCCGGCCCTCGGCTTGTAGCTAAATTTTTTATTTGGCCCTCCGTCCATTTGACTTTGACACCCCTGCTATATAGGGACTTGAGTTCCATTTATCGCTAGGTTTATTCTTGCCAGGTTCACCTGTGGCTCGAATAGGGACTCGGTCTCTGTGTTCCAGAACTTAATTCCCTGCTTTCATGTCACAGTGTCTCTTTTTTCGTTGGCTGTTTTTGGCTTTTATACGGTCACAGTTTATAAGCTCTCTGTAACTCTACCTTCATATTTTGCACAAACTTCAGGTAGGTTTGGTTGTCGTTCCGTAACAACCGAGGTCAACAGGCAGGCAGGCAGGCTCCACATTAGATCGTACGGCGAGTGGCCTCTTGCGTCATTACGTGTACAGTTTTAAGCATGGACTAGTGAACTACTGTGTTGGCTGCACTTTGGCTTTTGAGAAGAAAGTCTCAAGGATGGATAAGAGTGTTAGGTTGAAGCGCTGTGGTTGGAGGTCACCTTGGGGGTGATAGGGAGTCGTTCTTTCTTCTTCTTTCGTGTATCGTCTTCATATGTCCATCTTCGTGTCGTGTAGCCACTCCCTCGTCTCAGGTCCCACTTGGAAGAGGCCCTCCTCTGAAGGTGGTCTATGCCGGGGACAGGTGGTGATGATGTGGTCGGCAGTCTGCTCAGGCTCCCCGCACTCACATGCTGCACTGTCTGTTAGGCCCCACTTCTTCATGGACGCTTTGAAGCAACCAACCCCTGTGCGAAGGCGGTTCAGGAGGGTCCATTGCCGGCTAGGTAGATCTTCTCCCTCCACGCCACCTCCAGGATCCTGGATGTAATGGTGTAGGCGTGTCTGTCCTGCTGACTCCCACTCCTGCTTCCATTCCGCTGCCAGCCAGGCTTTGGTTGTCAGATCCTCCGGGATGGAAATAAGCATCTCTTGTGCGGCCTGATTGTATGGGTGGCGGGACTCGAGTCTGCTTGGAGGTGTTGCCATGGTGGTGGTTTCATGGAGAAGGTGCCAGCTGTTTTCCTGGGCTTTCCTTGCCAGGGCAAGGGTAGCGGCCTCTCGCCGTAGGCCGGCTGGCGCTATCCCTGCTAGGACTGGCAGGTAGAATACGGGGGTGGGTTTCAGGCAGCCACTTATGATCCGGAGGGCATTGTTGATGGCCGTATCGACCTTCTTGGCATGTTGGTTTCTACACCAGGTTGGGGCACACTACTCAGCTGCAGAGAATATGAGGGCTTGTGTGGAGATACGTAGTACCTTGGCCGAGGCCCCCCAGGTTGTACCAGCTAGGCACCGGATGAGTGAGACCCTTGCTGTTACTTTAGCCCTCACTTCATCCAAATGTTGTTTGTAGGACAGTGTCCTGTCCAAGCGTACGCCCAGGTACTTTGGGGCCTGCTGGAACTCCAGGGGTTTGTTGTCCACTAAGATCTCCAGCTCCCTTCTTGCTTCCCTGTTGCAGAGGTGGAATGCTGCTGATACAGTCTTTCCCTTACTGAGCTGCAGTCGCCAGCTTCGAAGGTAGGCAGCCAGTCGTTCTTTGATGGAACTGCTCTCCAAATTGCGTGGATTCTCACCGGCAGAGGGAGAATAGTGGACAAAGAAGCTCTCTGATCTTTGCATGTACAGGCCTGGGTGTGACCGGTAGAACGATCAGTGAGCACAAGGACAGAGAATCATGTTCAATGGCTGAAAAGTGGTCAAGAGGGCTGTTGCTTGAGATGTGGTGCAAGGGTACGACTCGATGAGGCACGGTTTTTCGGGCATAAAACCACAGCTTTGTTTATAGTTAGTGAAATCAGTCACCATTTTAGGCCCCAAAAAATCTCTCTAAATCGCTTGACGGTTCGATCGACCCCAAGATGATGGTCTAAACTAACATGGCAGGAAGAGTTGTAAAGTTTGAGGGCCTGTGGGCCTTAAAGCTGTTTTATGTATTAATCCATCTTGTATCAGAAGTTTGGGGCTGTCTATTTGCCTAAGCAGAAGTTCTAGATGACCAGGAGCTGGCCAGACTCCAACCTTGACTGCTTCCTTGGCAAGACAGATATAGGTCTTGAGCTCTGGTTGAATCCGTTTTACTTAGTCTTAATCTGGGCACTCTAAGGATTGAGTCGCACTTTCTGGATGGCAGAGATCTTTAACACCTGAGGGTTATATTTTCTTCCCTGGACAGCCAATCAGCATCACCATTTTCTGTATCCGGCTTGTATTGAATATCAAAATCATACATTGTGAGGGCATCCAACCATCAATGTAGCCGATTTTCTGTCCGTACAGTAAACTGAGGTCCTTAAAGATAATTATGAAATTTTGTTTAAAAATAAACCCTAACATGACATATGCTCATGCGCAACATAAATAACAACATACATAATAATAAAACAGTCCTTGAAGAAAGTGTCATTTTTTCAGATGCATTTTTCCATCTTCAGTTGCTTCGATTTTCTCTTCTGGATCCATAAATTCTCTGCGCACTTCTTGTGTTAATGAAAGGAAAGCAAAGCACTTCTGGGAATTGACCAATTATCACATTTCTGTCACATGTGTAAACGTGTGAAGTGAAATATGGCCGACACTAATCCATGGGAAGATCCTTTCAGTCGGATTGACTTAGGAAACAACTGAACACAAACAGAAATCCAACGTAAATATAAACATAAACATAAACATGAAGCTAACATAAATATAAACCTAAACATGAACCTAACATAAGTATAAACATAAACATCAACCCAACATTAACATGAACATAAACCCAGCATAAATACAAACATCAACATTAACATTAACATAAATCCAACATAAACATAAACTCAACATGAATACAAACAGAACAACTACATTAACATGAATATAAACATGGACATAAACATAAACACAAATACAAACATAAACCCAACATTCTGATGTACTGTTACATTCTCTACTTACTTCTACTACATTCTTATGTACTGTTACATTCTGTAATTATTTATACTACATTATGATGTACTGTTACATTCTCTACTTACTTCTACTACATTCTTATGTACTGTTACATTCTCTACTTACTTCTACTACATTCTGATGTACTGTTACATTCTCTACTTACTTCTACTACATTCTGATGTACTGTTACATTCTCTACTTACTTCTACTACATTCTGATGTACTGTTACATTCTCTACTTACTTCTACTACATTCTGATGTACTGTTACATTCTCTACTTACTTCTACTACATTCTGATGTACTGTTACATTCTCTACTTACTTCTACTACATTCTTATTTACTGTTACATTCTCTACTACTACTACATTCTTATGTACTGTTACATTCTCTACTTACTTCTACTACATTCTGATGCACTGTTACATTCTCTACTTATTTCTACTACATTCTGATGTACTGTTACATTCTCTACTTATTTCTACTACATTCTGATGTACTGTTACATTCTCTACTTACTTATACTACATTCTGATGTACTGTTACATTCTGTACTTACTTCTACTACATTCTGATGTACTGTTATATTCTCTACTTACTTCTACTACATTCTTATGTACTGTTACATTCTCTACTTACTTCTACTACATTCTGATGTACTGTTACATTCTCTACTTATTTCTACTACATTCTAATGTACTGTTACATTCTCTACTTATTTCTACTACATTTTGATGTACTGTTAAATTCTCTACTTACTTCTACTACATTCTGATGTACTGTTACATTCTCTACTTACTTCTACTACATTCTTATGTACTGTTACATTCTGTACTTACTTCTATTACATTCTTATGTACTGTTACATTCTCTACTTACTTTTACTACATTCTGATGTACTGTTACATTCTCTACTTACTTCTACTACATTCTTATGTACTGTTAGATTCTCTACTTACTTCTACTACATTCTTATGTACTGTTACATTCTCTACTTACTTCTACTACATTCTGATGTACTGTTAGATTCTCTACTTACTTCTACTACATTCTTATGTACTGTTACATTCTCTACTTACTTCTACTACATTCTGATGTACTGTTACATTCTCTACTTATTTCTACTACATTCTAATGTACTGTTACATTCTCTACTTATTTCTACTACATTTTGATGTACTGTTACATTCTCTAATTATTTCTACTACATTCTGATGTACTGTTACATTCTGTACTTACTTCTACTACATTCTGATGTACTGTTACATTGTCTACTTACTTCTACTACATTCTGATGTACTGTTACATTCTCTAATTATTTCTACTACATTCTGATGTACTGTTACATTCTGTACTTACTTCTACTACATTCTTATGTACTGTTACATTCTGTACTTACTTCTACTACATTCTTATGTACTGTTACATCCTCTACTTACTTCTACTACATTATGATGTACTGTTACATTCTCTACTTATTCTACTACATTCTGATGTACTGTTACATTCTCTACTTACTTCTACTACATTCTGATGTGCCGTTACATTCTCTACTTACTTCTACTACATTCTTATGTACTGTTACATTCTCTAATTATTTATACTACATTCTTTTGTACTGTTACATTCTCTACTTACGTCTACTACATTCTGATGTACTGTTACATTCTCTACTTACTTCTACTACATTCTGATGTACTGTTACATTCTCTACTTATTTCTACTACATTCTGATGTACTGTTACATTCTCTACTTACTTCTACTACATTCTGATGTGCTGTTACATTCTCTACTTACTTCTACTACATTCTAATGTACTGTTACATTCTCTAATTATTTCTACTACATTCTGATGTACTGTTACATTCTGTACTTACTTCTACTACATTCTTATGTACTGTTACATTCTCTACTTACTTCTACTACATTCTGATGTACTGTTACATTCTCTACTTACTTCTACTACATTCTGATGTACTGTTACATTCTCTACTTCTACTACATTCTGATGTACTGTTACATTCTCTACTTACTTCTACTACATTCTTATGTACTGTTACATTCTCTACTTACTGCTACTACATTCTTATGTACTGTTACATTCTCTACTTACTGCTACTACATTGTTATTATTTCCTTATATTTTTCCCTTGCTTTGTTTTTCATGAGATGTCAAATTTCAATGAACTTCATTCCTTCATGCTAACAGGTGCTAGCATGAGACGCAGATGAGAGCCGTGAGAAAGGCACACCTGTCAGGTGACAAAGACGTGGTCTCTGCACAGCAAACGCACATTAGCGCTGGACCTTTGACGCGGCGTTCATGCAGCCCAAATGAGCACGGATAGTTTCAGTTAAGCCGAGGAACGGGGCGAGGGTCACTTCGTGCTGATGTCAGCTTGACATCAAAAAACAAGTTTGGTGGTTGCATCATCACTTTGGGACAGTTGGAAAGTACTTTGGTGTACATGAAAAAGTACTTTTCCTTCTCTCGCCGTGGTTTCATCTCACAAAATGTTTGTGTTGACACGATGATTGCAAACACCTCAAGCCAGAAGAACTTGAAGACAACCTTGAAGTGACTTTGCTGCGCAAACTTCTGGGAAGACTTAAAATAAGGTTGAAATGTCTTCAGCACGACTTCAATTCATTACAACAAAATGCAGTTTGTATGTGACAGGACAGGACTGTCATGCCAGAGTCCTGTGATGGTCACGTGACTGTCATGCCAGAGTCCTGTGATGGTCACGTGACTGTCATGCCAGAGTCCTGTGATGGTCACGTGACTGTCATGCCAGAGTCCTGTGATGGTCACGTGACTGTCATGCCAGAGTCCTGTGATGGTCATGTGACGGTCACGTGACTGGCATGCCAGAGTCCTGTGATGGTCACGTGACTGTCATGCCAGAGTCCTGTGATGGTCATGTGACGGTCACGTGACTGGCATGCCAGAGTCCTGTGATGGTCATGTGACGACCAGGTGACTGTCATGTGAGAGTCATGTGATGGGTCAAGTGACGGTCACGTGACTGTCATGTGACGGCCACGTAACTGTCATGTGAGAGTCAAGTGATGGTCATGTGACAACCACGTGACAGTCATGTAAGAGTCCTGTAACGGTCATGTGACGGCCACGTACAGTCCTGTGACGGTCACATGACAGTCATGTAACAGTCATGTGATGGTCACGTGACAGCCATGTAACAGTCATGTTACAGTCATGTGACAGCCACGTGAGAGTCCTGTGACAGTCAAGTAACAGTCATGTGACAGTCATGTGGTGGTCACGTCACAGCCATGTAACAGTCATGTAAGTCACGTGACAGCCACGTGATAGTCATGTAACAGTCATGTGACAGTCATGTGGTGGTCACGTCACAGCCATGTAACAGTCATGTAAGTCACGTGACAGCCACGTGATAGTCATGTAACAGTCATGTGACAGTCATGTAACAGTCATGTGACGGTCACATGACAGTGATGTAACAGTCATGTGACGGTCACGTGACAGCCATGTAACAGTCATGTGACAGTCATGTAACAGTCACGTGACAGTCATGTAACAGTCATGTGACAGTCACGTGACTGTCATGTAACAGTCATGTGGCGGTCATGTGGCGGTCATGTGACAGTCATGTGACAGTCATGTGACGGTCACGTGACAGTCATGTAAAAGTCATGTGACAGTCACGTGACAGCCATGTAACAGTCATGTAAGTCATGTGACGGTCACGTGACAGTCATGTAACAGTCACGTGACAGTCATGTAACAGTCATTTGACGGCCATGTGACAGTCATGTAACAGTCACGTGACAGCCATGTGACAGTCATGTAACAGCCATGTGACGGTCACATGACAGTGATGTAACAGTCATTGGACAGTTATGTAACAGTCGTTTGACGGCCATGTGACAGTCATGTGACGGTCAAGTGACAGCCATGTAACAGTCACGTGACAGTCATGTAATAGTCATGTGACAGCCACGTGAAAGTCCTGTGACAGTCATGTAACAGTCATGTGGCGGTCACGTGACAGTCATGTAACAGTCATGTGTCAGTCACGGGACAGTCATGTAACAGTCATGGGACAGTCATGTGACTGTCATGTAACAGTCATGTGACAGTCACGTGACTGTCATGTAACAGTCATGTAACAGTCATGTGGCGGTCATGTGACGGTCACGTGACAGTCATGTAGCAGTGACGTAACAGTCATGTAACAGTCGTTTGACGGCCATGTAACAGTCATGTGACGTCACGTGACAGTCATGTAACAGTGATGTAACAGTCATGTAACAGTCGTTTGACGGCCATGTAACAGTCATGTGACGGTCACGTGACTGTCATGTAACAGTCACGTAACAGTCCTGTGACGTCATGTAACAGTCATGTGGCGGTCATGTGACAGTCATGTAAGTCATGTGACGGTCACGTGACAGTCATGTAAAAGTCATGTGACAGTCACGTGACAGTCATGTAACAGTCACGTGACAGCCACGTGACAGTCATGTAGCAATCATGTGACAGTCATTTGACGGCCATATGACAGTCATGTGACGGTCACATGGCTGTCACGTGACCATTACATGACTGTCACGTGACAGTCATGTAACAGTCACGTGACAGCCATGTAAAAAGCCATGTGACGGTCACATGACAGTGATGTAACAGTCATGGGACAGTCATGTAACAGTCCTTTGATGGCCATGTGACAGTCATGTGACGGTCAAGTGACAGCCATGTAACAGTCATGTGACAGTCATGTGACAGCCACGTGAAAGTCCTGTGACAGTCATGTAACAGTCATGTGGCGGTCACGTGACAGTCATGTAACAGTCATGTGACAGTCACGTGACTGTCATGTAACAGTCATGTAACAGTCATGTGGCGGTCACATGACAGTCATGTGACTCTCAGGTGTCAGCTCAGCTCGTTTGTTTTAGCCAGCGTCCCTCGCGATTTTGTTCTTGTGATTGTTGCTCCTAAAATGCTTGAATTCAAAGCAGCATTTTCAAAAAGTTGCAGCAAAAGTTGCAATGTTTTGAGGCTTATTTTTTTCCCCTCTAATAACTTTGACTTGTTTATGACTTCATCACCAATGTTTGAAGTGTTAACCTGAAAAAAAGCACAGGATTTGTACAAATACTGTGTTGTTGTACTCATTTTACAGCACACAGACTTCCAAACACATCCTCAGACTTTAAAGGCCTACTGAAATGAATTTTTTTTATTTAAACGGGGATAGCAGATCCATTCTATGTGTCATACTTGATCATTTCGCGATATTGCCATATTTTTGCTGAAAGGATTTAGTAGACAACATCGACGATAAAGTTCGCAACTTTTGCTCGCTGATAAAAAGAAGCCTTGCCTGTACCGGAAGTAGCGTGACGTCACAGGAGCTAGTATTCCTCACAATTCCCCGTTGTTTACAATGGAGCGAGAGAGATTCGGACCGAGAAAGCGACGATTACCCCATTAATTTGAGCGAGGATGAAAGATTCGTGGATGAGGAACGTGAGATTGAAGGACTAGAGTGCAGTGCAGGATGTATCTTTTTTCGCTCTGACCGTAACTTAGGTACAAGGTCTCATTGGATTCCACACTCTCTCCTTTTTCTATTGTGGATCACGGATTTGTATTTTAAACCACCTCGGATACTATATCCTCTTGAAAATGAGAGTCGAGAACGCGAAATTGACATTCACAGTGACTTTTATCTCCACGACAATACATCAGCGAAGCTCTTTAGCTACGGAGCTAACGTGATAGCATCTGGCTCCAATGCAGATAGAAACAAAATATATAAACCCCTGACTGGAAGGATAGACAGAAGATCAACAATACTATTAAACCGTGGACATGTAAATACACGGTTAATGCTTTCCAGCCTGGCGAAGCTTAACAATGCTGTTGCTAACGACGCCATCGAAGCTAACTTAGCAACTTAGCAACTGGACCGCACAGAGCTATGATAAAAACATTAGCGCTCCACCTACGCCAGCCAGCCCTCATCTGCTCATCAACACCTGTGCTCACCTGCGTTCCAGCGATCTACGGTGCGACGAAGGACTTCACCCGATCACAGATGCGGTGGTGGCTAGCATCGGCTAGCGCGTCTGCTATCCAAGTAAGTCCTCCCGGTTGTGTTGCTGCAGCCAGCCGCTAATACACCGATCCCACCTACAGCTTTCTTCTTTGCAGTCTTCATTGTTCATTAAACAAATTGCAAAAGATTCACCAACACAGATGTCCAGAATACTGTGGAATTAAAAATTAGTAAAATTAATTGTTAAAGGTTAGTACTATTAGTGGAGCAGCAGCACGCACAATCATGTGTGCTTACGGACTGTATCCCTTGCAGACTGTATTGATATATATTGATATATAATGTAGGAAGCAGAATATTAATAACAGAAAGAAACAACCCTTTTGTGTGAATGAGTGTAAATGGGGGAGGGAGGTTTTTTGGGTTGGTGCACTAATTGTAAGTGTATCTTGTGTTTTTTATGTGGATTTAATAAAAAAAAACCCGATACAGATAATAAAAAAAACGATACCGATAATTTCCGATATTACATTTTAACGCATTTATCGGACATCCTTAAAAATTAGTAAAATTAATTGTTAAAGGTTAGTACTATTAGTGGAGCAGCAGCACGCACAATCATGTGTGCTTACGGACTGTATCCCTTGCAGACTGTATTGATATATATTGATATATAATGTAGGAACCAGAATATTGATAACAGAAAGAAATGGGGGGAGGGAGGTTTTTTGGGTTGGTGCACTAATTGTAAGTGTATCTTGTGTTTTTTATGTTGATTTAATTAAAAAAAACGATACAGATAATAAAAAAAACGATACCGATAATTTCCGATATTACATTTTAACGCATTTATCGGACATCCTTAAAAATTAGTAAAATTAATTGTTAAAGGTTAGTACTATTAGTGGAGCAGCAGCACGCACAATCATGTGTGCTTACGGACTGTATCCCTTGCAGACTGTATTGATATATATTGATATATAATGTAGGAACCAGAATATTAATAACAGAAAGAAACAACCCTTTTGTGTGAATGAGTGTAAATGGGGGAGGGAGGTTTTTTGGGTTGGTGCACTAATTGTAAGTGTATCCTGTGTTTTTTATGTTGATTTAATAAAAAAAACAAACGATACAGATAATAAAAAAAACCGATATCGATAATTTCCGATATTACAGTTTAACGCATTTATCGGCCGATAATATCGGCAGGCCGATATTATCGGACATCCTTAAAAATTAGTAAAATTAATTGTTAAAGGTTAGTACTATTAGTGGACCAGCAGCACGCACAATCATGTGTGCTTACGGACTGTATCCCTTGCAGACTGTATTGATATATATTGATATATAATGTAGGAACCAGAATATTGATAACAGAAAGAAATGGGGGGAGGGAGGTTTTTTGGGTTGGTGCACTAATTGTAAGTGTATCTTGTGTTTTTTATGTTGATTTAATTAAAAAAAACGATACAGATAATAAAAAAAACGATACCGATAATTTCCGATATTACATTTTAACGCATTTATCGGCCGATAATATCGGCAGGCCGATATTACCGGACATCCCTAAAAATTAGTAAAATTAAGTGTTAAAGGTTAGTACTATTAGTGGACCAGCAGCACGCACAATCATGTGTGCTTACGGACTGTATCCCTTGCAGACTGTATTGATATATATTGATATATAATGTAGGAAGCAGAATATTAATAACAGAAAGAAACAACCCTTTTGTGTGAATGAGTGCAAATGGGGGAGGGAGGTGTTTTGGGTTGGTGCACTAATTGTAAGTGTATCTTGTGTTTTTTATGTTGATTTAATAAAATTAAAAAAAAACAAAAAAAAACAAAAAAACGATACCGATAATTTCCGATATTACATTTTAACGTATATATCGGCCGATAATATCGGAGGTTTTTTGGGTTGGTGCACTAATTGTAAGTGTATCTTGTGTTTTTTATGTTGATTTAATTTAAAAAAAAACAAAAAAACAAAAACAAAAAAAAAACGATACCGATAATTAAAAAAAACGATACCGATAATTTCCGACATTACATTTTAACGCATATATCGGCCGGCATTGATACATAAACTATCAGACTGCGTGGTCGCTAGTAGTGGCTTTCAGTAGGCCTTTAATGTCAACTTTCTGTTCTATAAAATTAGAGAACGAATCACCACCAATGACTGACTTAGTGTCTGCTGCCTGCTCTGTCGTCCTCATCTTGCAGAAATATGTTTTACACTCACAAGTCTTTGTCCATCTTAAACATTCATTTATGCTCCAACATTACCCCCGCACGTTAACAACATTTGCCTTTATATATCTGTACTTTTGTAAGTTCAAGTTGCTTCACTGTTGTAAGGCCGCATGTGTCCTTCACAAACACAGCTATTGTTGACACTATTGTTGTCGACACGATGGTTGTCGACACTATGGTTGTTGACACTACTATTGTGGAGACCGAAGCTCAGTGAGTGGGCGCCGCGGTTCAAAAAGTCCTCCTCACACGGGCGGAACAAAGAGAAGCGCACAGCGTGAATCACAACAATCATGTGGGACGCTTGAATAAACTTCCAGGCGAATAATAATGCGGGATAATAACGTCAGCACTCGGCCTGGCAGAAGCGTGACCAAAGGCGATGTTTACTCACCGTGCTGAAAAAGAAGGAGAATAAATAATGGGTGTCTTCTAATGGCTGCAAGAGTGTCACACACAGCACTTTAATATCATCAAATGTTCCTGAAAGCCTCTCAAGTAAGTACTTGGCATGGAAACAAGACACTTTTGTGTTGTGGATGATTAAGAACCACTTCTGTTTTGGGACGCTAAACGCTAACAAAGTGCCGTATTTTCCGGACCATAGGGCGCACCGGATTTTAAGGCGCAGTGCCGATGAGCGGGTCTAGTCAGGTCTATTTTCATACCAAAAGGCGCACCGGATTATAGGGCGCATTAAAGGGGTCATATTATTATTTTTTTTTTCTAAATTGAAAACACTTCGGCATGGACTACAAAGGCGGAGGCGCGCACATTTTCAGGACTAATGCAGATCCCAAATACAGATCAGCAGGTAAGAAAAGTTGCTTTTGCATAACATTGCGAAACAAAACGCCAGATAATACGTCTTACCTTATACACGCACCATAATGGCCGTGTGGTTAGAGTGTCCGCCCTGAAGCGGTAGGTCGTGACTCATACCAAAGACTATAAAAACGGGAGCCAATACCTCCCCGCTTGGCACTCAGCATCAAGGGTCGGAATTGGGGGTTAAATCACCAAAAATGATTCCCGGGCGCGGCCACCGCTGCTGCTCACTGCTCCCCTCACCTCCCAGGGGGTGATCAATGGTGATGGGTCAAATGCAGAGAATAATTTCGCCACACCTAGTGTGTGTGTGTGACTATCATTGGTACTTTAACTTAATAATACTCCTATGTTGAAGCGCAGTACGTCTGACTATGGTAGCTGGAATGCTCCGATAATCCATCAAGCGGTGCGGCTTCATAGCTTACCAAAGTCCTACTAAAACGTTCTGATGGATTTCTGAGCGCCGTGTGCAATGTTCTATAGTTTCAATGGAACATGTAAAATGTTGGTGTTGTTTACTCGAGTCATATTGCAGTCTACACGTATCTCTTATGTGTGACTGCCATCTACTGGCCACACTTATCATTTCACCATGTACCCAAATAAAATTGCTTCGAGGTCGGTAAGCACAACCAGAGTTATGCCGTACATTAGGCACACCGGGTTATAAGGCGTGCTGTTGATTTTGGAGAAAATGAAAGGATTTTAAGTGTGCCTGTAGTCCGAAAAATACGGTAATACGGATTATGGCATAAATGAAGTTTCTTAATATTTTAAGAACGCCAGCAGCTTGCTAACAGGTGTTAGCATTCCTGTTTTTCCGCCGCTCCCAGTCTGTGGAACGCTCTCCCTGACCACCTGAGGGCACCACAGACTGTGGATGCTTTTAAAAAAGGCTTAAAAACCCTTATTTAGATACATGCATACTAGTTTTAGCTATTTGGCTGTTCTAGTTTTGATTTTTTATTATCTTTTTATTTTATTTTTTATACACTGTAGCACTTTGAGGTTGTTTACTCAATATAAAGTGCTTTTTACAAATAAAATCTATTATTTTATTTATTTTTTTTTACAAAGAAAGCCGCCAATCACAGCGGTCTCGTACGTGCTCACGCCAAAGCATTCCCCCAGAAACAAGCAACACTTTATAAGTGTGTGATGTGGGCGTGGCCTACACGCTGCACACAATATATGCAGGAATGTTATATTACTAATTACATGTGATGTAATAATAATATCATCAAACAACCACTTTGTGCGTGCAAAGGTTGAAAAGAAGCGGGTGCACGTCATGAATCATTTTCTTAGAATAACACCAAAGTATTCTTTTCTAAGACAACACATCTTTCAATTATCATATTTATTTATGCATTTTGCCTCCTCTCCAAACGCAAACTTATTATTTTGTGCTTTGGAAACGTTTGAAAAAGCCGCCTCCGGCGTTTGTGTCCGAAGAAATGTGCAACATTATCTTTTAAAGCTCGTCAAACTTGGAGTAGTTTCACAAACACTGCAAGTCATAAAGATAATGTACACATTTTTGACAAGTATAATAAATACAGATATAATACCTGTAATATAAGGAAATATGCATGACAATCAATGTTGATGTAAATATATATGCACACTAGTATAATAACCCATAATACACTCTTTGTACTCACACACTTTACTGCTCTAGTATAATAACCCATAATACACTCTTTGTACTCACACACTTTGCTGCTCTAGTATAATAACCCATAATACACTCTTTGTACTCACACACTTTATTAGTGTAGTATAATAATCCATAATACACTCTTTGTACTCACACACTTTACTGCTCTAGTATAATAACCCATAATATACTCTTTGTACTCACACACTTTACTGCTCTAGTATAATAACCCATAATATACTCTTTGTACTCACACACTTTACTGCTCTAGTATAATAACCCATAATACACTCTTTGTACTCACACACTTTACTAGTCTAGTATAATAACCCATAATACACTCTTTGTACTCACACACTTTGCTGCTCTAGTATAATAACCCATAATACACTCTTTGTACTCACACACTTTACTAGTCTAGTATAATAACCCATAATACACTCTTTGTACTCACACACTTTACTAGTCTAGTATAATAACCCATAATACACTCTTTGTACTTACACTTTACTGCTCTAGTATAATAACCCATAATACACTCTTTGTACTTACACACTTTATTAGTGTAGTATAATAACCCATAATACACTCTTTGTACTCACACACTTTACTGCTCTAGTATAATAACCCATAATACACTCTTTGTACTTACACACTTAATTGGTGTAGTATAATAACCCATAATACACTCTTTGTACTCACACACTTTACTGGTCTAGTATAATAACCCATAATACACTCTTTGTACTAACACACTTTACTGGTCTAGTATAATAACCCATAATACACTCTTTGTACTTACACACTTTATTGGTGTAGTATAATAACCCATAATACACTCTTTGTACTTACACTTTATTGGTGTAGTATAATAACCTATAATACACTCTTTGTACTTACACACTTTATTGGTGTAGTATAATAACCCATAATACACTCTTTGTACTTACACAATTTATTGGTGTAGTATAATAACCCATAATACACTCTTTGTACTTACACACTTTATTGGTGTAGTATAATAACCCATAATACACTCTTTGTACTAACACACTTTACTGGTGTAGTATAATAACCCACAATACAGTCTTTGTACTTACACACTTTATTAGTGTAGTATAATAAGTTAATAACCCATAATACACTCTTTGTACTTACACACTTTATTAGTGTAGTATAATAAGTTAATAACCCATAATACACTCTTTGTACTTACACACTTTATTGGTGTAGTATAATAACCCATAATACACTCTTTGTACTTACACACTTTATTAGTGTAATATAATAAGTTAATAACCCATAATACACTCTTTGTACTTACACACTTTATTGGTGTAGTATAATAACCCATAATACACTCTTTGTACTTACACACTTTATTAGTGTAATATAATAAGTTAATAACCCATAATACACTCTTTGTACTTACACACTTTATCTGTGTAGTATAATAACCCATAATACACTCTTTGTACTTACACACTTTATTAGTGTAGTATAATAAGTTAATAACCCATAATACACTCTTTGTACTTACACACTTTATTGGTGTAGTATAATAACCCATAATACACTCTTTGTACTCACACACTTTACTAGTCTAGTATAATAACCCATAATACACTCTTTGTACTCACACACTTTACTGCTCTAGTATAATAACCCATAATACACCCTTTGTACTCACACACTTTATTGGTGTAGTATAATAACCCATAATACACTCTTTGTACTTACACACTTAAATGGTCTAGTATAATAACCCATTATACACTCTTTGTACTTACACTTTATTGGTGTAGTATAATAACCCATAATACACTCTTTGTACTAACACACTTTACTGGTGTAGTATAATAACCCACAATACAGTCTTTGTACTTACACACTTTATTAGTGTAGTATAATAAGTTAATAACCCATAATACACTCTTTGTACTTACACACTTTATTAGTGTAGTATAATAAGTTAATAACTCATAATACACTCTTTGTACTTACACACTTTATTGGTGTAGTATAATAAGTTAATAACCCATAATACACTCTTTGTACTTACACACTTTATTGGTGTAGTATAATAAGTTAATAACCCATAATACACTCTTTGTACTTACACACTTTATTAGTGTAGTATAATAAGTTAATAACCCATAATACACTCTTTGTACTTACACACTTTATTGGTGTAGTATAATAAGTTAATAAACCATAATACACTCTTTGTACTTACACACTTTATTAGTGTAGTATAATAAGTTAATAACCCATAATACACTCTTTGTACTTACACACTTTATTGGTGTAGTATAATAAGTTACTAACCCATAATACACTCTTTGTACTTACACACTTTATTAGTGTAGTATAATAAGTTAATAACCCATAATACACTCTTTGTACTTACACACTTTATTAGTGTAGTATAATAAGTTAATAACTCATAATACACTCTTTGTACTTACACACTTTATTGGTGTAGTATAATAAGTTAATAACCCATAATACACTCTTTGTACTTACACACTTTATTGGTGTAGTATAATAAGTTAATAACCCATAATACACTCTTTGTACTTACACACTTTATTAGTGTAGTATAATAAGTTAATAACCCATAATACACTCTTTGTACTTACACACTTTATTGGTGTAGTATAATAAGTTAATAAACCATAATACACTCTTTGTACTTACACACTTTATTAGTGTAATATAATAAGTTAATAACCCATAATACACTCTTTGTACTTACACACTTTATTGGTGTAGTATAATAACCCATAATACACTCTTTGTACTTACACACTTTATTAGTGTAATATAATAAGTTAATAACCCATAATACACTCTTTGTACTTACACACTTTATTGGTGTAGTATAATAACCCATAATACACTCTTTGTACTTACACACTTTATTAGTGTAGTATAATAAGTTAATAACCCATAATACACTCTTTGTACTTACACACTTTATTGGTGTAGTATAATAACCCATAATACACTCTTTGTACTCACACACTTTACTAGTCTAGTATAATAACCCATAATACACTCTTTGTACTCACACACTTTACTGCTCTAGTATAATAACCCATAATACACCCTTTGTACTCACACACTTTATTGGTGTAGTATAATAACCCATAATACACTCTTTGTACTTACACACTTAAATGGTCTAGTATAATAACCCATTATACACTCTTTGTACTTACACTTTATTGGTGTAGTATAATAACCCATAATACACTCTTTGTACTAACACACTTTACTGGTGTAGTATAATAACCCACAATACAGTCTTTGTACTTACACACTTTATTAGTGTAGTATAATAAGTTAATAACCCATAATACACTCTTTGTACTTACACACTTTATTAGTGTAGTATAATAAGTTAATAACTCATAATACACTCTTTGTACTTACACACTTTATTGGTGTAGTATAATAAGTTAATAACCCATAATACACTCTTTGTACTTACACACTTTATTGGTGTAGTATAATAAGTTAATAACCCATAATACACTCTTTGTACTTACACACTTTATTAGTGTAGTATAATAAGTTAATAACCCATAATACACTCTTTGTACTTACACACTTTATTGGTGTAGTATAATAAGTTAATAACCCATAATACACTCTTTGTACTTACACACTTTATTGGTGTAGTATAATAAGTTAATAAACCATAATACACTCTTTGTACTTACACACTTTATTAGTGTAGTATAATAAGTTAATAACCCATAATACACTCTTTGTACTTACACACTTTATTCGTGTAGTATAATAACCCATAATACACTCTTTGTACTTACACACTTTATTGGAGGTAGTATAATAACCCATAATACACTCTTTGTACTTACACACTTTATTAGTGTAGTATAATAAGTTAATAACCCATAATACACTCTTTGTACTTACACACTTTATTAGTGTAGTATAATAAGTTAATAACCCATAATACACTCTTTGTACTTACACACTTTATTAGTGTAGTATAATAAGTTAATAACTCATAATACACTCTTTGTACTTACACACTTTATTGGTGTAGTATAATAAGTTAATAACCCATAATACACTCTTTGTACTTACACACTTTATTAGTGTAATATAATAAGTTAATAACCCATAATACACTCTTTGTACTTACACACTTTATTGGTGTAGTATAATAACCCATAATACACTCTTTGTACTTACACACTTTATTAGTGTAATATAATAAGTTAATAACCCATAATACACTCTTTGTACTTACACACTTTATTGGTGTAGTATAATAACCCATAATACACTCTTTGTACTTACACACTTTATTAGTGTAGTATAATAAGTTAATAACCCATAATACACTCTTTGTACTTACACACTTTATTGGTGTAGTATAATAACCCATAATACACTCTTTGTACTCACACACTTTACTAGTCTAGTATAATAACCCATAATACACTCTTTGTACTCACACACTTTACTGCTCTAGTATAATAACCCATAATACACCCTTTGTACTCACACACTTTATTGGTGTAGTATAATAACCCATAATACACTCTTTGTACTTACACACTTAAATGGTCTAGTATAATAACCCATTATACACTCTTTGTACTTACACTTTATTGGTGTAGTATAATAACCCATAATACACTCTTTGTACTAACACACTTTACTGGTGTAGTATAATAACCCACAATACAGTCTTTGTACTTACACACTTTATTAGTGTAGTATAATAAGTTAATAACCCATAATACACTCTTTGTACTTACACACTTTATTAGTGTAGTATAATAAGTTAATAACTCATAATACACTCTTTGTACTTACACACTTTATTGGTGTAGTATAATAAGTTAATAACCCATAATACACTCTTTGTACTTACACACTTTATTAGTGTAGTATAATAAGTTAATAACCCATAATACACTCTTTGTACTTACACTTTATTGGTGTAGTATAATAACCCATAATACACTCTTTGTACTTACACACTTTATTGGTGTAGTATAATAACCCATAATACACTCTTTGTACTTACACACTTTATTGGTGTAGTATAATAACCCATAATACACTCTTTGTACTTACACACTTTACTGGTCTAGTATAATAACCCATAATACACTCTTTGTACTTACACACTTTATTGGTGCAGTATAATAACCCATAATACACTCTTTGTACTCACACACTTTATTGGTGTAGTATAATAACCCATAATACACTCTTTGTACTCACACACTTTATTGGTGTAGTATAATAACCCATAATACACCCTTTGTACTCACACACTTTATTGGTGTAGTATAATAACCCATAATACACTCTTTGTACTCACACACTTTATTGGTGTAGTATAATAACCCATAATACACCCTTTGTACTTACACACTTTATTGGTGCAGTATAAGAACCCATAGTACACTCTTTGTACTCACACACTTTATTGGTGTAGTATAATAACCCATAATACACTCTTTGTACTCACACACTTTATTGGTGTAGTATAATAACCCATAATACACTCTTTGTACTCACACACTTTATTGGTGTAGTATAATAACCCATAATACACTCTTTGTACTTACACACTTTATTGGTGTAGTATAATAACCCATAATACACTCTTTGTACTTACACACTTTATTGGTGTAATATAATAACCCATAATACACTCTTTGTACTTACACACCTTATTGGTATAGTATAATAACCCATAATACACTCTTTGTACTCACACACTTTACTGGTCTAGTATAATAACCCATAATACACTCTTTGTACTCACACACTTTACTGGTCTAGTATAATAACCCATAATACACTCTTTGTACTTACACACTTTATTTGTGTAGTATAATAACCCATAATACACTCTTTGTACTCACACACTTTACTGGTCTAGTATAATAACCCATAATACACTCTTTGTACTAACACACTTTACTGGTCTAGTATAATAACCCATAATACACTCTTTGTACTTACACACTTTATTGGAGGTAGTATAATAACCCATAATACACTCTTTGTACTTACACACTTTATTGGTGTAGTATAATAACCCATAATACACTCTTTGTACTTACACACTTTATTGGTGTAGTATAATAACCCATAATACACTCTTTGTACTTACACACTTTATTGGTGTAATATAATAACCCATAATACACTCTTTGTACTTACACACTTTATTGGTGTAGTATAATAACTAGGGATGTCCGATAATGGCTTTTTGCCGATATCCGATATTGTCCAACTCTTTAATTACCGATACAGATAT
>NC_084750.1:12371663-12389163 GCF_033978785.1 Entelurus aequoreus | reverse complement strand
TCTGCTGACGTATGCAGTAACATATTGTGTCATTTATACACCTATTATTTTGTACACATTATGAGGGACAAACTGTAAAAATGGATTATTAATCTACTTGTTCATTTACTGTTAATATCTGCTTATTTTCTCTTTTAACATGTTCTATCTACACTTCTGTTCAAATGTAATAATCACTTATTCTTCTCTTCTTTGATACTTGACATTAGTTTTGGGTGATACCACAAATGTCCAAGTAGTTAAAAGCTCATATTCAAAGTCCTCATGTGTCCAGGGACGTATTTCCTGAGTTTATGAAAATAATATGAATTTTTAAAAAAAGGAAAAAAGATTTTGTGATGATAAAAAATATCGATGTAGTCATAGTAGTATCGACTAGATACGCTCTTGTACTTGGTATCATTACAGTGGATGTCAAGTGTAGGTCCACCCATGTCATTTGTTTACATTGTGACACCGGTGAGCTATTGTATCCTCCTACGGTGTGTAGTGAAGCATGTTTAGCTATTCCTCGTCCTCCAGTGATAATGCTACTTGTAAGAAACTTGACATGTTTGTTTACAGTGGAAGTCACTGCTTAGTCAGCACCTGCAGAGAGCCAACTCGTCCAAAAGATGGCTCAATATAGCACGAATAATTAAAAAAAACCTTTCTGTTTATGTTAGGTTCTGCGCATGTCAAAGTAAAGTGTTCCAATTTAAGATGTGATGCATGAAAATGCACGTCATAATCAGATCATTTTTTCAGGGCTCACGTGCACAGGAGCATTTTAATCCAAATGATGATCAGATTAAATTATTGTTGTCCATGTACATGTAGCTACTGTTCTTGGATATGTTCAGGTATGGTTGGGATTTCTCAAGCCAGTTATACACATTTGTCATAGCATCTGTCACTTCTTATGTTTTTTTTTTTTATCTTTCACATTTTGGGGACGCATGCAGATCCAAAATACACAAAAACAAATACCAATAGGGAACAAAAGTTGCGTTTGCGTAATAGGGCCCCGATAACACAACATTACACTTCCATGAGCCTATTCCAGTTTGATGGAGCTGTACTGCCATCTTGTGGCAATGTAGTGACAATGCAGACAGGTCACATGGTGCTGGAGTCACATTTTTTAAACATATTTAAGAAGCGTTTTAAGCAAAATGTATTGCTACTAGGGATGTCCGATAATGGCTTTTTGCCGATATTGTCCAACTCTTTAATTACCGATACCGATATCAACCGATATATACAGTCGTGGAATTAACACATTATTATGCCTAATTTGGACAACCAGGTATGGTGAAGATAAGGTACTTTTTTAAAAAATGATTCAAATAAAATAAGATAAATAAATTAAAAACATTTTCTTGAATAAAAAATAAAGTAAAACAATATAAAAACAGTTACATAGAAACTAGTAATTAATGAAAATTAGTAAACTGTTAAAGGTTAGTACTATTAGTGGACTAGCAGCACGCACAATCATGTGTGCTTACGGACTGTATCCCTTGCAGACTGTATTGATATATATTGATATATAATGTAGGAAGCAGAATATTAATAACAGAAAGAAACAACCTTTTTGTGTGAATGAGTGTAAATGGGGGGAGGGAGTTTTTTTGGGTTGGTGCACTAATTGTAAGTGTATCTTGTGTTTTTTATGTGGATTTAATAAAAAAAAATTTTTTTAAAAACAAACAAAAAAAACGATACTGATAATAAAAAAACAGATACCGATCATTTCCGCTATTACATTTTAACACATTTATCGGCCGATAATATCGGCAGACCGATATTATCGGACATCTCTAATTGCTACACTGCAAAAAGTCAGTGTTCAAAAACAAGAAAAAAAACATACAAAAATGTGTGGTATTTTATTTGAACTCAGGGAAATTATCTGCCAATAGAACAAGAAAATTTGGCTTGTCGAGACTTTCCAAAACAAGTAAAATTAGCTAACCTCAATGAAATAAGTATATTCTCATGAATAAAAAGTGCACTTTGATAGGTAGAAAAAAAAGGAAACCTTTTTGCTCAATATGTTGAAAAATATTCTTAAATGAAGTAAACGCTAGTGCCATTATCTTGACATAATGATATGCGCTCGGCATTACATTTCTTCAAACCAGCAAACTTATACTAAAAACTAATTTATTGTTCTTAGTAATGGAAAGGCAACAAGGCAACCGCTTGTTACTCTCTGTGTCTCCTAGCCGCTCAGGAAAATCCTATTGTCTAAAAATGCATTTTTCCATCGACAACATGACATCATTGCGCCAAAAGCGTGCTCTTTCAGTCAATTAGTGTGCATGTATACAGCCTGGCCCTCTGTATATACAGCCCGGTCCTCGGCCAAAATTGTATTAATTGTAATTTTGAATAATTTATATGAATGTGCATGAACTATTTCTGTTCGAAATTGTTTGGAATGTCACATGTTAAATGTTTTTTTTTTTCATGCTTGAAATAAGAAATTACTACCGTAATTTCCGGACTATAAGCCGCACCCGACTATAAGCCGCACCAGCTAAATTTAGGGGAAAATACAGATTGCTCCATATATAAGCCGCACCCGACTATAAGCCGCAGGGTTTCGATGTGTAATTAGCGTAGTATATAGGGATTCCTGCTACCACGGAGGGGATTGTCGGGACAGAGATGACTGTTTGGGAACGCAAAGCGTCCCATTTATTAACTATAAATCTTTCAATCATTCAATCAAACTTTCACATCTTTGACATGGCGAAGAGCATTCGTGCAGAGTACAAATAATACAACGGTGCAAAGTAATACAAAGTGCTCGCCTGTACATTATCAAAATAACCAGCCTACCGGTATATGAAAAGTCTTGTCCCGACACCATTATTTTGGTAACGGAACCTAAATGTATTTTGATACTTTTAAATACTTTTGTAAATAAAGGGGACCGCAAAAAATTCAATTATTGTCTTTATTGTAACAGAAAATGTTAGAGTACATGAAACATATGTTTATTATTGCCATTCAGTCCTTAAATAAAATAGTGAACATACTAGACAACTTGTCTGTTAGTAGTAAGTAAACAAACAAAGACTCCTAATTAGTCTGCTGACGTATGCAGTAACATATTGTGTCATTTATACACCTATTATTTTGTACACATTATAAAGGACAAGTGGTAGAAAATTGATTATTAATCTACTTGTTCATTTACTGTTAATATCTGCTTATTTTCTCTTTTAACATGTTCTATCTACACTTCTGTTAAAATGTAATCACTTATTCTTCTCTTCTTTGATACTTGACATTAGTTCGGGTGATACTACCAATACCAAGTAGTTACAGGGTCATACATTGGTCATATTTAAAGTGATCCCGTGTCGAAGGACGTATTTCTTGGGTTTATAAACAATAAAAATCGACAAAAGAGTTTGTGAAACGAAAAATTATCAATGTAACCATCGTAGTATCGACTAGATACGCTCTTGTACTTGGTATCATTACAGTCAATGTCGGCTTGTCCCGACATTGTTATGCTTAGGATATTTAGCACACCCCTCATAGCTGAGGATTTCCCCTTTTTTGCATATGTTTGGTCTTGGTATGATCATCACAAATCTTCCGAGATGCAACTTTTTAATCAAACATGAATAATTGGATATCTGATTTGGTGGATTAAAAGCTTCCTTCTCTGTAAATGTAAACCTGTTGGTGTGAAATTGTAAATGGGTATTGGGTGGGTAGATTTAGAAATGAATTGTATTGTACTGTATATTATATGATGATGTGTATTTCAACTGTGGGTTCCTATCCAGACGCTCTAGACTTCTACGGATTTTGCAGAACGGACCCTAATATCAACAAAAGAAACAATAATGTAATATAAAATGATGTCTGTAAATAAATAAATGAGTAAAAATTAGGGATGTCCGATAATATCGGCCTGCCGATAATATCGGCCGATAAATGCGTTAAAATGTAATATCGGAAATTATCGGTATCAGTTTTTTTATTATCTGTATCGTTTTTTTATTTTTTTATTTTTATTAAATCAACATAAAAAACACAAGATACACTTACAATTAATGCACCAACCCAAAAAACCTCCCTCCTCATTCACACAAAAGGGTTGTTTCTTTCTGTTATTAATATTCTGGTTCCTACATTATATATCAATATATATCAATACAGTCTGCAAGGGATACAGTCCGTAAGCACACATGATTGTGCGTGCTGCTGCTCCACTAATAGTACTAACCTTTAACACTTAATGTTACTCATTTTCATTAATTACTAGTTTCTATGTAACTGTTTTTATATTGTTTTACTTTCTTTTTTATTCAAGAAAATGTTTTTAATTTATTTATCTTATTTTATGTTATAATTTTTTTTAAAAAGTACCTTATCTTCACCATACCTGGTTGTCCAAATTAGACATAATAATGTGTTAATTCCACGACTGTATATATCGGTATCGGTTGATATCGGTATCGGTAATTAAAGAGTTGGACAAAATCGGAATATCGGATATCTGCAAAAAGCCATTATCGGACATCCCTAGTAAAAATAGATGTACTGGTAAGTAAGTACCTACCTACTGTAATGTGTTACATTACCTACACAATGAACATTTGGTTCATATTTGCAAAAAATATTTGTTCAGATGAGAATATAATAATGAAGAAAAATCATCTCATCAAAAATGTCGTTTTTAACTGTCAGGTTAGTGCAAAAGTAACATGTACAAAATTCAAGACTCAATTACTGTCGCTAATAACTGGTGAAGGTGATTTATATTAATGTGTGACATATCTGAGGCCATGGTACTGCCATGCTGGATAAACACTGGACATAATATCAATAGTTTTATACTATATTTTAAGTTTTTAAATTGTTTTGCCATATTTTCAATTGTTGCTGTCTATTGTAAAATGTACTTTGTTGAACATTGTTCAAAGTGTCTAGAGCAGGGGTCACCAACGCGGTGCCCGCGGGCACCAGGTAGCCCGTAAGGACCAGATGAGTAGCCCGCTGGCCTGTTCTAAAAATAGCTCAAATAGCAGCACTTACCAGTGAGCTGCCTCTATTTTTTTAATTTTATTTATTTACTAGCAAGCTGGTCTCGCTGTGCTCGACATTTTTAATTCTAAGAGAGACAAAACTCAAATAGAATTTGAAAATCCAAGAAAATATTTTAAAGACTTGGTCTTCACTTGTTTAAATAAATTGATTATTTTTTTGACTTTGCTTCTTATAACTTTCAGAAAGACAATTTTAGAGAAAAAATACAACCTTAAAAATGATTTTAGGATTTTTAAACACATGTACCTTTTTACCTGTTAAATTCCTTCCTCTTCTTTCCTGACAATTTAAATCAATGTTCAAGTAAATGTATTTTTGTTATTGTAAATAATAATAAATAAATTTTTATTTAATTCTTCATTTTAGCTTCTGTTTTTTCGACGAAGAATATTTGTGAAATATTTCTTCAAACTTATTATGATTAAAACTCAAAAAAAATATTCTGGCAAATTTAGAAAATCTGTAGAATCAAATTTAAATCTTATTTCAAAGTCTTTTCAATTTCTTTTAAAAATTTTATTCTGGAAAATCTAGAAGAAATAATGATTTGTCTTTGTTAGAAATATATAGCTTGGTCCAATTTGTTATATATTCTAACAAAGTGTAGATTGGATTTTAACCTATTTAAAACATGTCATCAAAATTCTAAAATTAATCTTAATCAGGAAAAATTACTAATGATGTTCCATAAATTATTTTTTTAATTTTTTCAAAAAGATTCAAATTAGCTAGTTTTTGTCTTCTTTTTTTCGGTTGAATTTTGAATTTTAAAGAGTCGAAATTGAAGATAAACTATGTTTCAAAATTTAATTGTCATTTTTTTTCGTGTTTTCTCCTCTTTTAAACCGTTCAATTAAGTGTAAATATCATTCATTATTAATAATAACATAGAGTTAAAGGTAAATTGAGCAAATTGGCTATTTCTGGCAATTTATTTAAGTGTGTATCAAACTGGTAGCCCTTCGCATTAATCACTACCCAAGAAGTAGCTCTTGCTTTCAAAAAGGTTGGTGACCCCTGGTCTAGAGCAGAGGTGTCAAAGTGGTTTTCACTGAGGGCCACATGGCAGTTATGTTTGGCCCCAGACGGCGCGCTTCTAACAGTGAACACTATTATTACACAATATTTTTTATGCATTTTATTAGTAGATTTAAAAAAAACAACTAAAATGTAAAAAAAAAAAAAAGTTAAGTTGCAATAATTTTACCTCAAAATGTAGTGTATATTACTGTAAATGAAAAAACAGTACTGCTGTTTTTATGGTAAAAAAAAAATATGCAGCTCAGTTGCCAGAATTTTACTGTAAAATGTAATTTTTTTTTTTTACTGTAAATTCAAAGGCCTACTGAAATGAAATGTTTTTATTTAAACGGGGATAGCAGATCCATTCTATGTGTCATACTTGATCATTTCGCGATAGTGCCATATTTTTGCTGAAAGGATTTAGTAGAGAACATCGACGATAAAGTTCGCAACTTTTGGTCGCTGATAAAAAAAAAGCCTTGCCTGTACCGGAAGTAGCGTGACGTCACAGGTTGAAAGGCTCCTCACATTTCCTCATTGTTTACACCAGCAGCGAGAGCGATTCGGACCGAGAACGCGATGATTACCCCCACTAATTTGAGCCAGGATGAAAGATTCGTGGATGAGGAACGTGAGAGTGAAGGACTAGCGTGCAGTGCAGGACGCATCTTTTTTCGCTCTGACCGTAACTTAGGTACAAGCTGGCTCATTGGATTCCACACTCTCTCCTTTTTCTATTGTGGATCACGGATTTGTATTTTAAACCACCTCGGATACTATATCCTCTTGAAAATGAGAGTCGAGAACGCGAAATGGACATTCACAGTGACTTTTATCTCCACGACAATACATCGGCGAAGCACTTTAGCTACGGAGCTAACGTGATAGCATCGGGCTTAACTGCAGATAGAAACAAAAGAAATAAACCCCTGACTGGAAGGATAGACAGAAGATCAACAATACTATTAAACCATGGACATGTAACTACACGGTTAATGCTTTCCAGCCTGGCGAAGCTTAACAATGCTGTTGCTAATGACGCCATTGAAGCTAACTTAGCAACGGGACCTCACAGAGCTATGCTAAGAACACTAGCTATCCACCTACGCCAGCCAGCCCTCATCTGCTCATCAACACCCGTGCTCAGCTGCGTTCCAGCGATCGACGGAGCGACGAAGGACTTCACCCGATCATCAATGCGGTCGGCGGCTAGCGTCGGATAGCGCGTCTGCTATCCAAGTCAAAGTCCTCCTGGTTGTGTTGCTGCAGCCAGCCGCTAATACACCGATCCCACCTACAGCTTTCTTCTTTGCAGTCTTCATTGTTCATGAAACAAATTGCAAAAGATTCACCAACACAGATGTCCAGAATACTGTGGAATTTTGCGATGAAAACCGAGCTTTTTGTATTGGATACAATGTGTCCGAATACTTCAGTTTCAACGATTGACGTCACGCGCATACGTCATCATACATACACGTTTTCAACCGGAAGTTTAGCGGGAAATTTTAAATGTCACTTTATAAGTTAACCCGGCCGTATTGGCATGTGTTGCAAGGTAAGATTTCATCATTGATATATAAACTATCAGACTGCGTGGTCGCTAGTAGTGGCTTTCAGTAGGCCTTTAACAAAAATGCAATTTTACAGTAAAACTTCGGCACTTTAGCTCCCAGTTTGTTTGTTTTGTATGTAAAAGTAGATTTTGCGGTGTATCACTGTAAATGCCAAAACGGCACCACAGTTTATTACAGAAAAAAGAAGTACAGTTTTTTTCATCCATCCATCCATCCATTACCGCTTGTCCCTTCATTTAGAGAAAAATGCTGTAAAAAGCACAGTAAATTTCACAATTTGACCATGAAACCTATTGCTACTTTTACATTGCACACTTTGATGGATAACTTGCTTTGAAATCATTATTATTAGTATTTATTTCTGTTTAAAAAATGGTTTGAATGTTTGATCATATATTTTTGCATAATTAGACAATATTTAAGTTAACATAATTTGCGATTACATGGAGTACATATATTTTTTTCTCCCCCAAAATAGAAAGAAATAATACATTTAGTAAGAAAAGTTACAGTACTTTATTGATATCGCACAGGGCCAGTACCTTGTACGGCCCTGATGAGACGGAGGAGGACCCAGGCCCGGACACTCCCCACAGTGCCTGGAACCTCCAAGCACCACCGGCGCAACCCCGGGGCAGACCGTCGGAGGGGGGACGCGTGGCGTGGAGCGCTACCTGGACACAAGTCGAGGGACTGATCACCCTCGGCTGGGTCGCCCGGGAGAGGGTGTTTGATTAAGACCCGAAACACCCTAAGACCCCGGGAGAATCACTGATGATGTGTCCAGGTTGCACCGTAAGGTGTATTTATGAAACCGATCCAGTATGGCATCGCCATTGACTTCCAGGAAGAGGCTGGATGACAACCCTGAAAGAGTGGTGACAACTGGAGAGACAGTTGACAGCTCGGAAAGACGGCAACCGGGGCAGGGAGGGGTAGCATCCCAAGCTGCAGCTCCCGCAAGGGAGCACCCATATAACGCTGCGAAAAACCCTGAAGACACATAAGATCAAGATAGGCTGCCTGAGGAAACCCGTGGTGCAACGCACATGGCCAGTACCTTGTACGGCCCTGATGAGACGGAGGACCCAGGCCCGGACACTCCCCACAGTGCCTGGAACCTCCAAGCACCACCGGCGCAACCCCGGGGCAGACCGTCGGAGGGGGGACGCGTGGCGTGGAGCGCTTCCTGGACACAAGTCGAGGGACTGATCACCCTCGGCTGGGTCGCCCGGGAGAGGGTGTTTGATTAAGACCCGAAACACCCTAAGACCCCGGGAGAATCACTGATGATGTGTCCAGGTTGCACCGTAAGGTGTATTTATGAAACCGATCCAGTATGGCATCGCCATTGACTTCCAGGAAGAGGCTGGATGACAACCCCGAAAGAGTGGTGACAACTGGAGAGACAGTTGACAGCTCGGAAAGACGGCAACCGGGGCAGGGAGTGGTAGCATCCCAAGCTGCAGCTCCCGCAAGGGAGCACCCATATAACGCTGCGAAAAACCCTGAAGACACATAAGATCAAGATAGGCTGCCTGAGGAAACCCGTGGTGCAACGCACAAGGCCAGTACCTTGTACGGCCCTGATGAGACGGAGGAGGACCCAGGCCCGGACACTCCCCACAGTGCCTGGAACCTCCAAGCACCACCGGCGCAACCCCGGGGCAGACCGTCGGAGGGGGGATGCGTGGCGTGGAGCGCTACCTGGACACAAGTCGAGGGACTGATCACCCTCGGCTGGGTCGCCCGGGAGAGGGTGTTTGATTAAGACCCGAAACACCCTAAGACCCCGGGAGAATCACTGATGATGTGTCCAGGTTGCACCGTAAGGTGTATTTATGAAACCGATACATATATTTCCAGGGCCAAATAAAATGAAGTGGCGGGCCACATCTGGCCCCCGGGCCTTGAGTTTGACACCTGTGGTCTAGAGACTTTGTGACTTTTAAAAAAAATTAAAAATGATTAGCAACAAATCTAGCATGTTTTTCTGGTGATGTTGTTTATAGACTGTACTCGTGTTGAGAGACCATACATCTGTCCCTTGATGTCGCCAAGGAGAAAGGCGGGCATGACGTCACATTTGCTTTGCGCTCGTACTCCATATGGACTTTTTGATCTTAAAACTGTCCTCTTAATATTTGCACATTTTGTAGATGGCTGTCCGCAAGTATATCTGGGATGTATTAAAGTTACGTCCACATCGCAGACATGCTGCCAACGATAGAAAAGGCCTTGCGCGGTGTGCATGACCTGGCCGGACATCAAGGGCAGGCAAGAACAATTCACCTGGCAAGACAACGCTTCTTTTATGCCTAAAATGGAGCATCAAATTAAAGACTACGTCAAGTGTTGTCAGAGGTGCATCCCGCCAAGACATCATATCCTTCCGCCAGAGCTCCACTTGAGTGTATCAGGACTTCGGCTCCAATGGAACTGGTGTGTTTGGATTTATGGAGTGCAGAGGATAGCAAGTAGCGTTCAGTGGACGTTCTTGTCCTGACAGATCATTTCACAAAGTTGGCCCGTGCCTTTCCCTGTGCAAACCAACAAGCGAAGCAGGTTGCTAAAAAGTTTTGGGATAACGTCTTCTGTGTACACGGGCATCCACACAGATCAAGGAGCCAGTTTTGAGAGTGAGCTCATTGCAGAGCTGCTTAAACTATCAGGAGTCTCCAAGTCGCACACTACAGCCTACCACCCCATGGGAATCGGGGGCACCGAGAGATTTAACAGAACTCTGGGGAATATGCTCCGTTCGTTGTCGCTGAAAGAGAAGGCCAAGTGGCCACAGCAAATGACTCTGGACTGCTACGAGACAAGCTCTACCAGCTCAGCGTGCCCGACTCCCTCTGCAGTTGGATTAATGACTTCCTGACAGACCGAAGACAGCACATACGGCTGGGGAAGATTGTCTCGGACAGTCGAACCACAAACACTGGTACTCCTCAGGGCTGTGTACTCTCCCCCTGGCTCTTCTCCCTGTATACAAACTGCTGCACCTCCAGTCACCAATCCGTAAAACTGCTCAAGTTTGCGGATGACACCACCCTCATCGGGCTCATCTCGAATGGCGATGAGTCCGCCTACAGGAGAGAGGTGGACCGGCTGACGTCCTGGTGCAGCCTCAACAACCTGGAGCTGAACGCCCAGAAAACAGTGGAGATGATCATGGACTTCAGGAAAGTCACAGCCCCACCATCCCCCCTCACCCTCACCCTGATTGACTCTCCCAACCTCGTCCCCATTGTGGACTCTTTCCGTTTCTTGGGCACCACCATCACCCAGGACCTCAAGTGGGAGCTGACCATCAGCTCCCTCATCAAGAAGGCCCAGCAGAGGATGTACTTCCTGCGGCAGCTGAGGAAACTTAAGGTGCCGACAGAAATGCTGGTGCAGTTTTACTCAGCCATCATAGAGTCCATCCTGACCTCCTCCATCACAGTGTGGTTCCCCGGCGCCACAGTCCAGGATAAGAATAGACTGCAGCGCATCGTACGTGCTGCTGAGAAGGTGATTGGCTGCAAGCTCCCATCCCTCCAGGACTTGTTCTCCTCCAGGACCAGGAGGCGTGTGGGTCGGATCACAGCTGACTCTTCTCATCCTGGACACACACTATTCTCCCCTCTCCCGTCAGGCAGGAGACTACGCTCCATCCAGACCCACACCTCCCGCCACCTGAACAGTTTTTTCCCCTCGGCCATCAGGCAAATGAACAATAACTCCCAACAGTAGCTCCTTGAATTCCTTGAATCCCTTCTAAGTCTATCTGATAGCTCAGTTACAGCTCTTTTTATTACCAAATATGTGTTATATGTGTTTTATGTCGCACGTTTACACCAAGAAAAATTCCTAGTTTGTGAACCCGTTCTCAAACAATGGCAATAAAACTATTCTGATTCTGATTCAAATCTAGACCCTGACATTTGCATACAATGCAACGGTGCATGAAACAACTGGATACGCGCCTTTTCATCTCATGTTTGGGCGGGTTCCGAGGCTCCCCGTTGATGTGATGTTCAAACGGGTCCTACATGACCCAATGGTTGTTGCCTATGACAGCTATGTAACATCGCTTATGTCTTACCTTCATGAAGCAGCCGGCATCGCTCAAAGGCATGCTATCAAAGAACAAGACAAGCAGGCCAGAGGTTACAATCGGAGGGTCAAGGGGACTTACCTGAATGTGGGAGACCGAGTACTCCTCTCCAACAAAGGTGAGAGGGGAAAGAATAAACTTGCAGACAAGTGGGAACCAACAGTCTATACTGTCATGGACAGCAACCCGCAGACTCATGTCTACAAGTTGGAAGATGACAAAGGAAAAACGAAGGTGGTACATCGCAACCTTATCCTGGATATCAGCTTCCTGCCCATAGAGTCTGCTAATGGAGACATGTCAGGAACTGAGGACAGTCTTGATGATGCAGAGGATGAGTGTCAAATGGAGGATCTCATCGACTCCTTGGAGGGGGAGAGTTCAGAGGATAGGACAAGTGCATGGGTATTGAGCGGGGCTGAAGAATCTGCCTGTCACCAGCCTTGTGACGGAGTGTCTATGGATGCAGCCCAGTCTGATAGGGAGCAAGACTCTTCTGATACAGAGATAGACCAGCTAGTCGCACCAGATACAGTATCAGTCATTGATGCAAGCAGTGTCCAGTCGTTTCAACCAGTCACAGTGCCAGCAGTTGACGGGGGTTGCCACAGACCATGTCCCAACTGTTATCCCTGTAACAATGTTGCCAGTTAGAGGACGGAGTTGAGTGAACTGAGTGTGTTTAGAACACGTGCTGGCAGGGTTGTTAAGAGGGTCAGCCGCCTAGTAGAGACAATGGCTCAGACGCAGATTATCATGGGGGGTTTTTAAACTCATTTGGTTGGAGATCAAAGTGTCTTCGTGCCCTATTCTGTTCTAAAGGGTGGTCTTATGTTTTTCACTTTTTTCCGGGATATTGTTTCTATTTTATTGTTGTTTTTATTTTGTTTTGCACTGTGCCGCTGTAAGATGGTACTTAGTGTTTATCCATGCAAGTGGGGCTTAAGAGTAAAGTGGGCCGGGTAGTTTGGTGTACATGGCGCCAAGCGATTCTGGAAAGGACTATGGCTTGCCCAACCCTTTGATTTCTCTAAACCTGTTTGTCAGGTAGCTCTCAAGCTGAATGTGAAGATTAGATCGTAATGTAAACCCGTGCGGGTGGCCCAGTGTTACTTGTCCTGACAGGGTCATGTCCAGTCAGCTGCTCAGGATTTTGGTGTAATTCAGGAGGGGTGAATGTAGCAGGTATATAACGTATTGTATGCATCCCACCAAAATTCCCTCACGTTTTATTTTATTGCTCTATTGTTATTATTGTCACCTTTATTTTGTAATTTTTTCAGCAAATAGTTAGTTTTGGGAGCATTTGTCATTTTATCTTTAAGTCCTATCTTCTTCCGGTAGTGACATTGTCATCCTCACTTGCTGTTAAGACATGCTGTGAGGAGGTGAGTGTTTTTCTCTGCTCTCGTGTTTTAAGAGAATATAACAAGTGTAAACTGTGAAACGAGGTTATAATGTACTCTAGTGCTGCTAATGTTGCTGATATGTTCACAGGACTCAAATTTTTACTTTTTAAGGTCAAGGCAAGTGTTGCTTTAAAGGAGGCCTCATATTTTAAGATACAATATATAATGTATAATGTATATATTATCTATAGAGAATACAATATATAATGTATATATTATCTATAGAGAATACAATATATAATGTATATATTATCTATAGAGGATACAATATATAATGTATAATGTATATATTATCTATAGAGGATACAATATATAATATTAATACAGTGTGAGGATGAAGACAATACTTCACCTGCCATTCTGTCATGAAGTTGTTATCTATAGAGGTATAATGTATATATTATCTACAAAGGATACAATAGATAATGTATATCTTATCTATAGAGAATACAATATATAATGTATATATTATCTATAGAGGATACAATATATAAGGTACATAATATGTATAGAGAATCCAATATATAATGTATAATGTATATATCATCTATAGAGGATACAATATATAGTGTATATATTATCTATAGAGGATACAATATATAATAATAATAATGATACAGTTTGAGGATGAAGACAATACTTCACCTGCCATTCTGTCATGAAGTTGTTATCTACAGAGGATACAATGTATAATATATAATGTATATATTATCTATAGAGGATACAATGTATAATGTATATATTATCCATAAAGGATACAATATATAATATTAATAGTGTGAGGATGAAGACAATACTTCACCTGCCATTCTGTCATGAAGTTGTTATCTATAGAGGTATAATGTATACATTATCTACAGAGGATACAATATATAATGTATATATTATCTACAGAGGATACAATATATAATGTATATCTTATCTATAGAGAATCCAATATATAATGTATAATGTATATATTATCTATAGAGGATACAATATATAATGTATATATTATGTATAGAGAATCCAATATATAATGTATATATTATCTATAGAGGATACAATATATAATGTATAATGTATATATTATCCACAAAGGATACAATATATAATATTAATACAGTGTGAGGATGAAGACAATACTTCACCTGCCATTCTGTCATGAAGTTGTTATCTATAGAGGTATAATGTATACATTATCTACAGAGGATACAATATATAATGTATATATTATCTACAGAGGATACAATATATAATGTATATCTTATCTATAGAGAATACAATATATAATGTATATATTATCTATAGACGATACAATATATAATGTATATATTATCTATAGAGAATACAATATATAATGTATATATTATTTATAGAGGATACAATATATAATGTATATATTATGTATAGAGAATCCAATATATAATGTATAATGTATATATTATCTATAGAGGATACAATATATAATGTATATATTATGTATAGAGAATCCAATATATTATGTATAGATTATCTATAGAGGATACAATATATAATAATAATAATGATACAGTTTGAGGATGAAGACAATACTTCACCTGCCATTCTGTCATGAAGTTGTTATCTACAGAGGATAAAATGTATAATATATAATGTATATATTATCTATAGAGGATACAATATATAATGTATATATTATCCATAGAGACTACAATATATAATGTATAATGTATATATTATCTATAGAGGATACAATATATAATGTATATATTATTTATAGAGGATAAAATATATAATGTATATATTATCTATAGAGGATACACTATATAATGTATATATTATCTATAGAGGATACAATATATAATAATAATAATAATAATAATAATAATAATAATAATAATAATAACAATAGTAGGAGGCCACGGGGAAGACCCAGGACACGTTGGGAAGACTATGTCTCCCGGCTGGCCTGGGAACGCCTCGGGATCCCCCGGGAAGAGCTTGACTGGCTGGGGAGAGGGAAGTCTGAGCTTCCCTTCTTAGGTTGCTGCCCCCGCGACCCGACCTCGGATAAGCGGAAGAAGATGGATGGATGGATGAAATAATAATAATACAGTTTGAGGAAGAAGACAATACTTCACCTGCCATTTTGTCATGAAGTTGTTATCTATAGAGGATACAATGTATAATGTATATATTATCTATAGAGGATACAATATATAAAGTATATATTTTCTATAGAGAATACAGTATATAATGTATATATTATCTATAGAGGATACAATATATAATGTATAATGTATATATTATCTATAGAGGATAAAATATATAATAATAATAATACAGTTTGAGGAAGAAGACAATACTTCACCTGCCATTCTGTCATGAAGTTGTTATCTATAGAGGTTACAATGTATAATGTATATATTATCTATAGAGGATACAATATATAATGTATATATTTTCTATAGAGAATATAATATATAATGTATACATTATCTATAGAGGATACAAAATATAAGGTATATATTATCTATAGAGAATACAATATATAATATATATATTATCTATATAGAATACAATATATCATGTATATATTATCTATAGAGAATACAATATATAATGTATATATTATCTATATAGAATACAATATATAATGTAAATATAATATATAATGTATATATTATCTATATAGGATACAATACATAATGTATATATTGTATATAGCGGATACAATATATAATGTATATATTATCTATAGAGGATACAATGTACAATATTAATACAGTTTGAGGAAGAGGACAATACTTCACCTGCCATTCTGTCATGAAGTTGTTGGCTTGTTGAGGAGAAGCATTCTTGTGTTTTCGAAACTCTTCTTTGACATACTGGTCTCCTAGTGCTCTCAAATGTATCGGCATAAAACGATGCAGCACAAGGATCCTTTTGTACAAAGTCCGCACTTTAGAAACATGACCAGAGCCACTCATCCTTGACGTACACAAACAGCAGGAGCTAACAAGCTAACAAGCTAACGTCCTTGCTGCTTGAACCGGAAATGAAAGAGCTTGCTCTTCCGTCACTTCCTGTCAACGAAAAAAAAAAAAGACGCAAAGATTAAAAACTCTCGTTTTTTAAGAATCTTAAAAGTTTTCCTACCCACGGACTGCGATCTTTGAACAGTCAGCCGACGCGCTGAAAATAAGACAACCGGGAGCGCCTCTTTTAGCGAGTGGTTGCCTAGCAACCCCAAGCCATACGGAAGTCGAGCTGCGGGGGTTGAGGGAAAATATTCATCCGAATAAGTGTGCAGTTTGACGGGCTGACACCTCCAAGTCACCTCGGGTCGGCGCAAGGTACCGCGTTCTTGAAATATATACCATATATACACCAATCTCGTGTTTATTCATCCTCCAAATGTTGAAATAAACTTCAAATTGTACGTGGGATTACGTCATTAAATGACGTATTGTACCCTAAGATGATGACATTTTTTGTGGTCCCTTTTATTCAGAAAAGTATCGAAATACATTTGGTACCGGTACCCAAAAATTGGTATCGGGACAACCCTAATATAAATCAATATTCACAGTGATTATTTAACGCACTGACTTTTAAAAAACTATTATTGTTTTTAAATTATGAACATATTTGTTGTATATGTACAAACCCCGTTTCCATATGAGTTGGGAAATTGTGTTAGATGTAAATATAAACGGAATACAATGATTTGCGAATCATTTTCAACCCATATTCAGTTGAATATGCTACAAAGACAACATATTTGATGTTCAAACTGATAAACATTTTTTTTCTGTGCAAATAATCATTAACTTTAGAATTTGATGGCAGCAACACGTGACAAAGAAGTTGGGAAAGGTGGCAATAAATACTGATAAAGTTGAGGAATGCTCATCAAACACTTATTTGGAACATCCCACAGGTGAACAGGCAAATTGGGAACAGGTGGGTGCCATGATTGGGTATAAAAGTAGATTCCATGAAATGCTCAGTCATTCACAAACAAGGACGGGGCGAGGGTCACCACTTTGTCGACAAATGCGTGAGCAAATTGTTGAACAGTTTAAGAACAACCTTTCTCAAGCAGCTATTGCAAGGAATTTAGGGATTTCACCATCTACGCTCCGTAATATCTGGAGAAATCACTGCACGTAAGCAGCTAAGCCCGTGACCTTCCATCCCTCAGGCTGTACTGCATCAACAAGCCACATCAGTGTGTAAAGGATATCACCACATGGGCTCAGGGACACTTCAGAAACCCACTGTCAGTAACTACAGTTGGTCGCTACATCTGTAAGTGCAAGTTAAAACTCTCCTATGCAAGGCGAAAACCATTTATCAACAACACC
>NC_084750.1:12276663-12366663 GCF_033978785.1 Entelurus aequoreus | reverse complement strand
CATGGAGGTGCAAGCCCTGGACACCAGAGACGCACTCGGGAGACAAACCTTCCACGCCTTCCCTCCGGAGAAATACCTCCTCCCACACTTCCAACGACACCCGCCTGGCCATCTGCTGTATGAGTACTACCCCACCGTTCAAGTGAGTACACGTAGTACACACACACTACTGTACTGTAAACCCCCCTGTTCAAGTAAGTACACGTAGTATACACACAATACTGTACTGTACACCCCCCCTTCAAGTCAGTATACGTAGTACACACACAATACTGTACTGTACACCCCCCTGTTCAAGTAAGTACACGTAGTACACACACAATACTGTACTGTACACCCCCCTGTTCAAGTGAGTATACGTAGTACACACACAATACTGTACTGTACACCCCCCTGTTCAAGTGAGTATACGTAGTACACACACAATACTGTACTGTACACCCCCCTGTTCAAGTGAGTACACGTAGTACACACACAATACTGTACTGTACACCCCCCTGTTCAAGTGAGTATACGTAGTACACACACAATACTGTACTGTACACCCCCTGTTCAAGTAAGTACACATAGTACATACACAATACTGTACTGTACACCCCCCTGTTCAAGTAAGTACACGTAGTATACACACAATACTGTACTGTACACCCCCCCTTCAAGTCAGTATACGTAGTACACACACAATACTGTACTGTACACCCCCCTGTTCAAGTGAGTATACGTAGTACACACACAATACTGTACTGTACACCCCCCTGTTCAAGTGAGTATACGTAGTACACACACAATACTGTACTGTACACCCCCCTGTTCAAGTAAGTACACGTAGTACACACACAATACTGTACTGTACACCCCCTGTTCAAGTAAGTACACATAGTACATACACAATACTGTACTGTACACCCCCCTGTTCAAGTAAGTACACGTAGTATACACACAATACTGTACTGTACACCCCCCTGTTCAAGTAAGTACACGTAGTACACGCATAATACTGTACTGTACACCCCCCTGTTCAAGTAAGTACACGTAGTATACACACAATACTGTACTGTACACCCCCCTGTTCAAGTAAGTACACGTAGTATACACACACTACTGTACTGTACACCCCCCTGTTCAAGTAAGTACACGTAGTATACACACAATACCGTACTGTACACCCCCTGCCCCGTTTAAGTAAGTACTCAGGTAGTAAATAAAGTGATCGATATAATTCCTGGCCTCGAAGCATCTCGATAGAGGTTACAATAATTAATTTTTTTATTTTCATTTTTTTAAATTTTTAACATAAAGAAATACAATCATGTGTGCTTACGGACTGTATCCCTGCTGACTGTATTGATCTATATTGATATATAATGTATATATTGTGTTTTTTATGTTGATTTCATAAATAAAAAAAATAAAAAATAAAAATTCTTGTGCAGCCCGGTACCAATCGGTCCGCGGACCGGTACCGGGCCGCAGCCCGGTGGTTGAGGACCACTGGTATATACTATACACCCTCCCGTTCAAGTAAGTACACATGTAGTATACACTATACACCCTCCCGTTCAAGTAAGTACACATGCAGTATACACTATACACCCTCCCGTTCAAGTAAGTACACATGCAGTATACACTAAACACCCTCCTGTTCAAGTAAGTGCACACACTGTAGAATACACCCTCCTGTTCAAGTAAGTACACACACTGTAGTATACACTATACACCCTCCTATTCAAGTAAGTACACACACTGTAGTATACACTATACACCCTCCTGTTCAAGTAAGTACACACACTGTAGTTTACACCCTCCTGTTCAAGTAATTACACACACTGTAGTATACACTATACACCCTCCTGTTCAAGTAAGTACACACACTGTAGTTTACACCCTCCTGTTCAAGTAAGTACACACACTGTAGTATACACTATACACCCTCCTGTTCAAGTAAGTACACACACTGTAGTTTACACCCTCCTGTTCAAGTAATTACACACACTGTAGTATACACTATACACCCTCCCGTTCAAGTAAGTGCCCACACTGTAGTATACACCCTCCTGTTCAAGTAAGTACACACACTGTAGTATACACTATACACCCTCCTGTTCAAGTAAGTACACACACTGTAGTATACACCCTCCTGTTCAAGTAAGTACACACACTGTAGTATACACTATACACCCTCCTGTTCAAGTAAGTACACACACTGTAGTATACACTATACACCCTCCTGTTCAAGTAAGTACACACACTGTAGTTTACACCCTCCTGTTCAAGTAATTACACACACTGTAGTATACACGATACACCCTCCTGTTCAAGTAAGTACACACACTGTAGTTTACACCCTCCTGTTCAAGTAAGTACACACACTGTAGTATACACTATACACCCTCCTGTTCAAGTAAGTACACACACTGTAGTTTACACCCTCCTGTTCAAGTAATTACACACACTGTAGTATACACTATACACCCTCCTGTTCAAGTAAGTACACACACTGTAGTTTACCCCCTCCTGTTCAAGTAAGTACACACACTGTAGTATACACTATACACCCTCCTGTTCAAGTAAGTACACACACTGTAGTTTACACCCTCCTGTTCAAGTAAGTACACACACTGTAGTATACACTATACACCCTCCTGTTCAAGTAAGTACACACACTGTAGTATACACCCTCCTGTTCAAGTAAGTACACACACTGTAGTATACACCCTCCTGTTCAAGTAAGTACACACACTGTAGTATACACTATACACCCTCCTGTTCAAGTAAGTACACACACTGTAGTATACACCCTCCTGTTCAAGTAAGTACACACACTTTAGTATACACTATACACCCTCCTGTTCAAGTAAGTACACACACTGTAGTTTACACCCTCCTGTTCAAGTAAGTACACACACTGTAGTATACACTATACACCCTCCTGTTCAAGTAAGTGCACACACTGTAGTATACACCCTCCTGTTCAAGTAAGTACACACACTGTAGTATACACTATACACCCTCCTGTTCAAGTAAGTACACACACTGTAGTATACACCCTCCCGTTCAAGTAAGTATACACACTGTAGTTTACACCCTCCTGTTCAAGTAAGTACACACACTGTAGTATACACTATACACCCTCCTGTTCAAGTAAGTACACACACTGTAGTATACACTATACACCCTCCTGTTCAAGTAAGTACACACACTGTAGTATACACTATACACCCTCCTGTTCAAGTAAGTGCACACACTGTAGTTTACACCCTCCTGTTCAAGTAAGTACACACACTGTAGTATACACTATACACACTGTGTTCCATCTATTTGTCAGTGACAGCAGATGAGTGTACTGACTTTGACGCTGCATGGTACAGATACAGTAAGTGTGTGGATACAAATCATATACAATTATTGTCTTTGGCCCAGAGAAGCAAAGAGAACTATTAGTAGTCTCTCCTTGAAACCTAATAATCAAGTTAGAAATGGTGGGCTAACCCTCAGACTTAAACGTCAAGAGTCCCATTAAGTCAATAACTTCAGCAGCTTTTTGGCAGCAGTAAACATTTTTTAATGAATAAAGTCTACATCAGACTCAGAAAGACTAAGCCTTTGTCTCCAGGTTAGACTACTGTCACGGCCTTCTCACTGGGCTCTGTAAAACAGCTGCAGTACTCCCAAAATGCTGCTGCTCGAGTCCTGACTAGAAGCAGCAACGTAAAGATCTCTGCTTGCGTTCGAGTCGATTCATAAAAAAAAACATTTCTTTCTGCAGGGTCCTGGTTGCTGCTCAGACTTCCCCGTGTCCTTTCACTACATTTATGACGTCCACATGTACACTTTGGAGTACCTGACGTACCAGCTGAGGCCATACGGATATAGATACAGGTGCAATAGTACAACATGCCACTAATGATCCAGGACTTTTTATCAGCTGTCAAAAGAATCAACTTGAATAGGGGGAATAACTTTGTTCCACTTTATTGTACTCTGTTGTACTTTATTGTATTTTGTTCTCTGTTGTGTCGTATTTGGTTGTACTTGATTATACTCAAATGTTCTTGATTATACTTGAATGCACTTGATTGTACTTTGATACTTGCAATCAAAACTTCATTGTGGCCTTCGTAACACTAACTAACACGACCGCGAAGAACGTAAACCACTCCCACAATCCTTTGGGATTCCTTCTATATTCCAGAATCTGCTTTGAATATCACAAAATCATCTTATCATGTGAACCTCCACCATGTTGGTAGCTCTTATTTGATTCTTGGTCAAAACAAATTGAATAAAAATCGTTTACAAAAGTGTTTTTTTGTTTTGTTAATATTAGTGGACGTAGCCTGTGGAAGAACCAACTCATCGCTAGCTGTCATAACAACAGCTGCTAGTCTGAGTTTTGAACAAAGACGTCCTGATTGGTCCACTCAGACGTATAAGATGTCCTGATTGGTCCACTCAGACATATAAGATGTCCTGATTGGTCCACTCAGACGTATAAGATGTCCTGATTGGTCCACTCAGACGTATAAGACGTCCTGATTGGTCCACTCAGACGTATAAGATGTCCTGATTGGTCCACTCAGACATTTAAGACGTCCTGATTGGTCCACTCAGACGTATAAGATGTCCTGATTGGTCCACTCAGACGTATAAGACGTCCTGATTGGTCCACTCAGACGTATAAGATGTCCTGATTGGTCCACTCAGACGTATAAGATGTCCTGATTGGTCCACTCAGATGTATAGGATGTCCTGATTGGTCCACTCAGACATATAAGATGTCCTGATTGGTCCACGCAGACGTATAAGATGTCCTGATTGGTCCACTCAGACGTATAAGATGTCCTGATTGGTCCACTCAGACGTATAAGACGTCCTGATTAGTCCACTCAGACGTATAAGACATCCTGATTAGTCCACTCAGACATATAAGACATCCTGATTAGTCCACTCAGACGTATAAGACATCCTGATTGGTCCACTCAGAAGTATAAGACATCCTGATTGGTCCACTCAGACGTATAAGACATCCTGATTTGTCCACTCAGACGTATAAGACGTCCTGATTGGTCCACTCAGACGTATAAGATGTCCTGATTAGTCCACTCAGACAAATAAGACATCCTGATTAGTCCACTCAGACGTATAAGACATCCTGATTGGTCCACTCAGACGTATAAGATGTCCTGATTGGTCCACTCAGACGTATAAGACATCCTGATTAGTCCACTCAGACGTATAAGACATCCTGATTAGTCCACTCAGACGTATAAGACGTCCTGATTGGTCCACTCAGACGTATAAGACGTCCTGATTAGTCCACTCAGACGTATAAGATGTCCTGATTGGTCCACTCAGACGTATAAGATATCCTGATTGGTCCACTCAGACGTATAAGATGTCCTGATTGGTCCACTCAGACATATAAGATGTCCTGATTTGTCCACTCAGACGTATAAGATGTCCTGATTGGTCCACTCAGACGTATAAGATGTCCTGATTGGTCCACTCAGACGTATAAGATGTCCTGATTGGTCCACTCAGACGTAAAAGATGTCCTGATTGGTCCACTCAGACGTATAAGATGTCCTGATTGGTCCACTCAGACATATAAGATGTCCTGATTGGTCCACTCAGACGTATAAGATGTCCTGATTGGTCCACTCAGACATATAAGATGTCCTGATTGGTCCACTCAGACGTATAAGATGTCCTGATTGGTCCACTCAGACGTATAAGATGTCCTGATTGGTCCACTCAGACATATAAGATGTCCTGATTGGTCCACTCAGACATATAAGATGTCCTGATTGGTCCACTCAGACGTATAAGATGTCCTGATTGGTCCACTCAGACATATAAGATGTCCTGATTGGTCCACTCAGACGTATAAGATGTCCTGATTGGTCCACTCAGACATATAAGATGTCCTGATTGGTCCACTCAGACGTATAAGATGTCCTGATTGGTCCACTCAGACATATAAGATGTCCTGATTGGTCCACTCAGACATATAAGATGTCCTGATTGGTCCACTCAGACGTATAAGATGTCCTGATTGGTCCACTCAGACAGTCGTAGCACCACTTAGAGACAGTCGTAGTACCACCTGGAGACATTTGTAGTACCACTTGGAGACAGACTTGGTACCACCTGGAGTTGTTTGTAGTAGCAATTGGAGACAGTCTTGGTACCACCTGGAGACATTTGTAGTACCACCTGGAGACAGTCTTGGTACCACCTGGAGACGTTTGTAGTACCAACTGGAGACAGTCTTGGTGCCACATGGAGACGTTTGTAGTACCACCTGGAGACAGTCTTGGTAGCACCTAGAGACATTTGTAGTACCACCTGGAGACAGTCTTGGTACCACCTGGAGACATTTGTATTACCACCTGGAGACAGTCTTGGTAGAACCTAGAGACATTTGTAATACCACCTGGAGACAGTCTTGGTAGCACCTAGAGACATTTGTAATACCACCTGGAGACAGTCTTGGTGCCAACTGGAGACAGTCTTGGTACCACCTGGAGACATTTGTAGTACTACCTGGAGACAGTCTTGGTACCACCTACAGATTTTGTAGTCCTACCTGGAGACGTTTGTAGTACCACCTGGAGACAATTGTAGTACCACCTGGAGACAGTCTTGGTGCCACCTGGAGACATTTGTATTACCACCTGGAGACAGCCTTGGTACCACCTGGGGACGTTTGTAGTACCACCTGGAGACAGTCTTGGTAGCACCTAGAGACATGTGTAGTACCACCTGGAGACAGTCTTGGTACCACCTGGAGACATTTGTATTACCACCTGGAGACAGCCTTGGTACCACCTGGAGACATTTGTAGTACTACCTGGAGACAGTCTTGGTACCACCTACAGATTGTGTAGTCCCACCTGGAGACGTTTGTAGTACCACCTGGAGACAATTGTAGTACCACCTGGAGACAGTCTTGGTACCACCTGGAGACATTTGTATTACCACCTGGAGACAGCCTTGGTACCACCTGGAGACATTTGTAGTACCACCTGGAGACAGTCTTGGTACAACCTGGGGATGTTTGTAGTACCATCTGGAGACAGTCTTGGTACAACCTGGGGATGTTTGTAGTACCATCTGGAGACAGTCTTGGTGCCACCTGGAGACATTTGTATTACCACCTGGAGACAGCCTTGGTACCACCTGGAGACATTTGTAGTACCACCTGGAGACAGTCTTGGTGCCAACCGGAGACAGTCTTGGTAACACCTGGAGACATTTGTAGTACTACCTGGAGACAGTCTTGGTACCACCTACAGATTTTGTAGTCCCACCTGGAGACGTTTGTAGTACCACCTGGAGACAATTGTAGTACCACCTGGAGACAGTCTTGGTAGCACCTAGAGACATGTGTAGTACCACCTGGAGACAGTCTTGGTACCACCTGGAGACATTTGTATTACCACCTGGAGACAGCCTTGGTACCACCTGGAGACATTTGTATTACCACCTGGAGACAGTCTTGGTGCCAGCTGGAGACAGTCTTGGTACCACCTGGAGACATTTGTAGTACTACCTGGAGACAGTCTTGGTACCACCTACAGATTGTGTAGTCCCACCTGGAGACGTTTGTAGTACCACCTGGAGACAATTGTAGTACCACCTGGAGACAGTCTTGGTGCCACCTGGAGACAGTCTTGGTACCACCTGGAGACATTTGTATTACCACCTGGAGACAGTCTTGGTGCCACCTGGAGACATTTGTATTACCACCTGGAGACAGCCTTGGTACCACCTGGGGACGTTTGTAGTACCACCTGGAGACAGTCTTGGTAACACCTAGAGACATGTGTAGTACCATCTGGAGACAGTCTTGGTGCCACCTGGAGACATTTGTATTACCACCTGGAGACATTTGTAGTACCACCTGGAGACAGTCTTGGTGCCAACTGGAGACAGTCTTGGTACCACCTGGAGACATTTGTAGTACTACCTGGAGACAGTCTTGGTACCACCTACAGATTTTGTAGTCCCACCTGGAGACGTTTGTAGTACCACCTGGAGACAATTGTAGTACCACCTGGAGACAGTCTTGGTGCCACCTGGAGACATTTGTATTACCACCTGGAGACAGCCTTGGTACCACCTGGGGACGTTTGTAGTACCACCTGGAGACAGTCTTGGTAGCACCTAGAGACATTTGTAGTACCACCTGGAGACAGTCTTGGTACCACCAGGAGACATTTGTATTACCACCTGGAGACAGCCTTGGTACCACCTGGAGACATTTGTATTACCACCTGGAGACAGTCTTGGTACCACCTACAGATTTTGTAGTCCCACCTGGAGACGTTTGTAGTACCACCTGGAGACAATTGTAGTACCACCTGGAGACAGTCTTGGTACCACCTGGAGACATTTGTATTACCACCTGGAGACAGCCTTGGTACCACCTGGAGACATTTGTATTACCACCTGGAGACAGTCTTGGTGCCAACTGGAGACAGTCTTGGTACCACCTGGAGATATTTGTAGTACTACCTGGAGACAGTCTTGGTACCACCTACAGATTTTGTAGTCCCACCTGGAGACGTTTGTAGTACCACCTGGAGACAATTGTAGTACCACCTGGAGACAGTCTTGGTGCCACCTGGAGACATTTGTATTACCACCTGGAGACAGCCTTGGTACCACCTGGAGACATTTGTATTACCACCTGGAGACAGTCTTGGTACAACCTGGGGATGTTTGTAGTACCACCTGGAGACAGTCTTGGTGCCACCTGGAGACAGTCTTGGTACCACCTGGAGACGTTTGTAGTACCACCTGGAGACGGTCTTGGTGCCACCTGGAGACAGTCTTGGTACCACCTGGAGACAGCCTTGGTACCACCTGGAGACAGCCTTGGTACCACCTGGAGACAGTTGTAGTACCACCTGTATACAAACAAAAACTATTTTTATAACAATACTTTTTAATGGCAGGTTTGATTGTAATTTATGTTTGTTTTTTGTGTGAATTTAGGGAAATTATTATTATTTCAGTGAAAGTAAAGAAAGCATTCAGTTTTCTTTGGATATATGAATGTCAACAAATGCATTTTATTACATGCTTTTTGGAAACTGTTGAATATTTACATTGAGGGTGTAATATTTTCTAAGCTTTATTACAGCACATATGTTGATTTTTGATTGAAGAGCAAACTTGATAAGTACGTTCCGGAAGGAAGGTGTGGTTCTGCTTGCCATCTGCTCACCTTTACCTGCCACAGGTGAAGAAGAGGCGTCGTCACTTTATCCGCTTTGTCCCCAAGGTTGACCAGGTGTGGCAACCTGGAAAGGTAGTCTGCCACATCGTTGTTCTTCCCGGCTCCGTGTGGAATCTGGAACTGGTACGGCTGTAGTCACAAGTACCAGCGGGTACGGCGGCTGTTGCGGTCTTTCAAGGAGTTCATCCAGGTCAAGGCACGGTGCTCTTTCTCGAGGTTGAACTCCCTGCTTTATGGATAATACAAGACTCTGGCATGTGGGACAGGTCTTGCAAAAAGTCTGTACATCTGCGTACTGCAGCTTACATACATGGCCGATGAAACCTAGAGCTCACTCGTAATTTGGATTTCCATCCATCCATCCATCCATCTTCTTCCGCTTATCCGAGGTCGGGTCGCGAGGGCAGCAGCCTAAGCAGGGAAGCCCAGACTTTCCTCTCACCAGCCACTTCGTCCAGCTCTTCCCGGGGGATCCCGAGGCATTCCCAAGTCAGCCGGGAGACATAGTCTACCCAACGTGTCCTGGGTCTTCCCCGTGGCCTCCTACCGGTCAGACGTGCCCTAAACACCTCCCTAGGGAGGCGTTCGGGTGGCATCCTGACCAGATGCCCGAACCACATCATCTGGCTCCTCTCGATGTGGAGGAGCAGCGGCTTTACTTTGAGCTCCCGGATGGCAGAGCTTCTCACCCTATCTCTAAGGGAGAGACCCGCCATCCGGCGGAGGAAACTCATTTCGGCCGATTGTACTCGTGATCTTGTCCTTTCGGTCATAACCCAAAGCTCATGACCATAGGTGAGGATGGGAACGTAGATCGAGCGGTAAATTGAGAGCTTTGCCTTCCGACTCAGCTCCTTCTTCACCACAACGGATCGATACAGCGTCCGCCTGTTGATCTCACGATCCACTCTTCCCTCACTCGTGAACAAGACTGCGAGGTAGTTGAACTCCTCCACTTGGGGCAGGGTCTCCTCCCCAACCCGGAGATGGCACGGCACCATTTTCCGGGCGAGAACCATGGACTCGGATTTGGGGTTGCTGATTGTCATCTCAGTAGGATTTGTAGTGGCCTTAATATATTCTGCCCAAGGTCTAAATATCCTGCCCAAGGTCTAAATATCCTGCCCAAGGCCTAAATATCCTGCCCAAGGTACGGTATGTGCCAGGTGTAAAATAGGCTATCAACACGTTCCCGGTACCTCCAGTTTCTTGGCACCTTCTCAACCTCACCCACCTTTTTAAACAAGGGTTGAAGAGTCCAATCCCTCTTTTGCAAAGCCAGAATGCCCTTCAGTACCTCCCATATACGTCCTGGCCGAATGTCTCTTTTAGGTCTGGCTCCTCTGCTTCCAGTCCCTTCTCAAAGCGCCGCTGTCGGCATGACTTCCGCTGGCCTTTTGTAGCCTCTTCAAATAGACTGCTGTCCCGGGTGGAAATGGGTTTGGAGCAAGAGGGTTCCTTCACGCCTCACTTGTCCTGACTAGCCACAGCCCTTGCTCTGACCTGGACTCGTGTGACCACAGGACCTGACAAGTGTGTTCTTCCATCAGCACGTCCGGTAACAATGGTAAGTCCCATTCTAAGATGGCTCCCACAGTTAGGAGCTAGGATTGTTTGTCCACAACGACAGTAACATCCACAGTCGAGTAGTGTGAGAATGAGATATTTTTAAGTGTTCTTTCTTAATCCATAGTCATGTTTAAAGCAGCTAATATCTTCCCATGTGTAGTCTTTGGTTTTTTTTCTAATGTCCGCTAGGAAACTCTTTGTTTTGTCTTAAGGGCTCCTGTTTGTCGGCTCACAGAGCCGTTTTGGCCAGTTCCTTTTCTGTTTTGAAGTAGCAGCTGCATTTCTTTCTGGGCGGGAGGGGCTGATTTTGCTCTTCATAAGCTGACTCTTTTTGTTTGAGTTTGGACCGCTCTTGGTGATGCTATGGTTGCGTTGTAAGGGCTGGTCTCCTAAAGCTTTAGTAAAACTTAGCCAAGTACTAATCCGTCTCTTTTTTACTCAACATATGTCATCCAAAAGAACTTGGGATTGACCAGTGTGTTTTACTCCGAGAGGAAGACTGGTCGCGCAACAGTAGGAGTGTTTGTCCTAGTCCACATCAAAATGTCCTCCATCCTTTTGAAGTCCACCATGCCCATTTGCACTAAATCCCTTCGATTTCGCGACAGGAAGATACCGGAGTCTACCAGAGCAGATACTGGTTCACCATTAACACTCACACTTTTGAACGGCTGGCACCTTCCCTTAATGTTCATAGCACGGTGTGAATAACAGGCCCCAATTAGCTTGGATTTTCGTGGCGGGCACAAAGAAGCGCTACGTCCTGGCTGCTGGCAGTAAAAACTGATCAGCTCCTTACCAGTGCCTTGCTGCTGGGTTTCGGGGTACAGGTGGCTGTTGGAATGGTTATTTCCTTCTTTGATCCGGAGCACACTACGTCCACAGTTTCCAAAAACAATTTGAAATGTGGACTTGTCAGACCACAGAACACTTTTCCACTTTGCGTCAGTCCATCTTAGATGAGCTCGGGCCCAGCGAAGCCGGCGGCGTTTCTGGGTGTTGTTGATAAATGTCTTTGGCTTCGCATAGTAGAGTTTTAACTTGCACTTACAGATGTAGCGACGAGCTGTAGTTACTGACAGTGGTTTTCTGAAGTGTTCCTGAGCCCATGTGGTGATATCCTTTACACACTGATGTCGCTTTTTGATGCAGTACCGCCTGAAGAATCGACGGTCACGGGCATTGCCGCTTACGTGCAGTGATTTCTCCACATTCTCTGAACCTTTTGATGATATTACGGACCATAGTTGGTGAAATCCCTAAATTCCTTGCAATAGCTGGTTGAGAAATGTTGTTCTTAAACAGTTTGCTCAGGCATTTGTTGACAAAGTGGTGACCCTCGCCCCGTCCTTGTTTGTGAACGACTGAGCATTTCATGGCAGCTGCTTTTATACCCAATCATGGCACCCACCTGTTCCCAATTAGCCTGTTCACCTGTGGGATGTTCCAAATAAGTCTTTGATGAGCATTCCTCAACTTTCTCAGTCTTTTTTGCCACCTGTGCCAGCTTTTTTGAAACATGTTGCAGGCATCAAATTCCGAATGAGCTAATATTTGCAAAAAATAACAAAGTTTACAAATGTGAACATTAAGTATCTTGTCTTTGCAGTCTATTCAATTGAATATAAGTTGAAAAGGATTTGACAATTGTTGTCTGTTTTTATTCACCATTTACACAACGTGACAACTTCACTGCTTTTGGGTTGTGTACTTACAGTGTATATAAACACTTAATGTAGTTGTTTGAAGGTTTTTTTTAGGGCTTTTATAGGCAGAGTATAGTGACTTCCATTGGCTCTATTGTAAGCAAACTTTTGAACCATTTATTTACTAGTTAAAATGCATTAAAAAACAACAACAGGTGTTCTTGTCTTACATAAGGACTGTGAATGATGAACACAAATCTAAAATAAATTCCAGTTCCCTTCTAAGAAACCATTAAAGAAGCAGTGTCACATGTTCATTATGCAGATAAAACACCTGCATACCGTACCTGGATACAAATGGTGGGAGCTGATTGATTCCCCACAGGAGCAGTTCCTCCACCAAGCCGTGAAAGTAAATGTTTGCCAACTAGACACACCTGTAAAAAGAGCAATTACTCTTGGGTAGCTGCACAGAGCAAGGTCAACTCAGGCTGCTGCTACATTTCACCGTTTTATTTTCAAATGGAGACTTTCTTTTACTGAGAGAGGAAATCAATTATTGTGACAGTAAATATTGAAATGTTTTTGAATTCACACATTCTCGATTCTGATTGGACAGTCAGTTGTTGATGACCTATTTTAGACTGTAAGTCTTTAAATCATCACCAACCTTTAGCACCACCCAAGACCTTCAGGAAATGTTCTTTAACTGGACCTATTCAACATGTAGTTGACTACCCCTTCTTGAGACGGTGAAGGCAATAACAGGGAGGCTAAACTGGCAGTAAAACCACATGTTATGTTGATTTAAATCAGGGCTACTGAAGTTAATATAACAAGTTAACAAAGGTTTCCTTAAATGTTGACATAACACAGCCACCCAAAGACAGCAAGTGTCCCAAAGGACACGTCTTTTACTTCCTGTTGGAGTACTTTCACCTTCTGAAAGTAGCATGCACTTCCTGCTTGTTTGGAAATGCTTTGCATCAATATTTAGTTTAGTAATAATTGTGTCAGTGGAAGGTCATGCAAGTGTCCTAATGACGTATCGCTGCCTGAGAGTGAACTGGCTCTGTGATTGTTTCCATGCTAGTTCAATAACAATGTCATCATTTGATTTGGAACGATCCTCAACATTTATTTCCAAAAGCATGTTTTATACGCCGCACAGCTTCACCAGCTGGCATCCGTCACATAAGTTCTGCCATTCTTGATATCATCTTTCCACAACGTTAGCTTGTAGCCTTTTAAACATCGCATTCTTTGTTTTTGAAAGGGTCGCCAAAAAAAAGGCGGTCATGTTTGTCTTCACGGGGAACCTTACCTGGCCCGGACACGGAAAGGATTGACAGATTGATGGCTCTTTCTCGAGTGAGGGAAAGATGGAGAAGGAAATCAGCCGGAGAATCGGAGCAGCTGGGGCAGTATTGCAGTCTCTCTGCCGCACTGTTGTGACGAAACGGGAGCTGAGCCAGAAGGCAAAGCTCTCGGTCTACCGAGCTATCTACATTCCTACTCTCACCTATGGTCATGAAGTGTGGGTCATGACCGAAAGAATAAGATCGCGGATACAAGCGGCCGAAATGACTTTCCTCAGAAGGGTGGCTGGCATCTCCCTTAGAGATAGGGTGAGAAGATCAGTCACCCGAGAGAGACTCGGAGTAGAGCCGCTGCTCCTTCGCTTGGAAAAGAGCCAGCTTAGGTGGTTCGGGCATCTCGTGCGTATGCCTCACGAGCGTCTCCCTATGGAGGTCCTCGTTGCACGTCCCACTGGGAGGAGACCCCGCGGCAGGCCAAGGACCAGATGGGGGGATTACATCTCCTCTCTGGCCTGGGAACGCTTCGGGGTTCCCCAGGAGGAAGTCGCTAATGTTGCTCTGGAGAGGGAAGTCTGGGGGTCTCTGCTGGAGCTGTTGTCCCCGCGACCCCATTCCGGATAAGCGGTTGAAGATGGATGGATGGATGGATGGATGTTTGTCTTCAAGATGTACACCACAATGTACATTTTCAAAAAACACATTCTGATACTGATCAATACTGCTGCAAATCAATTCTGATACGGTTTGCAGACAGACTCAAAGAGTAGGATAGAAATGTGACTGTGGAGGAAAATACACCAGGATATCACCACAGACAAAACATCTTATAGCTTTTTATTGAATGAGACAGCCAGAGTGTAAATGAACAATGAAACATTGAACATCAAGAGTATGTTTATATCCCAACCATGACCTCCTTGACATGTTTGCCATCAAGCACAAACACAGCCAAAATGCGACAAACAACACAGCCAAACGAGAAAACAAACGCACAAATGTCCCATAAAAAGGAAATTTTCTACAGAACTTTGTCGTAAAAATCTTGTTTGTCTGTCCTCCACCGTCACTGACAAGCGCTCGTCTGCAGACTCCACCCCCCACGCTCTTGTTTCAGAAAGCATTTATTCAATAGCATTGAACGTTAAAGTCGGTAAAAGCGTATTTGGAAAGTTCCTTAGGACAGATCGAAAAAGCTTATTGGCCAATATGTGGCACACAGAGTCATAGATTACTCATGTATTGTATGATTAGGTTAGGGCTATGGTCTCTTGCAAACATATGGCTTCAGCACATTGCAGGTGTCAGCGTGCCACTTTCCATCTGTGAGAAAACAAAACAACTTGTGAAATCTTCTCCCAATCAGATGCAGTGAACAAGATTTTGTTCTTCATACCAGTTTGTGCAATGTACACACACTCTTGCATTCCATTCGGGATTTGAGGCAGTTGGTCGGCAAAGGGTAGGAGGGCAACGGTTTGTCCAACAGTCCAAACAAAGCAACCGTCCTGGAAGACAATCACATTTTATTAAGTCACTTTTGAAAAAAGAGACGCTGCCTTGCTTGGTATGTGCACCCTTAAAAGAGTGTAACTGTTGTGTTGGCAGCAGTGATGCAGTGCTGGGACATATTAGCTGGGGAATATTCTAGTCCACTTTGCACACCCTGGACTAGACAGAGAGACAACAGATGCAGCAATAGGCTACACACACCCTAAAGACAAACACCCTCACAGCCTCCAAAAGACCCCTGGCACAGATGTGGAGACCGAGGCAGGGCAAACCCGGCAGACCATTCATAGCAGGGCATCTCAAAGCCAAGAGCGTTGGTGAAAGCAGCCTAGCAAGAGACCAGATAGCCACAGGTGCTCGCAGAGTCACCACTGAAAGCCCACCACACAGCAGCTTGACCTCAGACCACCACCCAGTCCCGCCTCCACCCACCCTTCCCTTCAGTTCAATGTGCTAGTGGTCACACCGTGGCAGTGTCATTGAGTCCTATCCAGGGGTCTGCGACGGTAATCAGATTTTTAACTTGATTGTTTTCTTCAACAGTGTAGATGGACACCAGATGGGCTGAAGGATGAAGAGCGGTGCAGGCAGCCTGATGAGACAAATAGCAAAACAGCATCACTCAATTTAATACTCTTATAGGCACAGTTTAGGGCCTGAAATCCTTCCGTACCTCTGCTGCCTGAAAAGTCTTGGGAACGTTTTGGTAGATGTAACAGTTTGAATCAAACAGAGTCCAGCCTAGAGGACAGACACCTGCAACACAATTGTTGTTTGAAGTGAAACACAAACAGGAACTATGTGGCAAAAGTGTCACAGCTACCAACCAAACACTCCACCGATTCCACACAGGAGGATGAAGACGCGAAGAGAAAATGCCATCTGTGCAATGATAGACACACTGTTGTATTCAAAATGTCAAAGTTAGTAAAGTTGTGTCGTGTTACCTTTGCAGCGAAGATACTTGGTACTGAGGACAACAACCAGCCATCCTTTTATATGCTAGCCTGACCCAGCCCTGGAATGTTTCATGTCAAAACAAACTTAAAAGTCAGCTATAATTAAATAATTAAGTTCAATTATTAAAGTTAATACAATTAAAAAAGATTGGCTGTGGTACAGACACCTTTGAATTTGTTTTAATTACATGATTATGGGGACGGCGTGGCGAGGTTGCGTGACAGCAACCTGAGGGTTCCTGGTTCAATCCCCACCTTCTACCAACCTTGTCACGTCTGTTGTGTCCTTGAGCAAGACACTTCACCCTGGCTCCCGATGGGTGGTGGTTAGGGCCTTGCATGGCAGCTCCCGCCATCAGTGTGTGAATGTGTGTGTGAATGTGTGTGTGAATGGGTGAATGTGGAAATAGTGTCAAAGCACTTTGAGTACCTTGAAGGTAGAAAAGCGCTATACAGGTATGACCCATTTACCATTTCTGCTGTAATGTAAATACAGGTTAGGTGAAGTTAAGAGGCTGTTTTAGACAAATGAAGTAATGAATTATAGTGACTAGTTTCTTTCCCCCCAAAAAAGCCATTGACTTGCTGTCATTTTGATGTTCGTCTTTCCTTAAGCCTGCTCTTAGAAACATGAAGCCATTCCAAAGACGGGGGCCAAAAAAAAAAAAAGTTTTTGCATAATAGGGCCTCTATAAATATGTGCTTCTTTCTCAGGGCCAATGACTAAAACTTGAGTTTTGTCCTGGTTAAACCGTAAAAAGTTATCTGCCATCCAGGACTCCAGCATTTAAAAAGAGTACCAATTGGCTTTGTGTGATCAGGACAGAGGTGGGACCAAGTCATTGATTTGCAAGTCACAAGTAATTCTCAAGTCTTTGCCCTCAAGTCTCGAGTCAAGACAGGCAAGTCCAGAGTCAAGTCCAAAGTCGAGACTGGAAAGTCTCAAGTCAAGTCCCAAGTCCTGCATTTTGAGTTTCGAGTCCTTTCAAGTCCTTTTAACCACAGACTAATATATTTACACAGATTGTGTATGCTTTTAAAACGCTGTATTTATTTATTATCAATCAATCAATCAATGTTTATTTATATAGCCCTAAATCACAAGTGTCTCAAAGGGCTGTACAAGCCACAACGACATCCTCGGTACAGAGCCCACATACGGGCAAGGAAAAACTCACCCCAGTGGGACGTCGGTGAATGACTATGAGAAACCTTGGAGAGGACCGCATATGTGGGTAACCCCCCCCCCCTCTAGGGGAGACCGAAAGCAACGGATGTCGAGTGGGTCTGACATAACATTGTGAAAGTTTAAAACAAGTGCATTTGAAATTGCAGGGGGAAAAAAATTGTGCTGACATTGCACTTCATAATAGCACTATAAACTAGTCACTTTAAACATTTAACTTTACAGAATAAACACATTTGCAAAAACAAGTGCAACTGTACTTATTTCTACAAAAGTGTTAACATTGTATTTCCATGGCATATTGCATTGTAACTAGTTCCACAGCAGTTTCTATCCTGTTCTTACCTTATCTCATTGATCTCATCTCATACTGTATGTGTGTTTATGTGTTCGTACACATGAAAAACATAACAAATACATGAACATAACAATGAACAGAGTTCTATTTTTTACATGTCAGGGCCCTATGCAATATGTACACATATTCTTAATTTGATTTTATTGTTGTGATTTTGTACGATGTCCTTGAGTGCCCAGAAAGGCACCTTATAAATAAAATTTATAATTATTATTATTATTATATAGTATACATTTTAACTGACCTTTATTTGACTATGTTTGTCTTTTTGCAAGTGGCTAAAATATGCGGTGCTGCTGACCGCCGTCTAACGTTACGTTACTGTGTGTGATACATTGACTAACGTACCGTTAACTGTAGGTACCTCATGCAACCCTGCTTAAAAAAAAATCACTTGGCAAAAAGTATGAATAAGGTAGCGAACTGCAGTGGACGCAACATATTGCCGTGTTTGCAATGACGTTATAACCATAGACATCTTATAAGTAGACGCAGCATTGGTTGCTGTGACGCAAGCAATTTGGCCGCCATCTTGAAGTGGTGGTGAGGAGCCGGCGAGCAGCTTAAACTGACAGTTGACAGGTAGAAAACAAAGATGCTAAACTGACAGTTGACAGGTAGAAAACAAAGATGCTAAACTGACAGTTGACTGGTAGAAAACAAAGATGCTAAACTGACAGTTGACAGGGAGAAAACAAAGATGCTAAACTGACAGTTGACAGTTAGAAAACAAAGATGCTGAACTGACAGTTGACAGGTAGAAAACAAAGATGCTAAACTGACAGTTAAAAGGTAGAAAACAAAGATGGTGTTCAGCGTTTTCCTGCTCAAATGAGCGGACTGTTGAAAATAGGAATCGGGGGATTACTTTTCACAAGTAAGATTCAACATTAACGTACTATTGGTTGTATTTTATGAAAATAATATTAGCACAGAGTTGAGAAGGAGCAAAGATCTTCAATATTTGTATGTGAAAATCACAAATAAATCTTCTGGGGGAGGATGACCCCCCTATAGGGGTTTGGTTTACAAACTTTCAGCCCCACCTAAAACAAAATTCCCCAGCCGCCACTGATTATGATGCGTTCTCATTTTAGGCAAAATATAAGACAATACTTTCTTAACAGTATAATTGTAACCAGGAATAAGTCTTCAAGTAACAATATTCAAATACTAACATTGTTGGGTAAGACAGAATTTGGTTTTATTCTGAATCCAGTGAAACAGATTGGTGGTTTTAGCTGATATAAAGACTTTCAAGTGTTTATATATGTTTATGTTGAAGTATTTGGCAGACGCTTTTATCCAAAGCGACATACATAAAAAATACATATAAAACAATCACTGTAAACATGATCATTTAAGGGAAGAATGTAATACAAAATATCAATACAAAGTGTCAAGACAGAATCAACTCTCTGCTGCTGCAGCAACAGAGATACAGTCTATAAGATATATAGATATCTAATGTATTCATATATTGTTTATGTAGCAAAGAATTGTTGCGTTGACCAGCATTCCTCCAATGGGGAATTCAAATTGCTAGTCTCTCCCAGATTCTTTTTATGGCAATAAGCTGATGTTTGTATTCAATCACCAGGCAGAAGTTGGTATTTTGTGGTTTATTCTCCAAGCTTAGAGGACAAACGTGAGACCCATCCAGCACACCCGCGTTCCCTCGCCCGGTCTAGCTCGGTCTCCCCTCAAACCCCCGGAAGTCCCGTGATCTTCCCTCTGTCCCTCGCCCCCACTCCCTTTGTTTAGACTACTCCGAGTTATCTCTACTCTGACACATTCCAATCTAGAAGGCCATTTCATTTCTGTGTTATTAATATTTATTTCACTAACTGCTTCTTTGCTATCACTTTTACTATCATATTTGTACATATCCCATTCGCTGATGTTGCTTTGTTGTTATTGTCTCTCTGTTTTATCCCCTTCTTATCCCAGCAATTTCCCCCTCGGTCTTACTTTTTTTACTCTTTCTATCTCCTCCTGCTCCGGCCCGGCTGCACCAAATATGAAGTAAATCCATTGAATAAAGTCAAACACAAATAAGGCAACAAGAGAAGTATCCCACACTTGTCTTGTGTAAAGTAAACGTGTACAGCCGATATGGGCATCTACATCTACTATATGATTTGCCCGAGTGGCTGGACAGGACAGGGAAAACCAAGAGGATAGAGAAAGAGAAGGTACATATGGACTACAATAGCGGACTCAGTCAAAGCACTTTGGGTCAATTTTCAGCACATATGGATAATCCGCTGACGTCACAACTGGGAAAAACATCACCAATTTTACAAATTCAAAATGGCTCGTTTGAAGGAAGTATGAAGGAAAGCAAGATAGTTTTATAAATATCTCCACCATGCCTCTATGGTTTGATTTCACATTTTGAGGCCTTATGCAGATCCCAAATACACAAACACAGGTACCAATAGGTAAGAAAAAGTGTTTTTGCATAATAGGGCCTCCATAAATGTTTCTCAGGGCCAATGACTAAAACTAGAGTTTTGTCCTGGTTAAACCGTAAAAAGTTATCATTGTCATCCCATCGGGTTGAGTTATTCCTTGCCCTGATGTGAGATATGAGCCGAGGATGTCGTTGTGGCTTGTGCAGCCCTTTGAGACACTCGTGATTTAGGGCTATATAAGTAAACTTTGATTGATTGATTGATTGATTTGCCAAATCCGGGATTTCATATCTAAAATGCATTTAAAAAGAGTATCAATTGGCTTTGCGTGATCAGGAGACATGGGAATGTACAGCTGTGTGACCATAAGTCTACCATGGAACGGACGCACCTTAGCTAATTGCTGACATTTAACGTGCCTCATTTATATAATTAATGGCACACCCAGCCTGGCCCGACAATCCTTTGTTGACGTTAAGGTCACACGGCCACAGCTGGCAACACAAGACCAGGAAGTGAGTGTTTCAAAGACTTGTTTCATGGCTAAAAGACAAACACTGGGTTATTTAAGTGTTTCTTTGCTGTTGGGTGTGTCAAACACTTTCTTGGAACACTTGTACTCCTTAAGTACGACACACAAAACATCTACAAAGCAACTGGTTTACCTGTGCTGTTATGTAAGTGCTTGTTGCTGAGGTGCTAACTCAGTACACACCTTTAGCACACTGGCAAGCACAGGAATGTCAAATGTGAGCACGATTGGTTGAAAAACATGGCAGAGGGGCAGACTGTCCACCAGGCCTACCGATCAATAATAAGCCCATCCATTATATTTATCTATGCATTGAGTGTTTCAACTTTGCATGTTTGACAATCAAAATGATCTTGTTAGGTCATAAATGAAACTTTATATAAAAGTGTCGTCAATAATGGAGTATAGGGCCATCAAAGGATTCAAATATTTAACTTTGATTAATCGCATTTTGTCTGTTGTGTTTAATCGCCATTATTCACAGATGGACGTTTCTTTTCATCTTTGATAAGTGGACCTTAAACACGTCATTCTCAACTTCTTAATTCTATTGACAGGACAATTTGTTTGGTTTTTGCAAATGTTGGTTTGTTCTACATTATACTTTTTTAAACAGATCATCACACACACACACACACACACACACACACACACACACACACACACACACACACACACACACACACACACACACACACACACACACACACACACACACACACACACACACACACACACACACACACACACAGTTCTTGCCGTCAATGCTGGTCAATTTTTTAGGGCATTACCGCAAGTCACAAGGGCGGTGGCGGTACTTGCCGCAGTTGCCGTGGTTAAGTTGGAGCCCTGCTTCACTATCTAAGATGGGTCCTGGACGTGTAAGAGTATGTGCACACAAGGTTGTGTGTCATGATCCCTTGCCCGGGTCATGTCTTAGTTGGTGTCTGGTAGCCTTTCCTATGTTTTGGACTAGTTTTGTTCCTAGCACCATTTGGCTGGTTTTGTTAGGTGTGCTGATTTGAGACGCACCTGCCTTTGTTTAGTGATTACTGTCCCAATCTGTGTCGCTAATCACGCCCCTTTAAACACCCGTGTCGCCGTTCACTCGGCGCGTGTTTGTCGCTCGCTATACGCAACTTTTTAAGTACGTTCTACGAGCATTTTGGCTGTTTACCTTTCTTCGCGTGTCATTTGTCTCACTATACTGAGTAAGCCTCGAGTTACCCTCGAGGTTCATTCAATGCTTAGGATTGTTCCTCAGTTTTGTGTTTTGCCTTGCGTCTCGCAATTAAATCATTACCTTACTCGCAAGCGACCTGCTGTCCTCTTCTTCTTTGGAAGCGCAGACATCACACCACGCCGGATCGTAACATTCTGGTCTAAAATAATGTGCAGTGGAAAACTTGTGACTGTGATTTAACGTAGCCACCGTAGGCAGGAAGTAAAGTGTGGTTGTCACCAGTGTCATCTTGCCTGCTGCCCACGGAATATAAAGTCTTGGTTCAAGTCCATAGTCCACAACACACAACATGGTGTCAGAAGTGTAGGACCTACAATTTTCTACGCAGACTGCATTGAGTTGTGAGTACTCTTCAAACGGGACCGTTGTGCAACCACGCCGATTTTTGTCTTCGTTCACAACACGGTAACCGGCTTCAGACAACCTGACCCGCTGATTTTGGAAGGCAACATAGCGGAGAACCGGGGATATTTTTCAAGAAAGAACATTAACTTTTTATTGCTGCGGCGTACTCGGACAAGCCAGCGCGGACTCAGGCTGACATCCTACAGCCGTCGAGCGGTCAAGAGCTTTGGTTTACGCAGTGTGTGAACCAGGGGACAATGGCAAGTTGTTATTCCTGCAGAGTCCAAGAAGGATCCGGAATGCCTCAAAAGAAAGTTCCATGAAGTGTGCAACCCTCAGACAAACTTAAAGATGAAAAAACACAAATGTGACCAAAAAACCTGGTCAGACAATCGAAGCATATGTGAGAAGTTTGAGACTCAGAGCTAAGTGTTGCAATTTTGATGGGCTTTGTGAAGAACTCCTCAGAGAAAGGTTGGCCTCCGGCGTAAATAAGTCACACCTCAGAAAAGTTTCTGTTACGTGATAGCGATCTGACTACAAGGCCATTTCAGTATGTCTGATTCACGACATGAATAAGACGTTGAGGTCTCCACAAGTGCGGACGCTGTTCAAAGCAGATATGAACAAAGACGTGACGAGCCCCAGTTTAACAGGAGACCAATCACGTCACAGCCGATCAATGACTGTACTAAGTGTGGTGTCAGTCACATGACAAAGAGGAAACAATGCCTGCAGTGTAATGGCAAAATTAATATTCTAGTCATTTCTTGTCTGAAACCGCAATTGTAGTCTAAGTGTCTGCGTAGGGGTTTCTGTGCCTTAACTGCCTGTCCTGGGTTTTGCATTTTTGGAGCCCATTCGGGATGTCTCCAAACCCCCACCTCCGTGGATAGGACTAAGATGGCTGTGATGTCGGTTGATCACTAAATTATATTTTTAGTCAAATGTTACTCTCCAAATAAGTTTTTTTTAATGATTGTTGTTGATAATGGCCCCTTGCCAATGGGTTAACACTGGAAATACCAGGAAATTCAGCTTGCATAGAAACACAGGAAAAAGAAGAGTCCTTCACTATCTTGCAGATGAATAACAACACACTTGAAAGGAAAGTGGACACCGGTGCAAAGTGCAACGTCCTTTTGGCAAAGACTTGTGAAAAAGTGAAAAGTAAGGAATGAATGCAGCCATGCAGTGCGCCTACTAACCTTGTTGCATATGGTGGTATAGGAGCTCAACTCTAGGATTTGTTGACCTATGCTGCCATCTAGGGGATAAATGTTACACCTGCGGTCCCCTCCAAGGTTTCTCATTGTCATCCCATTGGGTTGAGTTTTTTCTTGCCCTGATGTGGGATCTGAGCCGAGGATGTCATTGTGGCTTGTGCAGCCCTTTGAGACGCTCGGGATTTAGGGCTATATAAGTAAACATTGATTGATTGATGATTGATACTAATGCTTCATTACGGACGAGGCATAATAATTGCAATTATTATGTTTGTGTGAGTCATTTGGGGAAATGTACTATTTCACATTGCTTTTCTTATATTAAAGAACATGTTATGGTTTCCTGATCATATATGTACATGTTTAATTGCATTTAGGGCGGAAGGATCTGTGTGGTAGTTGTGTGCCCAACTTGTCACTTATTAGTTTGTGTGTTATTAAAAAATTATTCAAAGCTGCACCCCGCCCCCACCTCAGCCCATCTATTTGGGATGCTAATTCCTGCATACAAGCCCTTGCTGATCAGGAAGCAAGCTACAGTGAAGCAGGTGAGGACCTGGCCAAAGGGAGCAATGGAAGCACATAAGAAACCCCTACGCAAACACTTACACTACAATTGCGGTTTTAGACAAGAAATGACTAGAATGTTAATTTTGCCATTACACTGCAGGCATTGTTTCCTCTTTGTCATGTGACTGACACCACACTTAGTACAGTCATTGATCGGCTGTGACGTGATCGGTCTCCTGTTAAACTGGGGCTCGTCACGTCTTTGTTCATATCTGCTTTGAACAGCGTCCACACTTGTGGAGACCTCAACGTCTTTTTCATGTCGTGAATCAGACATACTGCAATGGCCTTGTAGTCAGATCGCTATCACGTAACAGATACTTTTCTGAGGTGTGACTTATTTACGCCGGAGGCCAACCTTTCTCTGATGAGTTCTTCACAAAGCCCACCAAAATTGCAACACTTAGCTCTGAGTCTCAAACCTCTCACATATGCTTCGATTGTCTGACCAGGTTTTTTGGTCACATTTGTGTTTTTCCATCTTGAAGTTTGTCTGAGGGTTGCACACTTCATGGAACTTTCTTTTGAGGCATTCCGGATCCTTCTTGGACTCTGCAGGAATAACAACTTGCCATTGTCCCCTGGTTCACACACTGCGTAAACCAAAGCTCTTGACCGCTCGACGGCTGTAGGATGTCAGCCTGAGTCCGCGCTGGCTTGTCCGAGTACACCGCAGCAATAAAAAGTTCATGGTCTTGCTTGAAAAATATCCCCGGTTCTCCGCTATGTTGCCTTCCAAAATCAGCGGGTCAGGTTGTCTGAAGCCAGTTACCGTGTTGTGAACGAAGACAAAAATCGGCGTGGTAGCACAATGGTCCCGCTCGAAGAGTACTCACAACTCAATGCAGTCTGCGTAGAAAATTGTAGGTCCTACACTTCTGACACCATGTGGTGTGTTGTGGACTATGGACTTGAACCAAGACTTAACTTTATATTCTGTGGGCAGCAGGTATTACACTGCAGGTAGAAGATGACACTGGTGACAACCACACTTTACTTCCTGCCACACCTGCACAAACCTGTGGTGGCTACGTTAAATCACAGTTATTTTAGACCCGAATGTTACGATCCGGCGTGTGGTGTGATGTTCACGCTTCCAAAGAAGAGGACAGCAGGACGCCTGCGAGTAAGGTGATGATTTAATTGCGAGACGCAAGGCAAAACACAAAACTGAGGAACAATCCTAAGCATGGAATGAACCTCGAGGGTAACTCGAGGCTTACTCAGTAGAGTGAGACAAATGACACGCGAAGAAAGGTAAACAGCCGTGTAGCGAGCGACAAACCCGTGCCGAGTGAACGGCGACACAGGTGTTTAAAGGGGCGTGATTAGCGACACAATAAACAGCAGGTTGGGACACTAATCACTAAACAAAGGCAGGTGCGTCAAATCAGCACACCTAGTAACAAGAAAGTAAACAAAACCAGCCAAATGGTGCAAGGAACAATACTAGACTAAAACATAGGAAAGGCTACCAGACACCAACTAAGACATGACCCGGGCACGGGATCATGACACACAACCTTGTGTGCACATACTCTTACACGTCCAGGACCCATCTTAGATAGTGAAGCAGGGCTCCAACTTAACCACGGCAACTGCGGCAAGTACCGCCACCGCCCTTGTGACTTGCGGTAATGCCCTAAAAAAATTGACCAGCATTGACGGCCAGAACTATGTGTGTGTGTGTGTGTGTGCAGAAGAGTGTTTGTGTCCACTTTGTGATGAGCTGTTTAAAAAAGTATAATGTGGAACAAACCAACATTTGCAAAAACAAAACCAATTGTCATGTCAATAGAATTAAAAAGTTGAGAATGACGTGTTTAAGGTCCACTTATCAAAGATGAAAAGAAACGTCCATCTGTGAATAATGGCGATTAAACACAACAGACAAAATGCGATTAATCAAAGTTAAATATTTGAATCCTTTGATGGCCCTATACTCCATTATTGACGACACTTTTATATAAAGTTTCATTTATGACCTAACAAGATCATTTTGCTTGTCAAACATGCAAAGTTGAAACACTTCAATGCATAGATAAATATAATGGATGGGCTTATTATTGATCGGTAGGCCTGGTGGACAGTCTGCCCCTCTGCCATGTTTTTCAACCAATCGTGCTCACATTTGACATTCCTTTGCTTGCCAGTGTGCTAAAGGTGTGTACTGAGTTAGCACCTCAGCAACAAGCACTAACATAACAGCACAGGTAAACCAGTTGCTTTGCTGATGTTTGGTGTGTCGTACTTAAGGAGTACAAGAGTTCTACAAAAGTGTTTGACACACCCAACAGCAAAGAAACACTTAAATAACCCAGTGTTTGTCTTTTAGCCGTGAAACAAGTCTTTGAAACACTCACTTCCTGGTCTTGTGTTGTCAGCTGCGGCCGTGTGACCTTAACGTCAACAAAAGATTGTCGGGCCAGACTGGGTGTGTCATTAATTATGTAAACGAGGCACGTCAAATGTCAGCAATTAGCTAAGGTGCGTCCGTTCCATGGTAGACTTATGGTTTCTCTTTGCCTTCTCTCACACAGCTGTACATTCCCATGTCTCCTGATCACACAAAGCCAATTGGTACTCTTTTAAATGCTGGAGTCCTGGATGGCAGATCACTTTTTACAGTTTAACCAGGACAAAACTCAAGTTTTAGTCATTCACCCCGAGAAAGAAACACATATTTATAGAGGCCTTATTATGCAAAAACACTTCTTTTTTTGGCCCCCGTCTATGGAATGGCTTCATGTTTCTAAGAGCAGGCTTAAGGAAAGACGAACATCAAAATGACAGCAAGTCAATGGCTTTTTTGGGGGGAAAGAAACTAGTCACTATAATTCATTACTTCATTTGTCTAAAACAGCCTCTTAACTTCACCTAACCTGTATTTACATTACAGCAGAATCATGTAATTAAAACAAATTCAAAAGGTGTCTGTACCACACCCAATCTTTTTTATTGTATTAACTTGAACAATTTAACTTAATTAGTACATTATAGCTGACTTTTAACATTTGTTTTAACATGAAACATTCCAGGGCTGGGTCAGGCTAGCATATAAAAGGATGGCTGGTTGTTGTCCTCAGTACCAAGTATCTTCGCTGCAAAGGTAACACGACACAACTTTACTAACTTTGACATTTTGAATACAACAGTGTGTCTATCATTGCACAGATGGCATTTTCTCTTCGCGTCTTCATCCTCCTGTGTGGAATCGGTGGAGTGTTTGGTTGGTAGCTGTGACACTTTTGCCACATAGTTCCTGTTTGTGTTTCACTTCAAACAACAATTGTGTTGCAGGTGCGTGTCCTGGAGGCTGGACTCTGTTTGAATCAAACTGTTACATCTACCAAAACGAACTCAAGACTTTTGAGGACGCAGAGGTACGGAAGGATTTCAGGCCCTAAACCGTGCCTATAAGAGTATTAAATTGAGTGATGCTGTTTTGCTATTTGTCTCATCAGGCTGCCTGCAATGATTCTGAAGCCAATCTGGTGTCCATCTACACTGATGCAGAAAACACAGAAGTTAAAACTCTGATTAACGGCACAGACCCCTGGATAGGACTCAATGACACTGCCACGGTGTGACCACTAGCACATTGAACTGAAGGGAAGGGTGGGTGGAGGCGGGACTGGGTGGTGGTCTGAGGTCAAGCTACTGTGTGGTGGGCTTTCAGTGGTGACTCTGCGAGCACCTGTGGCTATCTGGTCTCTGGCTAGGCTGCTTTCACCAACGCTCTTGGCTTTGAGATGCCCTGCTATGAATGGTCTGCCGGGTTTGCCCTGCCTCGGTCTCCACATCTGTGCCAGGGGTCTTTTGGAGGCTGTGAGGGTGTTTGTCTTTAGGGTGTGTGTAGCCTATTGCTGCATCTGCTGTCTCTCTGTCTAGTCCAGGGTGCGCAAAGTGGACTAGAATAGTCCCCAGCTAATATGTCCCAGCACTGCATCACTGCTGCCAACACAACAGATACACTCTTTTAAGGGTGCACATACCAAGCAAGGCAGCGTCTCTTTTTCAAAAGTGACTTAATGAAATGTGATTGTCTTCCAGGACGGTACCTTTGTTTGGACTGTTGGACCCCCAACCCCTGTCTTCCTAAACTTTGCCATCGAACAGCCTGGAAATGAAGACTGTGTGTACATTGCACAAACTGGTATGAAGAACAAAAACGTGTTCACTGCATCTGATTGGGAGAAGATTCCACAAGTTGCTTTGTTTTCTCACAGATGAAATGTGGTACGCTGACGACTGCAGTGAGCTGAAGCCATATGTTTGCAAGCGACCAGTACCCACCGAAACTGACGGCTAATCATACAACACATGAGTAATCTATGACTCTGTGTGCCACATATTGGCCAATAAGCTTTTTCGATCTGTCCTAAGGAACTTTCCAAATACGCTTTTACCGACTTTAACGTTCAATGCTATTGAATAAATGCTTTCTGAAACAAGAGCGTGGGGGGTGGAGTCTGCAGACGAGCGCTTGTCAGTGACGGTGGAGGACAGACAAACAAGATTTTTACGACAAAGTTCTGTAGAAAATATCCTTTTTATGGGACATTTGTGCGTTTGTTTTCTCGTTTGGCTGTGTTGTTTGTCGCATTTTGGCTGTGTTTGTGCTTGATGGCAAACATGTCAAGGAGGTCATGGTTGGGATATAAACATACTCTTGATGTTCAATGTTTCATTGTTCATTTACACTCTGGCTGTCTCATTCAATAAAAAGCTATAAAATGTTTTGTCTGTGGTGATATCCTGGTGTATTTTCCTCCACAGTCACATTTCTATCCTACTCTTTGAGTCTGTCTGCAAAGCGTATCAGAATTGATTTGCAGCAGAATTGATCAGTATCAGAATGTGTTTTTTGAAAATGTACACTGTGGTGTATATCTTGAAGACAAACATGACCGTTTTTTTTTTTACCGACCCTATGTGTTCAGCGCAGTTACCGCCGTCGTGTAGTCCGTCGCCTCCCCGGTGTACGGCAGAGTTGAAAACCCATCCTGGACGTCCGGTCCCGCTAGATGCAAAAGTAGAGCTGACGTTCAACAACTCGTCTTCAAGCGTTCACAAAAAAAATCCTCGTCGCCATTGTTGTTTGCCCAACTTGTCACTTATTAGTTAGTGCACTCTAAGATGAATAATACACAAAGAAAGCTTATTGTCTTTTCCGCCTTTTAGTTCCTCCACTTCCCGGTGTCCAACACATAACACCTGTCATCATATCCTGTGTCCCCCGCCCTTAAGTTCCCCCTACAATGGTTCCGGTATTGTCCCGTGACCTGAGTAACCAATACATGACAGTGGCAACAAGGTTGGACACTGTGTCATGCAGTCAGGTCAAGGGGAGTGGAGTGAAGTGAATTATATTTTATATAGCGCTTTTCTCTAGTGACTCAAAGCGCTTTTACATAGTGAAAGCCAATATCTAAGTTACATTTAAACCAGTGTGGGTGGCACTGGGAGCAGGTAGGTAAAGTGTATTGCCCAAGGACACAACGGCAGTGACTAGGATGGCGGAAGCGGGGATCGAACCTGGAACCCTCAAGTTGCTGGCACGGCAACTCTACCAAACGAGCTATACCGCCCCACGGGATGGAGCCTCTCTCTATTTCTTGTTACCTCCATATAGTTCTCTTTTCTTTCTACCTCGTTATCGTGTGGCATCTTAATAACAACAGAGTTTCCAAGTAAATATTACATTATTATTTTTATTGTTGCTGCTGCAAGCAGGACGGGGAAGGAATGGAGCGTCAAGCTAAGGCTTTGTTATGAAACTACAATTAAAATACAAACAGTAGTCATGGAGTTCATGCATCAGTGAGTCAACAACAATTCATCAGTCCCTTCAGGGTTTCTTGGGCCTCATCAAATTACTGTAATGATTTAATTATCAATAATAATAGCAACAATTAGAGAAAGAAACACCACTAAAGACTGACTTATAGTCTGCTGCCTGCTCTGTCGTCAACACGTTGCAGACATTCTCTTTGAATGTTTTACACTTAAAAGTGTTTGTCCATCTTAAACATTCATTTATGCTCCAACACATTTACCCCCGCGCGTTAACAGCATTTCTTAACTGTTGAGAGCGATCTATAGCGCTCATTTTTGTAATTAAATGAGACACGATGAGAGATTATCATCACACTTCAACATCTCTAACATGTAAATGCTGCCTCTTTGCTAGATCGGCATTGCAAATGAAAATATGTTCTTAAATTGTCTTGTAAAAAGAGCTCAGCAGTATGCTATGTGACACATAGGCCTATTGAGGCACATGACACAGAAGAGCTGACACCCGTGGACTGAGAGCAGTGCACTTGATGTGGACACACACACACACACACACACACACACACACACACACACACACACACACACACACACACACACACACACACACACACACACACACACACACACACACACACACACACACACACACACACACACACACACGTTTAAAGTTGCCATTTTGCATGTATGATGTTATTACAGAGGTTGCGTAAAGTACACGTTTATTTCCAAGGAAAAGGGGGGATGTCATGTATTGGTTACTCAGGTCACGGGACAATACCGGAACTTTAAGGGCGGGGGACACAGGATATGATGACAGGTGTTATGTGTTGGACACCGGGAAGTGAAGGAACTAAGAGCGGGAATAAAAGGCGGAAAAGACAATTACTTTTCTTAGTGCACTCTAAGATTAATAATACACAAACTAATAAGTGACAAGTTGGGCACACAACAACCACACAGATCCTTCCGCCCTAAATGCAATTAAACATGTACATATATGATCAGGAAACCATAACATGTTCTTTAATATAAGAAAAGCAATGTGAAATAGTACATTTCTCCAAATGACTCACACAAACATAATAATTGCAATTATTATGCCTCGTCCGTAATGAAGCATTAGTATCAATCATCAATCATCAATGTTTACTTATATAGCCCTAAATCCCGAGCGTCTCAAAGGGCTGCACAAGCCACAAAGACATCCTCAGATCCCACATCAGGACAAGAAAAAACTCAACCCAATGGGATGACAATGAGAAACCTTGGAGGGGACCGCAGGTGTAACATTTATCCCCTAGATGGCAGCATAGGTCAACAAATCCTAGAGTTGAGCTCCTATACCACCATATGCAACAAGGTTAGTAGGCGCACTGCATGGCTGCATTCCTTGCACTGGTGTCCACTTTCCTTTCAAGTGTGTTGTTATTCATCTGCAAGATAGTGAAGGACTCTTCTATTTCCTGTGTTTCTACGCAAGCTGAATTTCCTGGTATTTCCAGTGTTAACCCATTTACCCGGTAGTTGTCACAGTTCCACGTCCGCCCGGTGCACTGATGTTCTTAGTTACTGCCTGATTAAGTATTTGCTGGACTGATTCACTTTCCAGCTGTTTCGGAATGTTTCATATTCAGCAAATAATTTGTCCAGAGGAAAACAAAGTTCATTTTAAGTATTTATTTGAGTACTCAAATAACTTTTGGGAATAAGAGGAGGAGTAGGGGTTGGGGCGAAACCTCCTGAGAGAAGCACAAAACACACTTTATCTGATTGTGATGTTAGCAAAAACAGGAATCTTTTGATTAAACATTTGGCAAGGGGCCATTATCAACATCAATCATTAAAAAACGTATTTGGAGAGTAACATTTGACTAAAAACATAATTTAGTGATCAACCGACATCACAGCCATCTTAGTCCTATCCACGGAGGTGGGGGTTTGGAGACATCCCGAATGGGCTCCAAAAATGCAAAACCCAGGACAGGCAGTTAAGCCACAGAAACCCCTACGCAAACACTTACACTACAATTGCGGTTTTAGACAAGAAATGACTAGAATGTTAATTTTGCCATTACACTGCAGGCATTGTTTCCTCTTTGTCATGTGACTGACACCACACTTAGTACAGTCATTGATCGGCTGTGACGTGATTGGTCTCCTGTTAAACTGGGGCTCGTCACGTCTTTGTTCATATCTGCTTTGAACAGCGTCCGCACTTGTGGAGACCTCAACGTCTTATTCATGTCGTGAATCAGACATACTGAAATGGCCTTGTAGTCAGATCGCTATCACGTAACAGATACTTTTCTGAGGTGCGACTTATTTACGCCAGAGGCCAACCTTTCTCTGATGAGTTCTTCACAAAGCCCACCAAAATTGCAACACTTAGCTCTGAGTCTCAAATCTCTCACATATGCTTCGATTGTCTGACCAGGTTTTTTGGTCACATTTGTGTTTTTCCATCTTTAAGTTTGTCTGAGGGTTGCACACTTCATGGAACTTTCTTTTGAGGCATTCCGGATCCTTCTTGGACTCTGCAGGAATAACAACTTGCCATTGTCCCCTGGTTCACACACTGCGTAAACCAAAGCTCTTGACCGCTCGACGGCTGTAGGATGTCAGCCTGAGTCCGCGCTGGCTTGTCCGAGTACGCCGCAGGAATAAAAAGTTAATGTTCTTGCTTGAAAAATATCCCCGGTTCTCCGCTATGTTGCCTTCCAAAATCAGCGAGTCGGGTTGTCTGAAGCCGGTTACCGTGTTGTGAACGAAGACAAAAATCGGCGTGGTAGCACAATGGTCCTGCTCGAAGAGGACTCACAACTCAATGCAGTCTGCGTAGAAAATTGTAGGTCCTACACTTCTGACACCATGTTGTGTGTTGTGGACTATGGACTTGAACCAAGACTTAACTTTATATTCCGTGGGCAGCAGGTATTACACTGCAGGTAGAAGATGACACTGGTGACAACCACACTTTACTTCCACAAACCTGTGGTGGCTACGTTAAATCACAGTTATTTTAGACCCGAATGTTACGATCCGGCGTGGTGTGATGTTCACGCTTCCAAAGAAGAGGAGGACAGCAGGTCGCTTGCGAGTAAGGTAATGATTTAATTGCGAGACGCAAGGCAAAACACAAAACTGAGGAACAATCCTAAGCATGGAATGAACCTCGAGGGTAACTCGAGGCTTACTCAGTAGAGTGAGACGAATGACACGCGAAGAAAGGTAAACAGTCGTATAGCGAGCGACAAACCCGCGCCGAGTGAACGGCGACACAGGTGTTTAAAGGGGCGTGATTAGCGACACAAAAAACAGCAGGCGGGGACACTAATCACTAAACAAAGGCAGGTGCGTCAAATCAGCACACCTAGTAACAAGAAAGTAAACAAAAGCAGCCAAATGGTGCAAGGAACAATACTAGACTAAAACATAGGAAAGGCTACCAGACACCAACTAAGACATGACCCGGGCACGGGATCATGACACACAACCTTGTGTGCACATACTCTTACACGTCCAGGACCCATCTTAGATAGTGAAGCAGGGCTCCAACTTAACCACGGCAACTGCGGCAAGTACCGCCACCGCCCTTGTGACTTGCGGTAATGCCCTAAAAAATTGACCAGCATTGACGGCAAGAACTGTGTGTGTGTGTGTGTGTGTGTGTGTGTGTGTGTGTGTGTGTGTGTGTGTGTGTGTGTGTGTGTGTGCAGAAGAGTGTTTGTGTCCACTTTGTGATGAGCTAATTAAAAAAGTATAATGTGGAACAAACCAACATTTGCAAAAACAAAACAAATTGTCATGTCAATAGAATTAAGAAGTTGAGAATGACGTGTTTAAGGTCCACTTATCAAAGATGAAAAGAAACGTCCATTTGTGAATAATGGCGATTAAACACAACAGACAAAATGCGATTAATCAAAGTTAAATATTTGAATCCTTTGATGGCCCTATACTCCATTATTGACGACACTTTTATATAAAGTTTCATTTATGACCTAACAAGATCATTTTGCTTGTCAAACATGCAAAGTTGAAACACTTCAATGCATAGATAAATATAATGGATGGGCTTATTATTGATCGGTAGGCCTGGTGGACAGTCTGCCCCTCTGCCATGTTTTTCAACCAATCGTGCTCACATTTGACATTCCTGTGCTTGCCAGTGTGCTAAAGGTGTGTACTGAGTTAGCACCTCAGCAACAAGCACTAACATAACAGCACAGGTAAACCAGTTGCTTTGCTGATGTTTTGTGTGTCGTACTTAAGGAGTACAAGAGTTCTACAAAAGTGTTTGACACACCCAACAGCAAAGAAACACTTAAATAACCCAGTGTTTGTCTTTTAGCCGTGAAACAAGTCTTTGAAATACTCACTTCCTGATCTTGTGTTGCCAGCTGCGGCCGTGTGACCTTAACGTCAACAAAGGATTCTGTCGGGCCGGACTGGGTGTGTCATTAATTATGTAAACGAGGCACGTCAAATGTCAGCAATTAGCTAAGGCGCGTCCGTTCCATGGTAGACTTATGGTTTCTCTTTGCCTTCTCTCACACAGCTGTACATTTCCATGTCTTCTGATTGATTGATTGATTGATTGAGACTTTTATTAGTAGGTTGCACAGTGAAGTACATATTCCGTACAATTGACCACTAAATGGTAACACCCGAATAAGTTTTTCAACTTGTTTAAGTCGGGGTCCACTTAAATTGATTCATGATACAGATATATACTATCATATATACTATCATCATAATACAGTCATAACACAAGATAATCACATTGAATTATTTACATTATTTACAATCGGGGGGGGGGGGGGGGGGGGGGGGTAGGATATGGACATCATGTAGTGGACATAGAGAGAGAGAGAGAGAGAGAGAGAGAGAGAGAGAGAGAGAGAGAGAGAGAGAGAGAGAGAGAGAGAGAGAGATCAGAAGGCATAAGAAAAAGTATCTGCATTTGATTGTTTACATTTGATTATTAGCAATCCGGGGAGGGTGTTAGTTTAGGGTTGTAGCTGTAGTAGAATTTCTGACCTTTTGACCTATATTTCTTGTCTTTTAAGAATGTCCGCTCATTTTCAATACTCTTGTATTTTTGTGCCATTGAATGGACCAGTTGTGGGACAAAAGTGAATATTAAGTCGTGCCAACCTGTCTATAGAATGTGTTGACTGTCTCAAGGATTCGAGTTGTTATGGAACAGATAGGAAAAGCAAAACAAGACATTGACGCATTTGATAAGGAACGATGACGCACAACAGACATATAAAAAATGGCAGAAGACCGGAACTCGGGGGTGATTTTGGCTTGTGTGTGTCTTGTGTGCTCTGGAGTACTTTGTGTCTGCTTGCACGGACAACTTAATTCAACCTGCACTTCTGATAATGAGTAAATAAATTTGTTGTACTAAACTACTTTTGTTGCCTGCTTAAGCTTCGGACAATCCACTACACAAATTGGCGTCACGAACTAGGATGGTCCAGAACTCTGCAAGTCAACATCCGCTCCCGGCTTCTCTCTTAGACAGACAACGCTTGCACGCGCGCATCTAATAAAAGGTAAGCTATTTTGCTTATTGTGTAAAAGTTGTCTGTCTGAAGAGAAACGGGATCGGTAAGATGAAAACTGAAATTTTTTTTCATAAAAGATAGGTTTAGTCAGGTTCTCCAAAAACAACCTGGACTGGGGTAAATTATGGTTGGATTGAGTTGTTTTATATGTGATCATTTGTCTGTGTGTTTGTTGAATATTTGTGATTTCTTGTTTTTAACATGAGGGGATTGTTGATAGAATTTTGGTGGTTTGGAGTGTAGAAGCACAGACGATGTGAGACGAAAAATTTCTTTTAACCTCTTCATCCTCTGTCGTGGCTGGCAGAGGATGCTTCTTTCTGCAAGTGCTTCAGAATTAGCCAGAGTTGGACAAAGATACATTTAAGGCAAGGGTTGCTAACTGGTGTGACATTTGGCCCATATAAAATTGATACGTCTGTGAAAGTGCGAGACACCTGTCTATGTGGAAACTGCAGCGGTCCCTAGTCCTTGTGACTCAGCGTGTAAAAAAGCCTCATATTAGGTGACCATTCAGTGACTCCGGTAAAGGAGATCAACTGAGCCAAGTTTTCACGAATCTGTTTAATGGCTGCAGAATAGACAGGTGGCGTCTCGGGCTCCATATGGTAGAGCTTTGGTGAAACTTGGTGAAACTGTATGGGACTGACCAGACACGATGTCTGTAGGATGCTGGGTGATTCCTGGTGGTCCTATGGCGCCTTAGAGGCCGGTGATCCGTGTTGGTCAGTTTGATAACGCAGGTGCTGCTCCAATGAAACGGGTTAATCGCCGTTTTATGAGCAATGATGGAACCTGGTTTTTGTGATATGAGACGGCCGATTCCACAAAAGCACGCGTGCATTAGTTGTTTATATTGGTCCGGACCAGGGGGGAGTGGTTTGTGGGATAAAAATGTGTGTGTTTTTTAAATTTATATATATATATATCTGCGTATTTTAATAACTTTTGTGTAGCACCTGGTTTCTTGTCTGGTTGAATCCCCCCCCTTCCTTCCCCCCCCCCCCCCCCCTCGCAACCTCCCCTCACGCTTTTTTCACAGCCCCGCTATCTGTAAAAGTCTGGAAATTGTCTAAAATGTGTGTGCGTGTGAGAAAGTAGACAAAGTTTAGGTACAGAAAACATATGAGTGAATGATTTATCCATTTAATTATCTTATTCCGCTCTCGGAGGTTGGATCGCGGGGGCAGCAGCCTAAGCAGGGAAGTCCAGAATACCCTCCTTAAACTTGACTATTTGTCCATCTAAGAGTGAATGATAAATGTTGTTCTTATTATTAAGGTTCTGATATGATACAGCTGTGCTTCTGGATGAGAAAAGTAGTTGTCTATTGCATTTACTTTTAACTGTGCTGGTAAATTCTCTGTGTGTGAGTGACTGTGTGACGCATATAGTCTCAGCTGGGAGACATTTTGAGATAAGAGTGTGTGCGTGTGACGAGGCTGTGTGAGTGACAGCTGGCATTGGTTCGAAGAGGAGTGACACTGATAGCATTGAGCTAGGTTAGCATTGTGTTAGCAAAAGTTTGCTTACTGAGTCATAGTAAGGCTAAGTTAGCATCTAGCTTGGCATTACTAAGTGTGGTTGAACAGTTATTCTCGGTCTGTAGAGTGTGGTAGTAGTAGGTGCTTGCTAAGTCCAGTAAAATAATAGATATATGGAAAATTACACGTTTAAATATCAATCAATAAATACGGATTGTGGGACATTGAAACATTGTTTAATTCATCATTCATTTATATGTCTAGTATACTTTTTTTTTTGGTACAGCCTTGCTGCTTATCTGATCCATCCAGTTTCTGTGTGGAAGTTGAGACAAACACACACACGCACGCACATCATAGATTAGGACACACTGTAACTTTGGAATTAATAGTTATACAACAAATAAATGAATAATATTGAATTTAAATTTGAGAAAGATAAATTGATTATACATTGACATTTTAATTTTTTTTAGGAATAAACACACAATAAAATAAAAGTTAAATTTATATTCTAATACATCTAAAGGCTTTTGTGAAACAGAGTCTGAAGAAGTACAGATAAGAGCCACTCAGCGCCATAGTCAAAACAAAACGTAGAGAAGCGTTAAACAAATTCTAATCAGAAGGAAGACAGACCAAAATATAAGAACTTAAGTAAACAGACAGCAAGTAAAACAGAAATAATAATGTAAATAGAAAACAAAGAAAGCAAATTTTTATGTGACATTGGTGCATGTAGAATTACAAATAGAGAATAAAACTAAATGGAAATAACTGTCTGCAAGATGAGCATGACGTCATGAATTGTGCTCGGGTTAGTAATAGATAGATAGATAGACAGATAAAACGTTATTGATTCCTTCAGGAGAGTTCCCTTTGGAAGAAGAACTAAAAAGTAAACAGTAACTAATAAGGGTATAAATGGAAACAAAATAGATTCTATTAAAAGAGAAACTAGGCATTAACGACCATGATATAAAAAAGTATTGCACTGTTATTGTTTTGCATTCCCTGTCATCCTAGCCCCCCAAAGAGGAGTTGTACAGTGTAATGATGTATGAGACAAAGGATTTTGATTATAGGCTAAACCAGTAGTTCTCAAATGAGGGTATGGTGTTTCCGCCCGGATAAAAAAGGGAGGTACTTGAAGGTATGCCAAGGGGTACCTGAGATTTTAAATATTTTAAAATAGCGACAATTCAAAATCCTTTATAAATATAATTATAGAAGAATAATTCTTCAACAAAATAAATATTTAGAATTAAGTTCACGAGCCCAGATGGATCTCTATTGCAATATCCAAAGAAGGTTGATGATTGATTATATGTATAGAAATCTTTATTATAATTTAATCACTTGTTTAATTTTTAAAACGTTTTAGTTATTCTTATTTTTTTGTTTGTCCAAATAAGTCAAGTAAGACCACAACAAATGAGCAATATGGTGCACTGTTATATAATTTAATAAATCAGAAAATAATGACATTATGCTGTATTTTATTTCTTTATTTTACTGGGAAAAAAGGTTGAAAACCACTGCCCTAAATCATATCTAAAGCTAAAATTATTTTATAAGACTGATTATTTTGGATTATTGTGTTTGTATTGTGAGAGAAGGAGAGAAAGTGAGAGAGAGAGGAAGAGAGAGCAGGTGAAAAAACAGAATGAGGGTGAAGAGGATGGTTTGAGAAAATATGGGAAAAGGATGTTTATAACCTTACGTTATGTGAATGGTTTCTAGGAGAACAGAAAATAGAAACATTGTGTGAAGTGTAAGGAAGAGATGGATACAGGATGTTGTTTGTAAAGGAAAACGAAAGTGAAGAAAAGATGAGAAAGTGACAAATGAAGGTATTCGTAAATGGTATGTTGTTGATTGTGGTTAGCTGCAAGTTTGTTTATTTGTTTGTTTAGTTGCTTGAGTGAAATGGGAAGAAATCAATAGGAATAATTACATGCAAAATGGAATAAAACTATGAGTGCGATAGATAATGAATGAATAAATGAAATAACTTTATTTTGGTCATATAATCAACCATCAACCAATTTGTGTGAGCAGTTTAACAGTAAATTAGACATATTAACAATCATACACATTTACACACAGAAAAGAAAAGAAAAAAGAATGACCGAAAAAAGAATAGGCGGAAGCCAAAGCTTATATTGGCCTATGATATACAATTACTGAACATTAAATTACCTGGAACATCAACGTTAAAAGATGAAAGTAATTGTTACTATATTTTATAATGTTCAAAAACTTTACTTTTCAAGGGTCTCTTAAACCATAACAAAAAACTACATGTGTTCAGCTCATCACTGAGGATGGTCCATCATTTAACTCCTAAAACTGAAATACATTTGTGTTTTTATTTTATTTTACTTGACCTATTTCATAAATCAATATCCCCCATAAATGATAGTTTTCTCCTCATAATGTAAACAAGCTAAGAATACAAACTGGAAGGCTGTTGTTCTTTACTCGGAAACATAATTGCAATTGTTTTAAAATTAAATTATCTGAACATTTAACACATTATGACTTAAAAAATGGATTGATATGATCATAACAATAATGCTTTGTGTAATATTGAAATGAGCCTTTTAAGTTTAAGTATTGGGTCTATAATTCTTCTATAAACATTTCCCCAAACTTCAAAACAATATTACATATGGAAAAATAAATGAATAATATAACATGTGCAGACATTTCTTATTCAGCATGTGTTTAACTTTATACCGAATAGCAATGGATTTGGATATTTTCTTTAATATGTTCAATATGTGGCTTCCAAAATATTAATGATCAATTACTATTCTCAAGAATGTAGTTCATATACTCTGTCAATTTCCACTTGATTTAACTTTAATTTTTGTTTCACAATTTGACTTTGCACCCTGGACAGGTCGCCACCTCATCATAGGGCCAACACAGATAGATAGACAGACAACATTCACACACTAGGGCAAATTTAGTCTTATTAATTACTACATATTGAGATCTATTACTTAAAATAACTACTTAACCACTGTTGTGAAACACCTTTCTAATTTATGGGAGTATTGGGATAGGATTGAGGAAGATGTCTGCTGTGGTGGTGGTTAGTTTGGAAATTAATTTAATAAAAGTAACTTTGAAGTGCAGTCTGACATTTTAGTTTGGAGTAATTTATATTTTTATTTAGACATTTCAGTACACCATACTTCTGGATGTTGAGCTAGAAGAGGATAATGGCATGACAGAATAAAGTTAGAATTGAAGTTGGGGTGCCAGTGATTGTCACACACACACTGGGTGTGGTGGAATTTGTCCTCTGCATTTGGCCCATCCCCCGTGATTGGCCCTGGGAGGTGGGGGAATCATGTTTGGTGATTTGGCTCCCAAATTTTTTGTAGTCTTTGGTGTGACTCGACCGGGGTTTTGAACTTGCGACCTGCCGATCTCAGGGCGGACACTCTAACCACTAGGCCACTGAGATGAAGTAGGCAAACCAAATCTCAACAGCTTTCAGTTAGCTATAGATTTTGAGAGTATAATGCGAATAACTATAACTTTACAACTGTTTGCTGTGAATAGTGTTGAATAATAATTACAAATAACAGCCTACATTAATAATTAGAATAAGAGCCGATATGTAAAGTTTAAAAAAAAAAAAAAAAAAGAGGAGAAGTGTGATTAGGGCTGGCGCTTAAAACATGGCCTTGTATGTTTGTTGTGAATAGGTTAGATAACCAGTCGGAGACAGGCAAGGCAAGGACAAGACTCAAAGTGCTTCACAGACAACAAAGGGAAATGAAAGAAAATAAAAGCAAAATTAAAATGCAGACAATAAAAATAAACACAGTGCGGACGTTAAAAGTTAAAAGATTAAAAGATTTAGCTGAAAGATAAGGAGAAACGTGAATAAAAACATTCCTTTGTTTTGGAGAGTATCACGCACAGCGGGAGGTCAGAGTGCAAGCATGACAGCTTGCTCGCGCCTACTGATAGACAAATGATAGTTTAAATTAACTTATACATAATCTTTAAGTGAATTAAAAGGGTACTTAAATACACATGAAGTAGTACGTATAATCTTTGAATTAAGGTTATTGATTAGCAATTAATGGGATAGTTAAGACTGTAATTTTTAAAAAAAAACGTGATATGCAAAATTGAACTAACCGAGAGGATATGAAAACGATGGGTGTACATGTTTTGAGTTCCAAATTCTGGAGGAAAAAAAACTCAACAAAACGTAAAACCATTCAGACGGACTTGGGTGGTAGCCACGGTTGTGCTAGGTCAAGCGAGGGTGGAAAGGATATGCAGCCGGGGGACTGCCAGCTTCTCTGAACAAGACAAGCTCCAAAGTTGTAGCCAGAACATGCTCACAAAAAATACAGGTGTGACAGCAGGACGAACAGCAGGATACAAACAGACCCCTGCTGGACATAAATGTCAACGGACAATGTTCAACACAATCTTTGAAGCATTCCTTTGTGGTCAACCTGCACACACCTTGTAATGACCGGCTTACGAACTGTGCCCTGACAATTCAATACCGCACAGAAGGAACTTCCTGATGTTGCCTGACAGCACGACATCAGCGGACAACTAATAGGGACGCCTCCCAGGAACGAATGGAAGACGGGGACTGCTCCAACTGTCCTAGCGCTGGCTGACGGAGGTGTGTCCGTATGTCCTGCCACCCAAACCGCCAAAGTGTATGATCACCAATTAGACGACTCATAATAGGAGCCTTTTGACTCTTATATATGGTGGGACTCAAGGTATGGCCGCTCATGTGAACTATCCTTACAACAATTAGAATGGTATAAGATGGACAACTAATGACCCACATTGTTCCCTCTGTCCTGCCTACGAAACCAAAAAATTTAGGTCAAATGATAAAAACAGGGCGTAGCTGCCGCTGATTGAACCGATACGCTAATACCACATTTTCAATTATTTCGGTTGTCTGTTAAAAACATAGCTATTGGTTGCAATTTCGACACTCCTGCTGTAGGCTACAAAGAGCTAGCAGCTACACAACAGCTGAGCTAAAACAAAATTTAAGCACCTCAAATATTTATAGTTGCTTATTACATACACAAAGTCGCAGAGAGACAGAAGTCTGTAGAAAGTAATCAGTAACAAACGTGTCCGCATTATTAAACTTTCTACCACAGGAAACATACTGAACAAATACAGCAGTTACTGTCAGACTCTAATCCGGATTACCTTGTCTATCAGAGACATGGTTAAAACCCACAACACCTTTTGTTCAAATTAATGTCCCGGGGTACAAGATTACAGAAAAGACAGATCGAGTGACAAAGGGGGGAGGAATTATGATTTATGAAAGGGAAAACATTAAAAGTAGATCAATTTGAGTATGTTGAAATTAAAATCACATGTTCCTCAGAAATGTATTTGAAGGTAATTGTAGTATACCGACCGACCACAGCTAAAGACATTTTTCTTGATTCATTTTCAGACATCCTCAAACAGCATAGTATGAAAGAAGTAACGTCATGGGGGACGTTAATCTGGACTGGTTAAATAAAACACGTAGAAAGAAACTTAAGGATATTATAAACGGCTTCTACATGATACAAATGATAAGCAGCCCTACTAGAATTACAATTGGATGACAAAAATTAAAGAAAACATCTGTAAATACACGAATACAAAACCAGAAAGAAGAGTGCTAAAATAAAAATACCTTGGATTAATAAAACAATTTGGATTCTAATAAAGACATGAGGACTCAGCTCTCATAAGAGCAATTAAAACAGGTCTAAATACAGATCGTATGATTTAAAAGTTTGGAGGAACAAAGTTACAATGTTTATGCGGAAGTCTAAGGCTGACTTTCACTTAGAAGTAATCAAAGCTGCAAAAGGGAACATTAGAAAGTTATGGAAAACCAGATACAAACTTACGGAAAGAGAGCAAACAAGAAACAACACTATAACATTAAATATCAATGGCGCTACTATCGCAGACAGTCTGGACATAAGTAATAATTTTAATGAACATTTCATCCAGTCTGTACAAACCCTGAATAAAGAGTCCCTCAAAATCAGTGCAAATAATTGTCATTTATTCATATGGACTAATTTTAGAATTAACAAATGAAACAAAGTTGAACAAAATCTTCACTGCATTATCAGACTCACGATCTAGAGATATATATATATATGGGTTGGACACTATCTTCCTAAAAACATATAAGGATTGTATTATTGCTCGTATAACAACGATTGATAAATAAATTAAACGGAAAACACTTTACCTACCACGTCGAGAAACTGCTACTACGATTAAATCCATAAAGCAGGAAATAAAGAAGACCAGAACATGTACAGACCAATTAGCCTTCTCCACGTTATAACAAAAGGAATAGAAAATTTGAAATTAAAAAAGTGGCTTTGGAGCAATCAAGGCTGCTCACACGGTCACTAAGATGGGCATTATGTTGACACATCAATTTAATGAGTATTATATTTATCCATGAGAGCATTTTTGTTGTAAATTGTGAGGTATGGCTGTTAAAATCTTGGTTGTTTTTACGAATGATGACAGATGTGAACAAGAGCATGTATTGTCTTTGTGGGATGATGTAAATAAGGTGTGGTTGTATTGTATGGTAAGTATGTGTCCATGAAGGGGCATTTGGTGACTTTTCTTATAATTGAATACATGCTACAGTATGATTATTTTTGATTAATTATTGATTATTATGAATGTATATATTTATTATGATTAATTAGTGTCATAATTTTAGTGCTTGATTTTTGGATCCCTTTAATTTAGGTAGCCAGGGACTGCAGATGGAAAGTAGCTATTTAGATATAATCTAGTACAGAACATATCTGTTTCTGAACTTAATGTTTCTGTGCATTGTCCCATCATAGATAGACTAAATTAAATACAACTATTTAGTGAATTATTGAGGCCACAATAATTCACTGGGTGTTGTAAAATATCAAAGTACTATTGCAAAAGCGAACAGTGACCTCAAACATGACCTGTCCTCTGCCTCTGTTCTTGCTGCACTTGACTATCAGCTGCCTTTTCTTTTTCTTGGATGTTTCTGAAACTACTAATACTACTACTACTACTACTATTACTATTACTGCGACTAACACTGTCCCTGTGAGAGGGACAGAGGGGGGAGGTGAGTTTGGATTGGGTCAAGTTTGAGCGTGTTGAGGTTTTATTTAATCGATATGATCAATCCGGTACAAGGATAAAGGAACGTAATGATTTAGATTGACAATTGCAGTGGTTGGCGAAAGCAACCCCAACCTCAAAGGAGGGTGCCAATTCAGTAATTAAATGTTTTGTGAATGATCTAATATCCCGACATGGTTTCCCCAAAAAGATTAGGTCAAACAACGGCACCTATTTTAAGAAAACAGGTTATCATCTTCAGTCACAAGATCAGCACTTCTCAGGACCAGCAGCTTCCTAGGAAGGTGGAAAGACCATGAGACCAAAATGGTAAGTTTGCAAAATGTAGAATTTGTGTGCCAGTTCCTCTGTGCAGATTTGAGGATGAAAGCAGCCACTCCAGATTCCCTTGCACTCGCTAAGAGGGGCACGGTCAAAGCCAATCCAGGACCAACACCCGATACCCGACTGGAAGGAACCGAGAGGAGAGACAACACCTTGCCAGCAATGACGAGAACAACTAAGGTTGCCAGCCAATGGGTCCACCGGGACTCCAGCAGCTGTGGAAAGAAGTGTCGGGAGTGCCGAAGCAGCGAGGAGGCCTGAAGCAAGCCGAGGGCCTGGACCAAAGCCCCACGCCCCATACTCTGCCCCAGCCTTCCCCAAAGCCCCCACAGCTCCAACTCTACCTGAGTTTTCCCCAATTTCGGCCAGCACGCACTGGCCACTGAACAGTCTGCCCAATGGACTGAACCACACCCCAAAGAGAGACAGACTGTTTGAGTGGATCTCTTTCTTCACCAAGGCAGCCAAAAGCCCAACGAGGTGTCGGCAGGCCACCAGCCTGAGGCACCACCGAGCCATCTATACGAGCACTAATCGAACATGGACTCATACGAAATTCAGTTGTGTGTTCAAAATCAATTGATAATTAACAATATTGGTAACTACATTCATTGCAAATGCCGGGAAAAATATTTTTGAAAATGTCTTACAGTCATAAGTCTATACACATTCATCTATTTATGTTCAATGATGTCCATGATCAAAGTATTTGTTATTCCCTTACTAAATCAAAGGGTACGCCACTAATTGTGTTCTGTGAGATGGTTTTACTGCAGGCTGGTAACAGCGATCGCTCTGAAGGAGGGTCATAGACGGAATTTTTGCCTCGTATAAAAACATTGAGGTTTTTGCCTCTATCTGCGGTAGAGATTTAAGTTAGTGGTCTATATCAGAAATTGTTTTGGTCCAGGGTCTTAAGACCCTGGAAGGCGGGTATGTAGTAGAATTTCTGACCTTTTGACCTATATTTCTTGTCTTTTAAGAATGTCCGCTCATTTTCAATACTCTTGTATTTTTGTGCCATTGAATGGACCAGTTGTGGGACAAAAGTGAATATTAAGTCGTGCCAACCTGTCTATAGAATGTGTTGACTGTCTCAAGGATTCGAGTTGTTATGGAACAGATAGGAAAAGCAAAACAAGACATTGACGCATTTGATAAGGAACGATGACGCACAACAGACATATAAAAAATGGCAGAAGACCGGAACTCGGGGGTGATTTTGGCTTGTGTGTGTCTTGTGTGCTCTGGAGTACTTTGTGTCTGCTTGCACGGACAACTTAATTCAACCTGCACTTCTGATAATGAGTAAATAAATTTGTTGTACTAAACTACTTTTGTTGCCTGCTTAAGCTTCGGACAATCCACTACATAGCTGCCTGGAGGTGAACTTTTATTGCGGTTTTGAAGGGGGATAGAGATGCCCTTTCTTTTATACCTGTTGGGAGCGCATTCCACATTGATGTGGCATAGAAAGAGAATGAGTTAAGACCTTTGTTAGTTCGGAATCTGGGTTTAACGTGGTTAGTGGAGCTCCCCCTGGTGTTGTGGTTATGGCGGTCATTTACGTTACGGAAGTAGTTTGACATGTACTTCGGTATCAGGGAGGTGTAGCGGATTTTATAGACTAGGCTCAGTGCAAGTTGTTTAACTCTGTCCTCCACCTTGAGCCAGCCCACTTTAGAGTAGTGGGTAGGAGTGAGGTGGGATCTGGGGTGGAGGTCTAGAAGTAATCTGACTAGCTTGTTCTGGGATGTTTGGAGTTTAGATTTGAGGGTTTTGGAGGTGCTAGGGTACCAGGAGGTGCATGCGTAATCAAAAAAGGGTTGAACGAGAGTTCCCGCTAGAATCCCCAAGGTGCTTTTGTTGACCAGAGAGGAAATTCTGTAGAGAAATCTCGTTCGTTGGTTAACCTTTTTGATTACCTTGGTTGCCATTTTATCACAGGAAAGGTTAGCCTCTAGAATGGAACCTAGGTAGGTGACCTCATCTTTCCTGGTGATAACAATGTCACCTACTTTTATGGTGAAGTCATTGACTTTCTTAAGGTTGATGTGGGACCCAAACAGGATGGATTCTGTTTTACCCAAGTGTATGGATAGCTTGTTGTCAGCGAGCCAGGTGCAAGTTCTACAGAGCTCAGCACTGAGGATTTTCTCCACCTGTGACTTGTCCTTGTCTGATACCAGCAAGGCAGAGTCATCCGCAAACAAAAACAATTCATTGATCACACAAAGCCAATTGATACTCTTTTAAATGCTGGAGTCCTGGATGGCAGATAACTTTTTACGGTTTAACCAGGACAAAACTCAAGTTCCAGTCATTGACCCAGAGAAAGAAACACATATTTATAGAGGCCTTATTATGCAAAAACACTTCTTCTTTTTTTGCGCCCGTCTATGGAATGGCTTCATGTTTCTAAGAGCAGGCTTAAGGAAAAACGAACATCAAAATGACAGCAAGTCAATGGCTTTTTTGGGGGGAAAGAAAGTAGTCACTATAATTCATTACTTCATTTTTCTAAAACAGCCTCTTAACTTCACCTAACCTGTATTTCCATTACAGCAGAATCATGTAATTAAAACAAATTCAAAGGTGTCTGTACCACACCCAATCTTTTTTTATTGTATTAACTTGAACAATTGAACTTAATTAGTTCATTATAGCTGACCTTTAACGTTTGTTTTGACATGAAACATTCCAGGGCTGGGTCAGGCTAGCATATAAAAGGATGGCTGGTTGTTGTCCTCAGTACCAAGTATCTTCGCTGCAAAGGTAACACGACACAACTTTACTAACTTTGACATTTTGAATACAACAGTGTGTCTATCATTGCACAGATGGCATTTTCTCTTCGCGTCTTCATCCTCCTGTGTGGAATCGGTGGAGTGTTTGGTTGGTAGCTGTGACACTTTTGGCACATAGTTCCTGTTTGTTTTACACTTCAAACAACAATTGTGTTGCAGGTGTCTGTCCTGGAGGCTGGACTCTGTTTGAATCAAACTGTTACATCTACCAAAACGAACTCAAGTCTTTTGAGGACGCAGAGGTACGGAAGGATTTCAGGCCCTAAACCGGGCCTATAGGAGTATTAAATTGAGTGATGCTGTTTTGCTCTTTGTCTCATCAGGCTAACTGCACAGCTCTTGATCCTGAAGCCTATCTGGTGTCCATCGACAGAGTTGAAGCAAACACAGAAGTGAAAAATCTGATTACCGGCACAGACCCCTGGATAGGACTCAGTGACATTGCTACGGTGTGACCACTAGCACATTGAACTGAAGGGGAAGGGTGGGTGGAGGCGGGACTGGGTGGTGGTCTGAGGTCAAAATGCTGTGTGGTGGTCTTTCAGTGGTGACTCTGCGAGCACCTGTGGCTATCTGGTCACTGGCTAGGCTGCTTTCACCAACACTCTTGGCTTTGAGATGCCCTGCTATGAATGGTCTGCCGGGTTTGCCCTGCCTCGGTCTCCACATCTGTGCCAGGGGTCTTTTGGAGGCTGTGAGGGTGTTTGTCTTTAGGGTGTGTGTAGCCTATTGCTGCATCTGCTGTCTCTCTGTCTAGTCCAGGGTGCGCAACGTGGACTAGAATAGTCCCCAGCTAATATGTTCCAGCACTGCATCACTGCTGCCAACAGAAACAGATACACTCTTTTAAGGGTGCACATACCAAGAAAGGCAGTGTATCTTTTTCAAAAGTGACTTAATAAAATGTGATTGTCTTCCAGGAAGGTACCTTTGTTTGGACTGTTCCCCTAACCCCTGCCATCCAAAACTTTGCCGACGGACAGCCTGACAGCACGATTGACAAAGAAGACTGTGTGTACATTGCACAAACTGGTATGAAGAACAAAAACGTGTTCACTGCAACTGATTGGGAGAAGATTTCACAAGTTGTTTTGTTTTCTCACAGATGGAAAGTGGCACGCTGCTGACTGCAATTTGCTGAAGCCATATGTTTGCAAGAGACTAGATCCCACCAGCATTGAAGGCTAATCATACAACACATGAGTAATCTATGACTCTGTGTGCCACATATTGGCCAATAAGCTTTTTCGATCTGTCCTAAGGAACTTTCCAAATACGCTTTTACCGACTTTAACTTTCAATGCTATTGAATAAATGCTTTCTGAAACAAGAGCGTGGGGGGTGGAGTCTGCAGACGAGCGCTTGTCAGTGACGGTGGAGGACAGACAAACAAGATTTTTACGACAAAGTTCTGTAGAAAATTTCCTTTTTATGGGACATTTGTGCGTTTGTTTTCTCGTTTGGCTGTGTTTGTCGCATTTTGGCTGTGTTTGTGCTTGATGGCAAACATGTCAAGGAGGTCATGGTTGGGATATAAACATACTCTTGATGTTCAATGTTTCATTGTTCATTTACACTCTGGCTGTCTCATTCAATAAAAAGCTATAAAATGTTTTGTCTGTGGTGATATCCTGGTGTATTTTCCTCCACAGTCACATTTCTATCCTACTCTTTGAGTCTGTCTGCAAAGCGTATCAGAATTGATTTGCAGCAGAATTGATCAGTATCAGAATGTGTTTTTTGAAAATGTACACTGTGGTGTACATCTTGAAGACAAACATGACCGTTTTTTTTACCGACCCTACGTGTTCAGCGCAGTTACCGCCGTCGTGTAGTCCGTCGCCTCCCCGGTGTCCGGCAGAGTTGAAAACCCATCCTGGACGTCCGGTCCCGCTAGATGCAAAAGTAGAGCTGGTCTCCTCTGCTTCACCACAGCCGTGGCATCAGCATACATAATGAATCCTTTTCCGTCAGCAAATAATTCAAAAGACCTAAGCCATCGTGACCACCTTGGTCCGAGCGTGGCTGGATCCGTGTAGCATGTAGTTGAATCCCCGACTTCTCCATGTTGCTCGCTTAACTCTTTTTAACGTTCAACAACTCGTCTTCAAGCGTTCACAAAAAAAATCCTCATCGCCATTGTTGTTTGCCCAACTTGTCACTTATTAGTTAGTGCACGCTAAGATGAATAATACACAAAGAAAGCTTATTGTCTTTTCCGCCTTTTAGTTCCTCCACTTCCCGGTGTCCAACACATAACACCTGTCATCATATCCTGTGTCCCCCGCCCTTAAGTTCCCCCTACAATGGTTCCGGTATTGTCCCGTGACCTGAGTAACCAATGCATGACAGTGGCAACAAGGTTGGACACTGTGTCATGCAGTCAGGTCAAGGGGAGTGGAGTGAAGTGAATTATATTTTATATAGCGCTTTTCTCTAGTGACTCAAAGCGCTTTTACATAGTGAAAGCCAATATCTAAGTTACATTTAAACCAGTGTGGGTGGCACTGGGAGCAGGTAGGTAAAGTGTATTGCCTAAGGACACAACGGCAGGGACTAGGATGGCGGAAGCGGGGATCGAACCTGGAACCCTCAAGTTGCTGGCACGGCCACTCTACCAAACGAGCTATACCGCCCCACGGTATGGAGCCTCTCTCTATTTCTTGTTACCTCCATATAGTTCTCTTTTCTTTCTACCTTGTTATCTTGTGGCATCTTAATGACAACAGAGTTTCCAAGTAAATATTACATTATTATTTTTATTGTTGCTGCTGCAAGCAGGACGGGGAAGGAATGGAGCGTCAAGCTAAGGCTTTGTTATGAAACTACAATTAAAATACACAAACAGTAGTCATGGAGTTCATGCATCAGTGAGTCAACAACAATTCATCAGTCCCTTCAGGGTTTCTTGGGCCTCGTCAAATTACTGTAATGATTTAATTATAAATAATAATAGCAACAATTAGAGAAAGAAACACCACTAAAGACTGACTTATAGTCTGCTGCCTGCTCTGTCGTCAACACGTTGCAGACATTCTCTTTGAATGTTTTACACTTAAAAGTGTTTGTCCATCTTAAACATTCATTTATGCTCCAACACATTTACCCCCGCACGTTAACAGCATTTCTTAACTGTTGAGAGCGATCTATAGCGCTCGTTTTTGTAATTAAATGAGACACGATGAGAGATTATCATCACACTTCAACATCTCTAACATGTAAATGCTGCCTCTTTGCTAGATCGGCATTGCAAATGAAAATATGTTCTTAAAGGCCTACTGAAATGAATTTTTTGTATTTAAACGGGGATAGCAGATCTATTCTATGTGTCATACTTCATCATTTCGCGATATTGCCATATTTTTGCTGAAAGGATTTAGTATAGAACAACGACGATAAAGATTGCAACTTTTGGTATCTGATAAAAAAAAGGCTTGCCCCTACCGGAAGTAGCGTGACGTAGTCAATTGAACATATACGCAAAGTTCCCTATTGTTTACAATGATGGCCGCATGAAGTGAGAGAGATTCGGACCGAGAAAGCGACAATTTCCCCATTAATTTGAGCGAGGATGAAAGATTTGTGGATGAGTAAAGTGCAAGTGAAGGACTAGTGGGGAGTTGAAGCTATTCAGATAGGGAAGATGCTGTGAGAGCCGGGGGTGACCTGATATTCAGCTGGGAATGACTACAACAGTAAATAAACACAAGACATATACAGTATATACTCTATTAGCCACAACACAACCAGGCTTATATTTAATATGCCACAAATTAATCCTGCATAAAAACACCTGCGTGTTTGTTATGCTAGCTCCTAGCTCCTCTGCTAGCTCCTAGCTCCATAGAACACGCCAATACAATTCAAACACCTGATCAACACACACAATCACTCAGCCCAAAAGACCGTTCACCTAACCCAAGGTTCATAAAGCTTATATATTTTAAAAAAGTTACGTACATACGCAAAAAAAAGTTGCGCACATACGGTCAAGCGATCAAATGTTTAGAAGCCAAAGCTGCATACTCACAGTAGCACGTCTGCGTCTTTGTCATCCAAATCAAAGTAATCCTGGTAAGAGTCTGTGTTGTCCCAGTTCTCTACAGGCGTCTGTGTATCGAAGTCAAAAGTCCTCCTGGTTAGAGTCTCTGTTATCCGAGTTCTTCCATCTTGACTGCATCTTTCGGGAATGTAAACCACGAAGCGCCGGCTGTGTACTGTTGTTGCTGACTACGTTCGAAAAATACGTCCATTTCGCACCGACAACTTTCTTCTTTGCTTGCTCAGCTTCCTTCTCCATAATGCAATGAACATTATTGCAACAGATTCACGAACACAGATGTCCAGAATACTGTGGAATTATGAAATGAAAACAGAGCTTTTTCGTATTGGCTTCAATGTGGAAGGCATACCCGTGTTCCCCGGTCTACGTCACGCGCATACGTCATCCTCAGAGGCGTTTCGAACCGGAAGTTTAGCGGCAAATTTAAAATGTCACTTTATAAGTTAACCCGGCCGTATTGGCATGTGTTATAATGTTAAGATTTCATCATTGATATATAAACTATCAGACTGCGTGGTCGCTAGTAGTGGGTTTCAGTAGGCCTTTAAATTGTCTTGTAAAAATAGCTCAGCAGTATGCTATGTGACACATAGGCCTATTGAGGCACATGACACAGAAGAGCTGACCCTGTGGACTGAGAGCAGTGCACTTGATGTGGACACACACACACACACACACACACACACACACACACACACACACACACACACACACACACACACACACACACACACACACACACACACACACACACACACACACACACACAAGTTTAAAGTTGCCATTTTGCATGTATGATGTTATTACAGAGGTTGCGTAAAGTACACGTTTATTTCCAAGGAAAAGGGGGGATGTCATGTATTGGTTACTCAGGTCACGGGACAATACCGGAACTTTAAGGGCGGGGGACACAGGATATGATGACAGGTGTTATGTGTTGGACACCGGGAAGTGAAGGAACTAAGAGCGGGAATAAAAGGCGGAAAAGACAATAACTTTTCTTAGTGCACTCTAAGATTAATAATACACAAACTAATAAGTGACAAGTTGGGCACACAACAACCACACAGATCCTTCCGCCCTAAATGCAATTAAACATGTACATATATGATCAGGAAACCATAACATGTTCTTTAATATAAGAAAAGCAATGTGAAATAGTACATTTCTCCAAATGACTCACACAAACATAATAATTGCAATTATTATGCCTCGTCCGTAATGAAGCATTAGTATCAATCATCAATCAATCAATGTTTACTTATACAGCCCTAAATCCCGAGCGTCTCAAAGGGCTGCACAAGCCACAACGACATCCTCAGATCCCACATCAGGACAAGAAAAAACTCAACCCAATGGGATGACAATGAGAAACCTTGGAGGGGACCGCAGGTGTAACATTCATCCCCTAGATGGCAGCATAGGTCAACAAATCCTAGAGTTGAGCTCCTATACCACCATATGCAACAAGGTTAGTAGGCGCATTGCATGGCTGCATTCCTTGCACTTGTGTCCACTTTCCTTTCAAGTGTGTTGTTATTCATCTGCAAGATAGTGAAGGACTCTTCTATTTCCAGTGTTTCTACGCAAGCTGAATTTCCTGGTATTTCCAGTGTTAACCCATTTACCCGGTAGTTGTCACAGTTCCACGTCCGCCCGGTGCACTGATGTTCTTAGTTACTGCCTGACTAAGTATTTGCTGGACTGATTCGCTTTCCAGCTGTATCGGAATGTTTCATATTCAGCAAAGAATTTGTCCAGAGGAAAACAAAGTTCATTTTAAGTATTTATTTGAGTACTCAAATAACTTTTGGGAATAAGAGGAGGAGTAGGGGTTGGGGCGAAACCTCCTGAGAGAAGCACAAAACACACTTTATCTGATTGTGATGTTAGCAAAAAACGGAATCTTTTGATTAAACATTTGGCAAGGGGCCATTATCAACATCAATCATTAAAAAACGTATTTGGAGAGTAACATTTGACTAAAAACATAATTTAGTGATCAGCCGACATCACAGCCATCTTAGTCCTATCCACGGAGGTGGGGGTTTGGAGACATCCCGAATGGGCTCCAAAAATGCAAAACCCAGGACAGGCAGTTAAGCCACAGAAACCCCTACGCAAACACTTAGACTACAATTGCGGTTTTAGACAAGAAATGACTAGAATGTTAATTTTGCCATTACACTGCAGGCATTGTTTCCTCTTTGTCATGTGACTGACACCACACTTAGTACAGTCATTGATCGGCTGTGACGTGATCGGTCTCCTGTTAAACTGGGGCTCGTCACGTCTTTGTTCATATCTGCTTTGAACAGCGTCCACACTTGTGGAGACCTCCACGTCTTTTTCATGTCGTGAATCAGACATACTGCAATGGCCTTGTAGTCAGATCGCTATCACGTAACAGATACTTTTCTGAGGTGTGACTTATTTACGCCGGAGGCCAACCTTTCTCTGATGAGTTCTTCACAAAGCCCACCAAAATTGCAACACTTAGCTCTGAGTCTCAAACCTCTCACATATGCTTCGATTGTCTGACCAGGTTTTTTGGTCACATTTGTGTTTTTCCATCTTGAAGTTTGTCTGAGGGTTGCACACTTCATGGAACTTTCTTTTGAGGCATTCCGGATCCTTCTTGGACTCTGCAGGAATAACAACTTGCCATTGTCCCCTGGTTCACACACTGCGTAAACCAAAGCTCTTGACCGCTCGACGGCTGTAGGATGTCAGCCTGAGTCCGCGCTGGCTTGTCAGAGTACGCCGCAGCAATAAAAAGTTCATGGTCTTGCTTGAAAAATATCCCCGGTTCTCCGCTATGTTGCCTTCCAAAATCAGCGGGTCAGGTTGTCTGAAGCCGGTTACCGTGTTGTGAACGAAGACAAAAATCGGCGTGGTAGCACAATGGTCCCGCTCGAAGAGGACTCACAACTCAATGCAGTCTGCGTAGAAAATTGTAGGTCCTACACTTCTGACACCATGTGGTGTGTTGTGGACTATGGACTTGAACCAAGACTTAACTTTATATTCCGTGGGCAGCAGGTATTACACTGCAGGTAGAAGATGACACTGGTGACAACCACACTTTACTTCCTGCCACACCTGCACAAACCTGTGGTGGCTACGTTAAATCACAGTTATTTTAGACCCGAATGTTACGATCCGGTGTGTGGTGTGATGTTCACGCTTCCAAAGAAGAGGGGGACAGCAGGTCGCTTGCGAGTAAGGTAATGATTTAATTGCGAGACGCAAGGCAAAACACAAAACTGAGGAACAATCCTAAGCATGGAATGAACCTCGAGGGTAACTCGAGGCTTACTCAGTAGAGTGAGACAAATGACACGCGAAGAAAGGTAAACAGCCGTGTAGCGAGCGACAAACCCGTGCCGAGTGAACGGCGACACAGGTGTTTAAAGGGGCGTGATTAGCGACACAATAAACAGCAGGTTGGGACACTAATCACTAAACAAAGGCAGGTGCGTCAAATCAGCACACCTAGTAACAAGAAAGTAAACAAAACCAGCCAAATGGTGCAAGGAACAATACTAGACTAAAACATAGGAAAGGCTACCAGACACCAACTAAGACATGACCCGGGCAAGGGATCATGACACACAACCTTGTGTGCACATACTCTTACACGTCCAGGACCCATCTTAGATAGTGAAGCAGGGCTCCAACTTAACCACGGCAACTGCGGCAAGTACCGCCACCGCCCTTGTGACTTGCGGTAATGCCCTAAAAAATTTACCAGCATTGACGGCAAGAACAATGTGTGTGTGTGTGTGTGTGTGTGTGTGTGTGTGTGTGTGTGTGTGTGTGTGTGTGTGTGTGTTTGTGTGTGTGTGTGTGTGTGTGCAGAAGAGTGTTTGTGTCCACTTTGTGATGAGCTAATTAAAAAAGTATAATGTGGAACAAACCAACATTTGCAAAAACCAAACAAATTGTCATGTCAATAGAATTAAAAAGTTGAGAATGACGTGTTTAAGGTCCACTTATCAAAGATGAAAAGAAACGTCCATCTGTGAATAATGGCGATTAAACACAACAGAAAAAATGCGTTTAATCAAAGTTAAATATTTGAATCCTTTGATGGCCCTATACTCTATTATTGACGACTCTTTTATATAAAGTTTCATTTATGACCTAACAAGATCATTTTGCTTGTCAAACATGCAAAGTTGAAACACTTCAATGCATAGATAAATATAATGGATGGGCTTATTATTGATCGGTAGGCCTGGTGGACAGTCTGCCCCTCTGCCATGTTTTTCAACCAATCGTGCTCACATTTGACATTCCTGTGCTTGCCAGTGTGCTAAAGGTGTGTACTGAGTTAGCACCTCAGCAACAAGCACTAACATAACAGCACAGGTAAACCAGTTGCTTTGCTGATGTTTTGTGTGTCGTACTTAAGGAGTACAAGAGTTCTACAAAAGTGTTTGACACACCCAACAGCAAAGAAACACTTAAATAACCCAGTGTTTGTCTATTAGCCGTGAAACAAGTCTTTGAAACACTCACTTCCTGGTCTTGTGTTGCCAGCTGCGGCCGTGTGACCTTAAAGGCCTACTGAAATGAATTTTTTTTATTTAAACGGGGATAGCAGATCTATTCTATGTGTCATACTTGATCATTTCGCGATATTGCCATATTTTTGCTGAAAGGATTTAGTATAGAACAACGACGATAAAGATTGCAACTTTTGGTATCTGATAAAAAAAAGGCTTGCACCTACCGGAAGTAGCGTGACGTAGTCAGTTGAACATATACGCAAAGTTCCCTATTGTTTACAATGATGGCCGCATGAAGTGAGAGAGATTCGGACCGAGAAAGCGACGATTTCCCCATTAATTTGAGCGAGGATGAAAGATTTGTGGATGAGTAAAGTGCAAGTGAAGGACTAGTGGGGAGTTGAAGCTATTCAGATAGGGAAGATGCTGTGAGAGCCGGGGGTGACCTGATATTCAGCTGGGAATGACTACAACAGTAAATAAACACAAGACATATATATACTCTATTAGCCACAACACAACCAGGCTTATATTTAATATGCCACAAATTAATCCTGCATAAAAACACCTGCGTGTTTGTTATGCTAGCTCCTAGCTCCTCTGCTAGCTCCTAGCTCCATAGAACACGCCAATACAATTCAAACACCTGATCAACACACACAATCACTCAGCCCAAAAGACCGTTTACCTAACCCAAGGTTCATAAAGCTTATATATTTTTAAAAAGTTACGTACGTGACGCGCACATACGGTCAAGTTATCGAATGTTTAGCAGCCAAGGCTGCATACTCACGGTACCTGATATTCAGCTGGGAATGACTACAACAGTAAATAAACACAAGACATATATATACTCTATTAGCCACAACACAACCAGGCTTATATTTAATATGCCACAAATTAATCCTGCATAATAACACCTGCGTGTTTGTTATGCTAGCTCCTAGCTCCTCTGCTAGCTCCTAGCTCCATAGAACACGCCAATACAATTCAAACACCTGATCAACACACACAATCACTCAGCCCAAAAGACCGTTCACCTAACCCAAGGTTCATAAAGCTTATATATTTTTAAAAAGTTACGTACGTGACGCGCACGTATGGTACGGTACGTGTTATGCTAGCTCCTAGCTCCTCTGCTAGCTCCTAGCTCCATAGAACACGCCAATACAATTCAAACACATGATCAACACACACAATCACTCAGCCCAAAAGACCGTTCACCTAACCCAAGGTTCATAAAGCTTATATATTTTAAAAAAGTTACGTACATACGCAAAAAAAAGCCAAAGCTGCATACTCACAGTAGCACGTCTGCGTCTTTGTCATCCAAATCAAAGTAATCCTGGTAAGAGTTTGTGTTGTCCCAGTTCTCTACAGGCGTCTGTGTATCCAAATCAAAAGTCCTCCTGGTTAGAGTCTCTGTTATCCGAGTTCTTCCATCTTGACTGCATCTTTCGGGAATGTAAACAAAGAAGCGCCGGCTGTGTACTGTTGTGGCTGACTACGTTCGAAAAATACGTCCATTTCGCACCGACAACTTTCTTCTTTGCTTGCTCGGCTTCCTTCTCCATAATGCAATGAACATGATTGAAACAGATTCACGAACACAGATGTCCAGAATACTGTGGAATTATGAAATGAAAACAGAGCTTTTTCGTATCGGCTTCAATGTGGAAGGCATACCCGTGTTCGCCGGGCCACGTCACACGCATACGTCATCCTCAGAGGCGTTTCGAACCGGAAGTTTAGCGGCAAATTTAAAATGTCACTTTATAAGTTAACCCGGCCGTATTGGCATGTGTTATAATGATAAGATTTCATCATTGATATATAAACTATCAGACTGCGTGGTCGGTAGTAGTGGGTTTCAGTAGGCCTTTAACGTCAACAAAGGATTCTGTCGGGCCGGACTGGGTGTGTCATTAATTATGTAAACGAGGCACGTCAAATGTCAGCAATTAGCTAAGGCGCGTCCGTTCCATGGTAGACTTATGGTTTCTCTTTGCCTTCTCTCACACAGCTGTACATTCCCATGTCTCCTGATCACACAAAGCCAATTGGTACTCTTTTAAATGCTGGAGTCCTGGATGGCAGATCACTTTTTACAGTTTAACCAGGACAAAACTCAAGTTTTAGTCATTCACCCCGAGAAAGAAACACATATTTATAGAGGCCTTATTATGCAAAAACACTTCTTTTTTTGGCCCCCGTCTATGGAATGGCTTCATGTTTCTAAGAGCAGGCTTAAGGAAAAACGAACATCAAAATGACAGCAAGTCAATGGCTTTTTTGGGGGGAAAGAAACTAGTCACTATAATTCATTACTTCATTTGTCTAAAACAGCCTCTTAACTTCACCTAACCTGTATTTACATTACAGCAGAATCATGTAATTAAAACAAATTCAAAAGGTGTCTGTACCACACCCAATCTTTTTTATTGTATTAACTTGAACAATTTAACTTAATTAGTTCATTATAGCTGACTTTTAACATTTGTTTTGACATGAAACATTCCAGGGCTGGGTCAGGCTAGCATATAAAAGGATGGCTGGTTGTTGTCCTCAGTACCAAGTATCTTCGCTGCAAAGGTAACACGACACAACTTTACTAACTTTGACATTTTGAATACAACAGTGTGTCTATCATTGCACAGATGGCATTTTCTCTTCGCGTCTTCATCCTCCTGTGTGGAATCGGTGGAGTGTTTGGTTGGTAGCTGTGACACTTTTGCCACATAGTTCCTGTTTGTTTTACACTTCAAACAACAATTGTGTTGCAGGTGTCTGTCCTGGAGGCTGGACTCTGTTTGAATCAAACTGTTACATCTACAAAGACGTTCCCGAGTCTTTTCAGGCAGCAGAGGTACGGAAGGATTTCAGGCCCTAAACCGTGCCTATAAGAGTATTAAATTGAGTGATGCTGTTTTGCTCTTTGTCTCATCAGGCTGCCTGCACCGCTCTTGATCCTGAAGCCAATCTGGTGTCCATCGACAGTGTTGGAGCAAACACAGAAGTTAAAGATCTGATTAACGGCACAGACCCCTGGATAGGACTCAGTGACATTGCCACGGTGTGACCACTAGCACATTGAACTGGGAGGGAAGGGTGGGTGGAGGCGGGACTGGGTGGTGGTCTGAGGTCAAGCTGCTGTGTGGTGGTCTTTCAGTGGTGACTCTGCGAGCACCTGTGGCTATCTGGTCTCTGGCTAGGCTGCTTTCACCAACACTCTTGGCTTTGAGATGCCCTGCTATGAATGGTATGCCGGGTTTGCCCTGCCTCGGTCTCCACATCTGTGCCAGGGGTCTTTTGGAGGCTGTGAGGGTGTTTGTCTTTAGGGTGTGTGCAGCCTATCTGCTTTCATTGGTGTCCTCTCTGTCTAGTCCAGGGTGCGCAAAGTGGACTAGAATATTCCCCAGCTAATATGTCCCAGCACTGCATCACTGCTGCCAACACAACAGTTACACTATTTTAAGAGTGCACATACCAAGCAAGGCAGCGTCTCTTTTTCAAAAGTGACTTAATAAAATGTGATTGTCTTCCAGGACGGTACCTTTGTTTGGACTGTTCCCCCACCCGTTAACTTCCTAAACTTTGCCGAAGGACAGCCTCTCGTCGCGGATGGAATGCAAGACTGTGTGTACATTGCACAAACTGGTATGAAGAACAAAAACTTGTTCACTGCATCTGATTGGGAGAAGATTTCACAAGTTGTTTTGTTTTCTCACAGATGGAAAGTGGTACGCTGACGACTGCAGTGAGCTGAAGCCATATGTTTGCAAGAGACCAGTACCCACCGAAACTGACGGCTAATCATACAACACATGAGTAATCTATGACTCTGTGTGCCACATATTGGCCAATAAGCTTTTTCGATCTGTCCTAAGGAACTTTCCAAATACGCTTTTACCGACTTTAACGTTCAATGCTATTGAATAAATGCTTTCTGAAACAAGAGCGTGGGGGGTGGAGTCTGCAGACGAGCGCTTGTCAGTGACGGTGGAGGACAGACAAACAAGATTTTTACGACAAAGTTCTGTAGAAAATATCCTTTTTATGGGACATTTGTGCGTTTGTTTTCTCGTTTGGCTGTGTTGTTTGTCGCATTTTGGCTGTGTTTGTGCTTGATGGCAAACATGTCATGGAGGTCATGGTTGGGATATAAACATACTCTTGATGTTCAATGTTTCATTGTTCATTTACACTCTGGCTGTCTCATTCAATAAAAAGCTATAAAATGTTTTGTCTGTGGTGATATCCTGGTGTATTTTCCTCCACAGTCACATTTCTATCCTACTCTTTGAGTCTGTCTGCAAAGCGTATCAGAATTGATTTGCAGCAGAATTGATCAGTATCAGAATGTGTTTTTTGAAAACGTACTCTGTGGTGTACATCTTGAAGACAAACATGACCGCCTTTTTTTCCGACTCTACGTGTTCAGCGCAGTTACCGCCGTCGTGTAGTCCGTCGCCTCCCCGGTGTCCGGCAGAGTTGAAAACCCATCCTGGACGTCCGGTCCCGCTAGATGCAAAAGTAGAGCTGGTCTCCTCTGCTTCACCACAGCCGTGGCATCAGCATACATAATGAATCCTTTTCCGTCAGCAAATAATTCAAACGACCTAAGCCATCGTGACCACCTTGGTCCGAGCGTGGCTGGATCCGTGTAGCATGTAGTTGAATCCCCGACTTCTCCATGTTGCTCGCTTAACTCTTTTTAACGTTCAACAACTCGTATTCAACCGTTCACAAAAAAAATCCTTGTCGCCATTGTTGTTTGCCCAACTTGTCACTTATTAGTTAGTGCACTCTAAGATGAATAATACACAAAGAAAGCTTATTGTCTTTTCCGCCTTTTAGTTCCTCCACTTCCCGGTGTCCAACACATAACACCTGTCATCATATCCTGTGTCCCCCGCCCTTAAGTTCCCCCTACAATGGTTCCGGTATTGTCCCGTGACCTGAGTAACCAATACATGACAGTGGCAACAAGGTTGGACACTGTGTCATGCAGTCAGGTCAAGGGGAGTGGAGTGAAGTGAATTATATTTTATATAGCGCTTTTCTCTAGTGACTCAAAGCGCTTTTACATAGTGAAACCCAATATCTAAGTTACATTTAAACCAGTGTGGGTGGCACTGGGAGCAGGTAGGTAAAGTGTATTGCCTAAGGACACAACGGCAGGGACTAGGATGGCGGAAGCGGGGATCGAACCTGGAACCTTCAATTTGCTGGCACGGCCACTCTACCAAACGAGCTATACCGCCCCACGGTATGGAGCCTCTCTCTATTTCTTGTTACCTCCATATAGTTCTCTTTTCTTTCTACCTCGTTATCTTGTGGCATCTTAATAACAACAGAGTTTCCAAGTAAATATTACATTATTATTTTTATTGTTGCTGCTGCAAGCAGGGAGGGGAAGCAATGGAGCGTCAAGCTAAGGCTTTGTTATGAAACTACAATTAAAATACACAAACAGTAGTCATGGAGTTCATGCATCAGTGAGTCAACAACAATTCATCAGTCCCTTCAGGGTTTCTTGGGCCTCGTCAAATTACTGTAATGATTTAATTATAAATAATAATAGCAACAATTAGAGAAATAAACACCACTAAAGACTGACTTATAGTCTGCTGCCTGCTCTGTCGTCAACACGTTGCAGACATTCTCTTTGAATGTTTTACACTTAAAAGTGTTTGTCCATCTTAAACATTCATTTATGCTCCAACACATTTACCCCCGCACGTTAACAGCATTTCTTAACTGTTGAGAGCCATCTATAGCGCTCATTTTTGTAATTAAATGAGACACGATGAGAGATTATCATCACACTTCAACATCTCTAACATGTAAATGCTGCCTCTTTGCTAGATCGGCATTGCAAATTAAAATGTGTTCTTAAATTGTCTTGTAAAAAGAGCTCAGCAGTATGCTATGTGACACATAGGCCTATTGAGGCACATGACACAGAAGAGCTGACACCGTGGACTGAGAGCAGTGCACTTGATGTGGACACACACACACACACACACACACACACACACACACACACACACACACACACACACACACACACACAAGTTTAAAGTTGCCATTTTGCATGTATGATGTTATTACAGAGGTTGCGTAAAGTACACGTTTATTTCCAAGGAAAAGGGGGGATGTCATGTATTGGTTACTCAGGTCACGGGACAATACCGGAACTTTAAGGGCGGGGGACACAGGATATGATGACAGGTGTTATGTGTTGGACACCGGGAAGTGAAGGAACTAAGAGCGGGAATAAAAGGCGGAAAAGACAATTACTTTTCTTAGTGCACTCTAAGATTAATAACACACAAACTAATAAGTGACAAGTTGGGCACACAACAACCACACAGATCCTTCCGCCCTAAATGCAATTAAACATGTACATATATGATCAGGAAACCATAACATGTTCTTTAATATAAGAAAAGCAATGTGAAATAGTACATTTCTCCAAATGACTCACACAAACATAATAATTGCAATTATTATGCCTCGTCCGTAATGAAGCATTAGTATCAATCATCAATCAATCAATGTTTACTTATACGGCCCTAAATCCCGAGCGTCTCAAAGGGCTGCACAAGCCACAAAGACATCCTCAGATCCCACATCAGGACAAGAAAAAACTCAACCCAATGGGATGACAATGAGAAACCTTGGAGGGGACCGCAGGTGTAACATTCATCCCCTAGATGGCAGCATAGGTCAACAAATCCTAGAGTTGAGCTCCTATACCACCATATGCAACAAGGTTAGTAGGCGCACTGCATGGCTGCATTCCTTGCACTGGTGTCCACTTTCCTTTCAAGTGTGTTGTTATTCATCTGCAAGATAGTGAAGGACTCTTCTATTTCCTGTGTTTCTACGCAAGCTGAATTTCCTGGTATTTCCAGTGTTAACCCATTTACCCGGTAGTTGTCACAGTTCCACGTCCGCCCGGTGCACTGATGTTCTTAGTTACTGCCTGACTAAGTATTTGCTGGACTGATTCGCTTTCCAGCTGTTTCGGAATGTTTTATATTCAGCAAAGAATTTGTCCAGAGGAAAACAAAGTTCATTTTAAGTATTTATTTGAGTACTCAAATAACTTTTGGGAATAAGAGGAGGAGTAGGGGTTGGGGCGAAACCTCCTGAGAGAAGCACAAAACACACTTTATCTGATTGTGATGTTAGCAAAAACAGGAATCTTTTGATTAAACATTTGGCAAGGGGCCATTATCAACATCAATCATTAAAAAACGTATTTGGAGAGTAACATTTGACTAAAAACATAATTTAGTGATCAGCCGACATCACAGCCATCTTAGTCCTATCCACGGAGGTGGGGGTTTGGAGACATCCCGAATGGGCTCCAAAAATGCAAAACCCAGGACAGGCAGTTAAGCCACAGAAACCCCTACGCAAACACTTAGACTACAATTGCGGTTTTAGACAAGAAATGACTAGAATGTTAATTTTGCCATTACACTGCAGGCATTGTTTCCTCTTTGTCATGTGACTGACACCACACTTAGTACAGTCATTGATCAGCTGTGACGTGATCGGTCTCCTGTTAAACTGGGGCTCGTCACGTCTTTGTTCATATCTGCTTTGAACAGCGTCCACACTTGTGGAGACCTCAACGTCTTTTTCATGTCGTGAATCAGACATACTGCAATGGCCTTGTAGTCAGATCGCTATCACGTAACAGATACTTTTCTGAGGTGTGACTTATTTACGCCGGAGGCCAACCTTTCTCTGATGAGTTCTTCACAAAGCCCACCAAAATTGCAACACTTAGCTCTGAGTCTCAAACCTCTCACATATGCTTCGATTGTCTGACCAGGTTTTTTGGTCACATTTGTGTTTTTCCATCTTGAAGTTTGTCTGAGGGTTGCACACTTCATGGAACTTTCTTTTGAGGCATTCCGGATCCTTCTTGGACTCTGCAGGAATAACAACTTGCCATTGTCCCCTGGTTCACACACTGCGTAAACCAAAGCTCTTGACCGCTCGACGGCTGTAGGATGTCAGCCTGAGTCCGCGCTGGCTTGTCCGAGTACGCCGCAGCAATAAAAAGTTCATGGTCTTGCTTGAAAAATATCCCCGGTTCTCCGCTATGTTGCCTTCCAAAATCAGCGGGTCAGGTTGTCTGAAGCCGGTTACCGTGTTGTGAACGAAGACAAAAATCGGCGTGGTAGCACAATGGTCCCGCTCGAAGAGGACTCACAACTCAATGCAGTCTGCGTAGAAAATTGTAGGTCCTACACTTCTGACACCATGTGGTGTGTTGTGGACTATGGACTTGAACCAAGACTTAACTTTATATTCCGTGGGCAGCAGGTATTACACTGCAGGTAGAAGATGACACTGGTGACAACCACACTTTACTTCCTGCCACACCTGCACAAACCTGTGGTGGCTACGTTAAATCACAGTTATTTTAGACCCGAATGTTACGATCCGGTGTGTGGTGTGATGTTCACGCTTCCAAAGAAGAGGGGGACAGCAGGTCGCTTGCGAGTAAGGTAATGATTTAATTGCGAGACGCAAGGCAAAACACAAAACTGAGGAACAATCCTAAGCATGGAATGAACCTCGAGGGTAACTCGAGGCTTACTCAGTAGAGTGAGACAAATGACACGCGAAGAAAGGTAAACAGCCGTGTAGCGAGCGACAAACCCGTGCCGAGTGAACGGCGACACAGGTGTTTAAAGGGGCGTGATTAGCGACACAATAAACAGCAGGTTGGGACACTAATCACTAAACAAAGGCAGGTGCGTCAAATCAGCACACCTAGTAACAAGAAAGTAAACAAAACCAGCCAAATGGTGCAAGGAACAATACTAGACTAAAACATAGGAAAGGCTACCAGACACCAACTAAGACATGACCCGGGCAAGGGATCATGACACACAACCTTGTGTGCACATACTCTTACACGTCCAGGACCCATCTTAGATAGTGAAGCAGGGCTCCAACTTAACCACGGCAACTGCGGCAAGTACCGCCACCGCCCTTGTGACTTGCGGTAATGCCCTAAAAAATTTACCAGCATTGACGGCAAGAACAATGTGTGTGTGTGTGTGTGTGTGTGTGTGTGTGTGTGTGTGTGTGTGTGTGTGTGTGTGTGTGTGTGTGTGTGTGTGTGTGCAGAAGAGTGTTTGTGTCCACTTTGTGATGAGCTAATTAAAAAAGTATAATGTGGAACAAACCAACATTTGCAAAAACCAAAGAAATTGTCATGTCAATAGAATTAAAAAGTTGAGAATGACGTGTTTAAGGTCCACTTATCAAAGATGACAAGAAACGTCCATCTGTGAATAATGGCGATTAAACACAACAGACAAAATGCGATTAATCAAAGTTAAATATTTGAATCCTTTGATGGCCCTATACTCCATTATTGACGACACTTTTATATAAAGTTTCATTTATGACCTAACAAGATCATTTTGCTTGTCAAACATGCAAAGTTGAAACACTTCAATGCATAGATAAATATAATGGATGGGCTTATTATTGATCGGTAGGCCTGGTGGACAGTCTGCCCCTCTGCCATGTTTTTAAACCAATCGTGCTCACATTTGACATTCCTGTGCTTGCCAGTGTGCTAAAGGTGTGTACTGAGTTAGCACCTCAGCAACAAGCACTAACATAACAGCACAGGTAAACCAGTTGCTTTGCTGATGTTTTGTGTGTCGTAGTTAAGGATTACAAGAGTTCTACAAAAGTGTTTGACACACCCAACAGCAAAGAAACACTTAAATAACCCAGTGTTTGTCTTTTAGCCGTGAAACGAGTCTTTGAAACACTCACTTCCTGGTCTTGTGTTGCCAGCTGCGGCCGTGTGACCTTAACGTCAACAAAAGATTGTCAGGCCGGGCTGGGTGTGTCATTAATTATGTAAACGAGGCACGTTAAATGTCAGCAATTAGCTAAGGTGCGTCCGTTCCATGGTAGACTTATGGTTTCTCTTTGCCTTCTCTCACACAGCTGTACACTCCCATGTCTCCTGATCACACAAAGCCAATTGATACTCTTTTAAATGCTGGAGTCCTGGATGGCAGATAACTTTTTACGGTTTAACCAGGACAAAACTCAAGTTTTAGTCATTGGCCCCGAGAAAGAAACACATATTTATAGAGGCCTTATTATGCAAAAACACTTTTTTTTTTGGCCCCCGTCTATGGAATGGCTTCATGTTTCTAAGAGCAGGCTTAAGGAAAGACGAACATCAAAATGACAGCAAGTCAATGGCTTTTTTGGGGGGAAAGAAACTAGTCACTATAATTCATTACTTCATTTGTCTAAAACAGCCTCTTAACTTCACCTAACCTGTATTTCCATTACAGCAGAATCATGTAATTAAAACAAATTCAAAGGTGTATGTACCACACCCAATCTTTTTTTATTGTATTAACTTGAACAATTGAACTTAATTATAGTTCATTGTAGCTTACCTTTAACGTTTGTTTTGACATGAAACATTCCAGGGCTGGGTCAGGCTAGCATATAAAAAGGATGGCTGGTTGTTGTCCTCAGTACCAAGTATCTTCGCTGCAAAGGTAACACGACACAACTTTACTAACTTTGACATTTTGAATACAACAGTGTGTCTATCATTGCACAGATGGCATTTTCTCTTCGCGTCTTCATCCTCCTGTGTGGAATCGGTGGAGTGTTTGGTTGGTAGCTGTGACACTTTTGGCACATAGTTCCTGTTTGTTTTACACTTCAAACAACAATTGTGTTGCAGGTGTCTGTCCTGGAGGCTGGACTCTGTTTGAATCAAACTGTTACATCTACCAAAACGAACTCAAGACTTTTCAGGCAGCAGAGGTACGGAAGGATTTCAGGCCCTAAACCGTGCCTATAGGAGTATTAAATTGAGTGATGCTGTTTTGCTCTTTGTCTCATCAGGCTACCTGCACCGCTCTTGATCCTGAAGCCTATCTGGTGTCCATCGACAGAGTTGAAGCAAACACAGAAGTTAAAAATCTGATTACCGGCACAGACCCCTGGATAGGACTCAGTGACATTGCTACGGTGTGACCACTAGCACATTGAACTGAAGGGGAAGGGTGGGTGGAGGCGGGACTGGGTGGTGGTCTGAGGTCAAGCTGCTGTGTGGTGGGCTTTCAGTGGTGACTCTGCGAGCACCTGTGGCTATCTGGTCTCTGGCTAGGCTGCTTTCACCAACACTCTTGGCTTTGAGATGCCCTGCTATGAATGGTCTGCCGGGTTTGCCCTGCCTCGGTCTCCACATCTGTGCCAGGGGTCTTTTGGAGGCTGTGAGGGTGTTTGTCTTTAGGGTGTGTGTAGCCTATTGCTGCATCTGCTGTCTCTCTGTCTAGTCCAGGGTGCGCAACGTGGACTAGAATAGTCCCCAGCTAATATGTTCCAGCACTGCATCACTGCTGCCAACAGAAACAGATACACTCTTTTAAGGGTGCACATACCAAGAAAGGCAGCGTATCTTTTTCAAAAGTGACTTAATAAAATGTGATTGTCTTCCAGGAAGGTACCTTTGTTTGGACTGTTCCCCTAACCCCTGCCATCCAAAACTTTGCCGACGGACAGCCTGACAGCACGATTGACAATGAAGACTGTGTGTACATTGCACAAACTGGTATGAAGAACAAAAACGTGTTCACTGCAACTGATTGGGAGAAGATTTCACAAGTTGTTTTGTTTTCTCACAGATGGAAAGTGGCACGCTGCTGACTGCAATTTGCTGAAGCCATATGTTTGCAAGAGACTAGATCCCACCAGCATTGAAGGCTAATCATACAACACATGAGTAATCTATGACTCTGTGTGCCACATATTGGCCAATAAGCTTTTTCGATCTGTCCTAAGGAACTTTCCAAATACGCTTTTACCGACTTTAACGTTCAATGCTATTGAATAAATGCTTTCTGAAACAAGAGCGTGGGGGGTGGAGTCTGCAGACGAGCGCTTGTCAGTGACGGTGGAGGACAGACAAACAAGATTTTTACGACAAAGTTCTGTAGAAAATATCCTTTTTATGGGACATTTGTGCGTTTGTTTTCTCGTTTGGCTGTGTTGTTTGTCGCATTTTGGCTGTGTTTGTGCTTGATGGCAAACATGTCAAGGAGGTCATGGTTGGGATATAAACATACTCTTGATGTTCAATGTTTCATTGTTCATTTACACTCTGGCTGTCTCATTCAATAAAAAGCTATAAAATGTTTTGTCTGTGGTGATATCCTGGTGTATTTTCCTCCACAGTCACATTTCTATCCTACTCTTTGAGTCTGTCTGCAAAGCGTATCAGAATTGATTTGCAGCAGAATTGATCAGTATCAGAATGTGTTTTTTGAAAATGTACACTGTGGTGTACATCTTGAAGACTATCATGACCGCCTTTTTGTTTCCGACCCTTTCAAAAATAAAGAATGTGACGTTTAAAAGGCTACAAGCTAACGTTGTGGAAAGATGGTAAATGGGGCGGTATAGCTCGGTTGGCAGAGCGGCCGTGCCAGCAACTTGAGGGTTGCAGGTTCGATCCCCGCTTCCGCCATCCTAGTCACTGCCGTTGTGTCCTTGGGCAAGACACTTTACCCACCTGCTCCCAGTGCCACCCACACTGCTTTAAATGTAACTTAGATATTGGGTTTCACTATGTAAAGCACTTTGAGTCACTTGAGAAAAAGCGCTATATAAATGTAATTCACTTCACTTCACACTAAATGGGTTGTACTTGTATAGCGCTTTTCTATCATTTTAAGGAACTCAAAGCGCTTTGACACTTTTTCCACATTCACCCATTCACACACACATTCACACACAGATGGCGGGAGCTGCTATGCAAGGCGCTAACCAGGGCCCATCAGGAGCAAGGGTGAAGTGTCTTGCTCAAGGACACAACGGACGTGACTAGGATGGTAGAAGGTGGGGATTGAACCAGGAACCCTCAGATTGCTGACACGGCCACTCTCCCAACTTCGCCACGCCGTGATGATATTAAGAACGGCAGAACTTATGTGACGGATGCCAGCTGGTGAAGCTGTGCGGCGTATAAAACATGCTTTTGGAAATAAATGTTGAGGATCATTCCAAATCAAATGATGACATTGTTATTGAACTAGCATGGAAACAATTAAAGTAAGCAGCAGTGGTGGCCGCGCCCGGGAATCATTTTTGGTGATTTAACCCCCAATTCCAACCCTTGATGCTGAGTGCCAAGCAGGGAGGTAATGGCTCCCATTTTTATAGTCTTTGGTATGACTCGGCCGGCGTTTGAACTCACGACCTACCCATCTCAGGGCAGACACTCTAACCACTAGGCCACTGAGTAGGTTATCACAGAGCCAGTTCAGTCTCAGGCAGCGATACTGGCATGACCTTCCACTGACACAATTATTACTAAACTAAATATTGATGCAAAGCATTTCCAAACAAGCAGGAAGTGCATGCTACTTTCAGAAGGTGAAAGTACTCCAACAGGAAGTAAAAGACGTGTCCTTTGGGACACTTGCTGTCTTTGGGTGGCTGTGTTATGTCAACATTCAAGGAAACCTTTGTTAACTTGTTATATTAACTTCAATAGCCCTGATTTCAATCAACATAACGTGTGTTTTTTGTTCTTTGGCAGAGTTTTTATTAACTGGCAAACACACAGAGCAAGTGCATACAAAGTGGAATGAAAAGATAACCAGTACAACAGTCCCATCTATTGGAAAAACTACTGCATTACAACAGTTTTACTGCCAGTTTAGCCTCCCTATTATTGCCTTCACCGTCTCAAGAAGGGGTAGTCAACTACATGTTGAATAGGTCCAGTTAAAGAACATTTCCTGAAGGTCTTGGGTGGTGCTAGAGGTTGGTGATGATTTAAAGACTTACAGTCTAAAATAGGTCATCAACAACTGACTGTCCAATCAGAATCGAGAATGTGTGAATTCAAAAACATTTCAATATTTACTGTCACAATAATTGATTTCCTCTCTCAGTAAAAGAAAGTCTCCATTTGAAAATAAAACGGTGAAATGTAGCAGCAGCCTGAGTTGACCTTGCTCTGTGCAGCTACCCAAGAGTAATTGCTCTTTTTACAGGTGTGTCTAGTTTGCAAACATTTACTTTCACGGCTTGGTGGAGGAACTGCTCCTGTGGGGAATCAATCAGCTCCCACCATTTGTATCCAGGTACGGTATGCAGGTGTTTTATCTGCATAATGAACATGTGACACTGCTTCTTTAATGGTTTCTTAAAAGGGAACTGGAATTTATTTTAGATTTGTGTTCATCATTCACAGTCCTTATGTAAGACAAGAACACCTGTTGTTGTTTTTTAATGCATTTTAACTAGTAAATAAATGGTTCAAAAGTTTGCTTACAATAGAGCCAATGGAAGTCACTATACTCTGCCTATAAAAGCCCTAAAAAAAAACCTTCAAACAACTACATTAAGTATTTATATACACACTGTAAGTACACACCCCAAAAGCAGTGAAGTTGTCACGTGTAAATGGTGAATAAAAACAGACAACAATTTTCAAATCCTTTTCAACTTATATTCAATTGAATAGACTGCAAAGACAAGATACTTAATGTTCACATTGGTAAACTTTATTATTTTTTGCAAAAATTAGCTCATTCGGAATTTGATGCCTGCAAGATGTTTCAAAAAAGTTGGCACAGGTGGCAAAAAAGACTGAGGAAGTTGAGGAATGCTCATCAAAGACTTATTTGGAACATCCCACAGGTGAACAGGCAAATTGGGAACAGGTGGGTGCCATGATTGGGTATAAAAGCAGCTTCCATGAAATGCTCAGTCATTCATAAACAAGGACGGGGCGAGGGTCACCACTTTGTCAACAAATGCGTGAGCAAACTGTTTAAGAACAACATTTCTCAACCAGCTATTGCAAGGAATTTAGGGATTTCACCATCTACGGTCTGTAATATCATCAAAAGGTTCAGAGAATCTGGAGAAATCACTGCACGTAAGCGTCAATGCCCACAACCGTCGATCCCTCAGGCGGTACTGCATCAAAAAGCGACATCAGTGTGTAAAGGATATCAGTAACTATAGTTTGTCATTACATCTGTAAGTGCAAGTCAAAACTCTACTATGCAAACCCATTTATCAACAACACCCAGAAACACTTTGCTGGGCCCGAACTCACCTAAGATGGACTGATGCAAAGTGGAAAAGTGTTCTGTGGTCTGACGAATCCACATTTCAAATTGTTTTTGAAAACTGTGGACGTCGTGTCCTCCGGACCAAAAAGGAAAAGAACAATCCGGACTGTTCTAGGCGCAAAGTGTACAAGCCAGCATGTGTGATGGTATGGGGGTGTATTAGTGCCCAAGACATGGGTAACTTACACATCTGTGAAGGCACCATTAATGCTGAAAGGTACATACAGGTTTTGGAGCAACATATGTTGCCATCCAAGCAATGTCTTTTTCATGGACGCCCCTGCTTATTTCAGCAAAACAATGCCAAGCCACATTCTGCACGTGTTACAACAGCGTGGCTTCGTAGTAAATGAGTGTGGGTACTAGACTGGCCTGCCTGTAGTCAAGACCTGTCTCCCATTGAAAATGTGTGGGGCATTATGAAGCCTAAAATAGCACAACGGAGACCCCCGGACTGTTGAACAACTTAAGCTGTACATCAAGCAAGAATGGGAAAGAATTCCACCTGAAATACTTCAAAAATGTGTCTCCTCAGTTCCCAAATGTTTACAGAGTGTTGTTAAAAGGAAAGGCCATGTAACACAGTGGTAAAAATGCCCCTGTGACAACTTTTTTGCAATGTGTTGCTGCCATTAAATTCTAAGTTAATGATTATTTGCATGTTTCTCAGTGTGAACATGAAATATCTTGTCTCTGCAGTCTATTCAATTGAATATAAGTTGAACTGGATTTGCAAATCATTGTATTGTCTTTTTATTTACACAACGTGCCAACTTCACTGCTTTTGGGTTTTGTATAAGCAAAGAGGAATGGGCGAAACTCCCCCAAAAAAACGGGTGTTCCAAGCCTGTGGCATCATATTCAAAAATACTTGAGGCTGTAATTGCTGCCAAAGGTGCATCAACAAAATATTGAGCACATGCTGTGAATACATGTGAGTTTTTGGTTTTTTTACATTTTAATACATTTGCAAAGAAACAAAATAAAAACCTTTTTAGATTGTCATTATGGGGTATTATGTGTAGAATTTTGAGGACAGAAAAAGTGAGGTGCTGCGAATACTTTTTGGACGCACTGTATTACACAATTTTTAAATATTTAGTCATCCATTAGAATACTTGAATTTGTTTATCATAAAAAAACACAACATACTTTTAAGGTGTGGCCGCTTTTATTTTTGCCATGGCGGTGCCCCATGATCAATTACATGTAAGGGAAACTTTGATATCAAAAATAATTACACCGGTCAATAACATTTCTGCAGGATTATTATAAACTATGAACATCTACAGTATTAAACAAATTTGCTGCATTTTAATTTTTCTAGGGCAAAGAATGAAGTCTTATCCGTTTGTAGCCACTTGAAAAGGATAAAACTGAGGGAAGTCATGGATCATCTTCACAGCTTCATTGTACACTTCCAAGTCTGTGGGACACAACACAACATCACTGATCACGTGTACACAACATGATACAACATTACGTCACAAGTACACAATAGGGATGTGACGCTATTATAAATACTGCGCTATTTCTGTTTCAAAGTCTTCACAATAATACCGCAAAGTATGACGGTAACAAACCAAAACTTGGTGAGTAGGCCTGGGCCGATAACACATTTTGCTTGATGATATATTGACCCCCAAATTATTGCAGATAAACAATATTTTTGCCATTTTTATTGAGACCAAATTAACCACTACTGATACATAATAATACTGCATACCTTATTTCCTTGAATAGCCGCAGGGGCGCTAATTAATTTAAAACCTCTTCTCACTCCTGTGCTTACCAAAAGCATGCGGGATGGGCAAGCATGCGCTAATTATTTTAAAACCTCTTCTCACTCCGGCACTTACCTTATCATGAAAAGCACATTTATTAAAAAAACGTTATTATGGTCTTACCTTTACTTATAAATGATGTCCATGTGCAGCTGCTTCTGATCAAAGGCAGTCTTCCTTATCTTTCTTCAGTTTTAAAAATCTCTGGAGATATTCCTTTAATTATTACCTCCTGCTTCGATTGAAAGTCCAGTTGAGAAAACTGTTTTATTTTAGATGTGTAATCCTCCATGGTAAAAGTGCAAGCAAACGATCGCTGCTCACGCTTGCTGCTTGTTGTCTTCTTCTGCAGCACCGGTCTTCTGCAATACTGGTAGTCGCAAGAAGGATCACTAGCACCCTCTACCACCAGGAGGCGGGAGTCATTTAATGACTCATATTTGACCCGGCGGAAGTGCCAAGCATGCGCTAATTATTTTGCGAAACGAGTTTGACCTGGCTGTAATTCTAGGCAGGCGAATACTATATATTTCCGGCGGCAATTCAAGGAAATACGGTATACAGTACAGGCCAAAAGTTTGGACACACCTTCTCCTCATTCAATGCATTTTCTTTATTTTCATGACTATTTACAATGCAGAGTGGAGTTATGTAACTGAAAAAGTGTTTTATATTCTAGTTTCTTCAAAATAGCCACCCTTTGCTCTGATGACTGCTTTGCGCACACTTGGCATTCTCTCCATGAGCTTCAAGCACACCTGTGAAGTGAAAACGCCAGCTTTCTGAGACTCTTATTTTGTCAGCGCAGGCAGGATGAAGCAGCGCTTTTATTGTGAAGACAGGAACTGTGCAGTCGGTCTTTAGAGTTTTGACGGCAGGTACGGCGCGAGAGTCTGTTGAAATAAAAAGTGTTTCTCGCCTTCCTGTCGGTCATTTTTTCTTAATAATGATCCGGCAGCAGCCAGCGTCATCTCACAAGACCCTCGGGTGCTGTGAATGTCAATCAAGTGACGTCTTGGTGATGATTGATAATTGCAAATTTTTAGGTCTATTTTTTTAATGGCTGGCTGGCGATGGACAGACACAACCTCCACCATCGACTGGCAGCTCACGATCGAGGTAATGGGCACCGCTGGTTTAAACTGAAATATTCCCACTTTGGTGGAGTGACACTTGGTAGTGTGATCATTTTATCCACGTTAGCTGCTACATGCTAACTAGCTGCACTGTGTGATACCAGCGGCCCCGCGTCGTTGCACAAAGACTCAAAGACACTTAATGAGGCCAAGATAATTCACCCCCCTTTTTCAAATACGCTATGATACAATTGTGTGTCATTGCTAAAAGCAACAAAAAGAGTGAATGCTCTTAAAGCATGCACATGGAAATGTATCAACGCTGGAGAACTTACAGACTTTAATTTTCATTTATTGTCGATTAATTGACTTATCGAACATCGGCCCAGGCCTATTGGTGAGTGTAGTTTTCTTCTAGCGTTTAAGCGTTGGCCGGGTCTGTAAATTAACTAAATCTCCCAGAATCCTCTGTGCAGCGCAGGAACGGCAAGATGGGGGCATTAAACACCGTAGGCAGGAAATTAAGTGCTACCAAACAGAAAAACAAGCCCTGGCCAAAACATAACCTCTTTGGCAGAGGTAAGAAAGTCTGCCTTCTGGCAAAGCTAAGCACGCCACTTTCGTTTCGAGCGCTTTAAAGGCAACACAGAGCTAGGCGGTTGACGCGCACCGCACAGAGTAAAATTTAAAAAAAAAAAATCAACGCGGGTAGTAGTAAGAGCAAGCTAAAAAGCTACTTAATACATCCTCATCCAACTATTTTTTTTTACTGCTTTTCTGTTGATGTTGCAGGGGGCTGGAGCCTATACCAACTGCACTCGTGTGGAAAGCAGGGCTGGATTATTTCCACCTCAAACTGTCACACAGAAAATATATTTGAAGCCAGCGAAGCCAAACGTCAGTTTTTGAGGTATTTTCGTTTATTAAAATGTACTTTGTAAGTAGGGCTGAGCGATATATCGATATACTGGATATATCGCGGGTTTGTCTCTGTGCGATATAGAAAATGACTATATGGTGATATTGGAGTATACGTTCTCACGCAGTTGCTTTTAGCTGCAGGCATTACACTACAGGCTCTTCTCACTCTTTCTAGTCTCTCCTTCTTACAGACTCTCAAACAAGCGCACCTTGTTACATACGTCACATACATATACGCCCTCGCTGAGCAGAGAGGTAGCAGCATGGGTAAAGTTAGCTGTGGTGCGAGTGGTAATACGAGAGAAAGAAGGTGCGAATCTGGTAACAAATGAAGAAAGAATTAAATCCTAAGAAAAACAGCAGGGGGTCCATCGTCTGGCGGTGGTTTGGCTTCAAGTGGGAGTATGTCGAACAGACAACCGTCATTTGTCAAGTGTGGGGCAAAAGCGTTGCTATAAAAAGTAGCATTACAGCTAATATGTAGCATCATTTGAAAAGTCCCCTGCTAGAGAATGAAGAGTGCTTACTCCGCACGTCAACATCTCCGGCCGGTGCCACACCCACAAAATGCCGAGGCAAACATTTCCACATCAACACCGTATGAAAAGAATAGTCCACGACATAAGGAGATAACGTCCGCAGGAACCTACCACATAGCGAAGGACATACACTATTTGATTTCCTATTATGCAGCTCATTTTTATTTGACACTTATTGAAATATCTTGTGTGACATCATGCACAAAAGTGCACTTTATTTGTTTTAAACTATTGTAGCGGCGTTCTGTACAAAAAAGTGCACTTTAATTTAGTGTTGTTTTGATATGTCATCTTAGTGACATCATGCACAAAAGTGCACTAATAGCTTGTTTTAAAGGCCTACTAAAATGAATTTTTTTTATTTAAACGGGGATAGCAGATCCATTCTATGTGTCATACTTGATCATTTTGCGACATTACCATATTTTTGCTGAAAGGATTTAGTAGAGAACATTGACGATAAAGTTCGCAACTTTTGGTCGCTGATAAAAAAAAGCCTTGCCTGTACCGGAAGTAGCGTGACGTCACAGGAGGAAAAACTCCTCACATTTTCCCATTGTTTACAATGCAGCGAGAGCGATTCGGACCGAGAAAGCGACGATTACCCCATTAATTTGAGCGAGGATGAAAGATTTGTGGATGAGGAAAGTGAGAGTGAAGGACTAGAGTGTACAGGACGTATCTTTTTTCGCTCTGACCGTAACTTAGGTACAAGCTGGCTCATTGGATTCCACACTTTCTCCTTTTTCTATTGTGGATCACGGATTTGTATTTTAAACCACCTCGGATACTATATCCTCTTGAAAATGAGAGTCGAGAACGCGAAATGGACATTCACAGTGACTTTTATCTCCACGACAATACATCGGCGAAGCTCTTTAGCTACTGAGCTAACGTGATAGCATCGGGCTCAAATGCAGATAGAAACAAAATAAATAAAACCCTGACTGGAAGGATAGACAGAAGATCAACAATACTATTAAACCATGGACCTGTAAATACACGGTTAATAATTTCCAGCTTGGCGAAGCTTAACAATGCTGTTGCTAACGACGCCATTGAAGCTAACTTAGCTACGGGACGGCAGCGGCGGCGGGCGTTGTAGCTTTCGACGACACCCCGGCCGCCATCAGAGTCGGCAAGAAACATATATTTCCCCAAAGTTACGTATGTGACACACACATAGCGACACGCACGTACGGGCAAGCGATCAAAGGTTTGGAAGCCAAAGCTGTACTCACGGTAGCGCGTCTGCTATCCACCTCAAAGTCCTCCTGGTTGTGTTGCTGTAGTCCGCCGCTAATACACCGCTCGCACCTACAGCTTTCTTCTTTGCAGTCTCCATTGTTCATTAAACAAATTGCAAAAGATTCACCAACACAGATGTCCAGAATACTGTGGAATTTTGGGATGAAAACGGAGCGTTTTGTATTGGATTCAATGGGTCCGAATACTTCCGTATCAACCATTGACGTCACGCGCATACGTCATCATACATAGACGTTTTCAACCGGAAGTGTGGCGGGAAATTTAAAATTGCACTTTATAAGTTACCCCGGCCGTATTGGCATGTGTTGCAATGTTAAGATTTCATCATTGATATATAAACTATCAGACTGCGTGGTCGGTAGTAGTGGCTTTCAGTAGGCCTTTAAAATGTCTCTGACAATCTTGCACTTTCTGTTTTGGAAATGACATGAATGTTTGTGCCACTGCTTAATAACTGTTCAATAAATACACTTTTGATAAATTGACTTAGTTGTGATTTCCCTCTCTGCATGAAAGTTTAAAATGAGCATATATTAATGCAGTATGAAGAAGAATGTTTTAATGTAGACACATAGAATCATCATACTGCTGTGATTATATGCATCAAGTGTTCATTCAAGACTAAGGCAAAATATCGCGATATATATCGTGTATCGCGATATGGCCTAAAAATATCGAGATATTAAAAAAAGGCCATATCGCCCAGCCCTATTTGTAAGTTGACTTTTCTGAGAAACAACCTTTTCCAGACTGATATAAAAAAAATACCATTCTAGAGGACACTGCTTCCCATAATGTAAAAGTTGAAAGACACTAACCTATAGAGGCTTTGCAGCTGACGTCATCAGCCACGCCCATTAGCTTGGCGGCCATCTAGCCGGTCACCAGTTCAGTGCCGGTCAACGACTCACACACGCTTTCTTGTTAGATCTGCTGCTATTTGAGCTTGGAAATGCCGGAAACCTGCTGTGCTGTTGGATGTAGCAATAGACGAGGCGATGAAACAAATCTTAGCTTCTATAGATTCCCGGCAAACATCAAAAAACGCGATAAATGGATTGCGGCGATTTGTCGTGAACGATGGAAACCTACGATTTACACAAGGATATGCAATGAACACTTCATATCAGGTATGTAAACAAACTATAACAGTAGGCTCTTCTGTGTGTGCTTTTTCCTTACCTTGGTCATGAGAAGAAATCAATTCTTGTTTGGAATCTGCCATATCAGCCCATCATGCACAAAACCTGCTGTAAAATACTTGTAGGCATCCAGACTCTTGTATGCCTTAAGGTCCTTTCCAGTGTACGGAGATGGTGAATCGACGAGGTAATTATAAGTGTCTGGATATGAGAGATCAGGCAGGTCGGCTGTTGCAAAATGCTCAGGTGATTTTAGCATGCTTTTTGGTAAAAGGTACGGATCCGTTGTGCCAACAAGGTTCAACTTCTCTCGGTAACGTTTCTTGGACGCTTCATCCAAATGCACAACTTCATTGGATAGCAAATCAGCCATAATTCGGATGAAATCGGTGAAAATGTAGCGCAGAAATCAAACTGAATCTGTACGAACACGTAGGAACGAGCTGACCGGTTGACCGGCAAGATGGCGGTATAACACAAAGTCACGTGATAAAATCACGTGACTGCAAAGCCTCTATACATTATTGTTTTTACACTTGTTACACTGGATGTTTTCAATGCTACTTTAAAGACATTAACTGTAAGTTATTCTTTTACATATTTGCATGAAACAGTAGATGTTCCTGCACAATTATTTGCACTTAGAAATAATTGTAGTAAAAAATATGTTTAGAAGATTTTAGCATTATGATTGTGTTCAATTACAGTAGGTGTGTTTATCCTAAACATTCCTGACCTGACACAATATGGCATTTTTACCAAGTTTTTCTTCGGATATATACCACAATAATATTGTACCGTGGCCTTATTACACGGATAGTATCATACTGTGAGATTTTGATTTTGCCACATCCCACAATACGACATGTTACAACATCACTAGTCACGTGTGTAAACAACAACAACAAGTCCTGCAAGTTGAAGATTTATGAAGCTATCACATACCAAAAGGAATAAGCCCCTTTTCATCTCGCAGCATGTTGAAGGTGGTGGCCATCACAGCTCCCTTGTTGGACACCATTCCAAGAACCTCCACAATTCCACACAGCTCTTCTTCAAGCTGGGAGATACAAAGACGAAAGCATAAGTGGAGATTTATTATAAGCTAAATATGGAAGTGAACACTTAAAGGCCTACTGAAATGAAATGTTTTTATTTAAACGGGGATAGCAGATCTATTCTACGTGTCATACTTGATCATTTCGCGATATTGCCATATTTTTGCTGAAAGGATTTAGTATAAAACAACGACGATAAAGATTGCAACTTTTGGTATCTGATAAAAAAAAAAAAGGCTTGCCCCTACCGGAAGTAGCGTGACGTAGTCAATTGAACATATCCACAAAGTTCCCTATTGTTTACAATGATGGCCGCCAGAAGTGAGAGAGATTCGCACCGAGAAAGCGACGATTTCCCCATTAATTTGAGCGAGGATGAAAGATTTGTGGATGAGGAAAATGCAAGTGAAGGACTAGAGGGCAGTGAAAGCGATTCAGATAGGTAAGATGCTGTGAGAGCCGGGGGTGACCTGATATTCAGCTGGGAATGACTACAACAGTAAATAAACACAAGACATATGTATACTCTATTAGCCACAACACAACCAGGCTTATATTTAATATGCCACAAATTAATCCCGCATAACAAACACCTAGGTGTTTGTTATGCTAGCTCCTAGCTCCTAGCTCGAGCTAGTTATAGCAAGCGATCAAATGTTTGGAAGCACAGCTACGTACTCACGGTATCGCGTCTGTGTATCGAAATCAAAGTCCTCCTGGTTAGAGTCTCTGTTGTCCGAGTTCTTCGATCTTGACTGCATCTTTCGGGAATGTAAACAAACACCGGCTGTGTTGTGTTGCTGACTTCCCTCGCAAAATATCCGCTTCGCACAGACAACTTTCTTCTTTGCTTGCTCAGCTTCTTTCTCCATAATGCAATGAATGTCCAGAATACTGTGGAATAATGAGATGAAAACAGAGCTATTTCGTATTGGCTTCAATGGGGAAGCCATACCTCTGTTAAACTGGCTACGTCACGCGCATACATCATCATACCGAGACGTTTTCAAGCGGAAGTGTGGCGGGAAATTTAAAATTGCACTTTATAAGTTAACCCGGCCGTATTGGCATGTGTTGCAATGTTAAGATTTCATCATTGATATATAAACTATCAGACTGCGTGGTCGGTAGTAGTGGCTTTCAGTAGGCCTTTATTAAGTCACTCGCACTGTTGATATCTGCATCTCACAACCAATACATGCACTATATTTGTAGTATTTTTAATTTGGACTTTGTAGTTTTTTATAGTCTCTCCCGAATGAAACTTTGTGAAACATAAGTGAGGAGGAGTGATTGCAATCGGCTACAATGCGTGCCGGTTTGTGTGGGTGTTTGTCTACCATGGCTTCCTCCCCATCCAAACACAAACAAGCTATGTGCATATCATTGGAAGAATATAATTATAATACCACACTTTCATGGGATTGTTTAAATTAAAAGTAATATATGTAATATATGATGAAACAAAGCAGCAGCTTCCCTGTTTATCCACTCTTTATCACAAAAGAAAACCCCCCCAGGTGAACAGCTGAATTTACTACTTCCAGTGCTGACGTAATCTGACTCGCGTCCCATATGTGACCACAGCATGGACAAAAAGACTCCTCCCACACCCACCAAGGACTGTTTTCACTGCTGGACTCTAGAAAGAGGTTCCGCAGCCTCCGAAGCAGAACCTCCAGGTTCTGTAACAGCTTCTTCCCTCAGGCCGTAAGACTCTTGAACGCATCATAATTAAATTATCCCCTCTAGTCCCCCCAAAATGGATTAAGTGAAGTGAATTATATTTATATAGCGCTTTTTCTCAAGTGACTCAAAGCGCTTTGCCTAGTGAAACCCAATATCTAAGTTACATTTAAACCAGTGTGGGTGGCACTGGGAGCAGGTGGGTAAAGTGTCTTGCCCAAGGACACAACAGGAGTGACTAGGATGGCGGAAGCGGGGATCGAACCTGCAACCCTCAAGTTGCTGGCACGGCCGCTCTACCAACCGAGCTATACCGCCCCATCTTCTTATTCTTTACATCTCAGCTGCATTCGGGCGGAAGGCGGGGTACACCCTGGACAAGTCGCCACCTCATCGCAGGGCCAACACTTTACCCACCTGCTCCCAGTGCCACCCACACTAGTTTAAATGTAACTTAGATATAGGTGAGGGCGGACCTACGTCACTTCCGCCTACCAATCCCCTAGCAATCGGGAATTAGTTGAAAACAAACCAGCTCACAGCGAACACAGCATTGACAGAAAAAGCATTTAACGAGCGTTGTGGCTTGGAAGTCGGCGTTAAATCCTTCATTTACGCATTTTTACTTATTCGCGTATCGTGTGAAAAAACGAAAATGTATTATTTGCGTCAGACTCGTCTCAGTGAACTTTAAAGCTTCTCAGGCTTAGCTTAGCTTGCTAGTTAGCTGAGCCTGCGCGCTACTAAGAAAGAGACGCGGAAGTTATCAACAACAAGATTGATTGATTGAGACTTTTATTAGTAGGTTGCACAGTGAAGTACATATTCCGTACAATTGACCACTAAATGGTAACACCCGAATAAGTTTTTCAACTTGTTTAAGTCGGGGTCCAGATCAAGTGTTAGTGTATAAAATATTGAGAGATTTGAGGGCTACATGTATTGTTTAAGTACAACAAAGGAGAGTTTACCTACTCAGTGGCCTGGTGGTTAGAGTGTCCGCCCTGAGATCGGTAGGTTGTGAGTTCAAACCCCGGCCGGGTCATACCAAAGACTATAAAAATGGGACCCATTACCTCCCTGCTTGGCACTCAGCATCAAGGGTTGGAATTGGGGGTTAAATCACCAAAAATGATTCCTGCCCACTGCTCCCCTCACCTCCCAGGGGGTGATCAAGGGGATGGGTCAAATGCAGAGGACAAATTTCACCACACCTAGTGTGTGTGTGTGACAATCATTGGTACTTTAACTTAACTTAAACAGAGAAGGGGGAGGTGGCAAAATAACCTAATAAGGAAAGTAATACCAAGATTACGGGTAAATAATACTGGAATGTCCGGCAAAAAACCCCAAAAGAAAGCAGACTGACCCCTAGTAGCCTGGTCCTTGTAAGTTGTAGCCTAATGAAGGCGCAGTACAGCAGGCGAATAATGTACAAAATATATGTCTTTGTATTGAAAGACTGTCTTGAAAAGTTGATTAAATGGCAACATGAAAATTATAGGGTTTATTGGTTTTTAAAAACCCAACTGTTAAGTGCAAATTTAAACGAAACCGGTTTTTGAAAATAGCTAGCTAGGCTATAGACTATATAGTATATACCGCATGTTATTTTTGTACAACAACAACTTCAGCTGTCGAACGTTATAAGGTACAAATTCAACAAGTACAACGTTAGCACGGGCGGTATAGCCAAGTTGTGGTTAAGAAGGTGGATTTTTGTTCCTTATATTTACCAGAAACGAAGTGATCCGAACACACGACCCGGGACTTTGGGGGACTCCAGTGAGAACCGTCCTGGTTTTCCCGGTGAGCCATTTGTCTCGTCTCTGTGGGCTTTTATCACGCTTTGGCAGGACAAAATACAACCTTTGTTTTCCCTGTTTCCAGTTGTGGTTAGCACAACCAAAAACAACACAGTTTTTCGGCATTTTGGAGGCAGAATGACGGGTTTAACCAGCGTAGGTCGACAGGTTAAAGAGTAATGGCGACGGTTTGTTTTCAACGCCAGTCTGGTTGCTATGGCTCGAAGAACCCGTATGTAGCTCAGTTGCCCGGATGTCGGCCCTCACCTATTGGGTGTCACTATGTAAAAGCACTTTGAGTCACTAGAGAAAAGCGCTATATAAATATAATTCACTTCACAAGATAAGTAGTAAACATGTATAAAGAATAAGAAAATACGTAGCCAACATTTGTAGAGATGAAAAAGATAAGTAGTAAACATTTATAAAGAATAAGAAAATACGTAGTTAGCATTTGTATAGATGAAAAAGATAAGTAGTAAACATGTATAAAGAATAAGAAAATACGTAGCTAACATTTGTATTGATGAAAAAGATAAGTAGTAAACATGTATAAAGAATAAGAAAATACGTAGCTAACATTTGTATAGATGAAAAAGATAAGTAGTAAACATGTATAAAGAATAAGAAAATACGTAGCTAACATTTGTAAAGATGAAAAAGATAAGTAGTAAACATGTATAAAGAATAAGAAAATACGTAGCCAATATTTGTAAAGATGAAAAAGATAAGTAGTAAACATGTATAAAGAATAAGAAAATACGTAGTTAGCATTTGTATAGATGAAAAAGATAAGTAGTAAACATGTATAAAGAATAAGAAAATACGTAGCTAACATTTGTATAGATGAAAAAGATAAGTAGTAAACATGTATAAAGAATAAGAAAATACCTAGCTAACATTTGTATAGATGAAAAAGATAAGTAGTAAACATGTATAAAGAATAAGAAAATACGTAGCTAACATTTGTATAGATGAAAAAGATAAGTAGTAAACATGTATAAAGAATAAGAAAATACGTAGCTAACATTTGTATAGATGAAAAAGATAAGTAGTAAACATGTATAAAGAATAAGAAAATACGTAGCTAACATTTGTATAGATGAAAAAGATAAGTAGTAAACATGTATAAAGAATAAGAAAATACGTAGCTAATATTTGTATAGATGAAAAAGATAAGTAGTAAACATGTATAAAGAATAAGAAAATACGTAGCTAACATTTGTATAGATGAAAAAGATAAGTAGTAAACATGTATAAAGAATAAGAAAATACGTAGTTAGCATTTGTATAGATGAAAAAGATAAGTAGTAAACATGTATAAAGAATAAGAAAATACGTAGCCAACATTTGTAAAGATGAAAAAGATAAGTAGTAAACATGTATAAAGAATAAGAAAATACGTAGCTAGCATTTGTATAGATGAAAAAGATAAGTAGTAAACATGTATAAAGAATAAGAAAATACGTAGCTAACATTTGTATAGATGAAAAAGATAAGTAGTAAACATGTATAAAGAATAAGAAAATACGTAGCTAACATTTGTATAGATGAAAAAGATAAGTAGTAAACATGTATAAAGAATAAGAAAATACGTAGCTAACATTTGTATAGATGAAAAAGATAAGTAGTAAACATGTATAAAGAATAAGAAAATACGTAGTTAGCATTTGTATAGATGAAAAAGATAAGTAGTAAACATGTATAAAGAATAAGAAAATACGTAGCTAACATTTGTATAGATGAAAAAGATAAGTAGTAAACATGTATAAAGAATAAGAAAATACGTAGCTAACATTTGTATAGATGAAAAAGATAAGTAGTAAACATGTATAAAGAATAAGAAAATACGTAGCTAACATTTGTATAGATGAAAAAGATAAGTAGTAAACATGTATAAAGAATAAGAAAATACGTAGCTAACATTTGTATAGATGAAAAAGACAAGTAGTAAACATGTATAAAGAATAAGAAGATAAGTAGCTAACATTTGTAAAGAATAAGATACTCACGGGGTCATTTAGCTCAACTGTAGTAGTTTGTCCTTCTCCGTCAGCAAGAGTGAAGCTTTTTCCACTTTGGTGCACCTAAAGAAGACAACATTTATGTTAATGTTTGCCCAGAATCTTCTCTCTCATATCGTTACACACGACAACGACCTTTTCAACACGCCCGGCGACGCACACCGGTTTGTTGATATAGTTGGACAACATAGAGCAGTTAATTCGAGGCTTTGGGAGGTCCAGTAGTGTCGACATCTTGCTGGTTAGCATAAATGGCGACAACTGCAGAATCATAAGCCAAGCTCCCGCGCGAAATGGGCATCACTTACTTTTTAGTTACGGACTGCCCCGCGCGGGCGGGGATTATACGCTTAAGGAAAGCAACCACATGGCGGGAAACCCCGGTGTGCATACTTAAGCGTACCCAAATTTCATTTATTGCATATCCGTTGTCCGTAAACATTTGGTTCCGGTTGACCGCACCAGTGTCAGTATATGATGCTCACATTTCATCGTATTTATTGAACCACTTGATCCAGTAATGCATACGTACAAATCAATAAATGATTACACATGCCTGGAAATAGAAAACATTACTGCGGTCGTTGTCACTATCACGCACATAGACATCTTCTAAGGGTACGCAGCATGGAGCGCTACTGCCTACTGGCGCTGACGAGACGCGGGGCCGCCATCTTGGAGTGGTGATCCGCTCCACTCAGTGCAATTCATTTGGCAGGAGCAATGAACTGTCAACGCATTTAATTCATCTTACCTCACTGAATACCACTGATTTTCACGCGTTTTTTTGTCATACGTGTAGCTATGATAAAGGACACATGTTTTATTATTCATAGTTTGCTTAACAGTGATAGAATATTCTTATATGCTATAAGGGACCAGACGTCCGAGATCAAAACTGGGAATATAATCCCAAAGAATGGGGAAAAAAACAGTCAGCTATTTTTAAATCAAAGAAACAATATGATTAGGTTATATATATACATGCGTAAATCCAACATAAACAATGTATGACTACATTAGATATCTATATGTCTTAAAACTTAGGGACATATAGACTGTATCTCTGTTGGTCCTTGTATCTCTGTTGCTGTAGCAGCACAGAGTTTATTTTGTCTTGACACTTTGTATTGATATTTTGTATTACATTCTTCCCTTAAATGATAATGTTTACAGTTATTGTTTTATATGTATTTTTTATGTATGTATGATAAAAGCATCTGCCAAATACTTCAACATAAACATACACTACCGTTCAAAAGTTTGGGGTCACATTGAAATGTCCTTATTTTTGAAGGAAAAGCACTGTACTTTTCAATGAAGATAACTTTATACTAGTCTTAACTTGAAAGAAATACACTCTATACATTGCTAATGTGGTAAATGACTATTCTAGCTGCAAATGTCTGGTTTTTGGTGCAATATCTACATAGGTGTATAGAGGCCCGTTTCCAGCAACTATCACTCCAGTGTTCTAATGGTACAATGTGTTTGCTCATTGGCTCAGAAGGCTAATTGATGATTAGAAAACCCTTGTGCAATCATGTTCACACATCTGAAAACAGTTTAGCTCGTTACAGAAGCTACAAAACTGACCTTCCTTTGAGCAGATTGAGTTTCTGGAGCATCACATTTGTGGGGTCAATTAAACGCTCAAAATGGCCAGAAAAAGAAAACTTTCATCTGAAACTCGACAGTCTATTCTTGTTCTTACAAATGAAGGCTATTCCACAAAATTGTTTGGGTGACCTCAAACTTTTGAACGGTAGTGTATATTGAAAGTCTTTACATCAGCTAAACCACCAATCTGTTTCACTGGATTCAGAATTAAACCCAATTCTGTCTTACCCAACAATGTTAGTATTTGAATATTGTTTTTTGATTGATTGATTGTTCGAAACTTTTATTAGTAGATTGCACAGTTCAGTACCTATTTCGTACAATTGACCACTAAATGGTAACACCCGAATAAGTTTTTCAACTTGTTTAAATCGGGGTCCACGTAATCAATTCATGGTAATTGGTTAATTGAAGACTTATTCCTGGTTACAATTACACTGTTAAGAAAGTATTGTCTTATACTTTGCCTAAAATGAGAATGCATCAGTGGCGGCTGGTGAATTTTGTTTTAGGTGTCACAATCATTTTTTTCAACTTTATGTTATTCAAGTATGACATTTTTAAATTTAATTAATTTCATTGACAAGCAATTCTATTATGGCCATACTCTTGTTTGCTAGCGGCTACGATTTCAGTACTATTGAAGATATTTTCTCCTTCTCAACTCTGTGGTAATATTTTTTTCACAAAATACAACCAATAGTACGTTAATGTTAAATCTTACTTGTGAAAAGTAATCCCCCGATTCCTATTTTTAACAGTCCGCTCATTTGAGCAGGAAAACGCTGAACACCATCTTTGTTTTCTACCTGTCAACTGTCAGTTTAGGCCGGTTTTTTTCAACCACTGTGCCGCGGCACACTAGTGTGCCGTGAGATACAGTCTGGTGCCGTGGGAGACTATGTAATTTCACCTATTTGGGTTAAAAATATTTTTTGCAAACCAGTTATTATAGTCTGCAAATGATGTGTTGTAGTTGAGTGTCTGCACTGTCTAGAGCTCGGCAGAGTAACCGTGTAATACTCTTCCATATCAGTAGGTGGCAGTAGGTATATAGCTAATTGCTTTGTAGATGTCGGAAACAGCGGGAGGCAGCGTGCAGGTAAAAAGGTGTCTAATGCTAAAACCAAAAATAAACAAAAGGTGAGTGCCTCTAAGAAAAGGCATTGAAGCTTAGGGAAGGCTATGCAGAACGAAACTAAAACTGAACTGGCTACAAAGTAAACAAAAACAGAATGCTGGACGACAGCAAAGACTTACTGTGGAGCAGAGACGGCGTCCACAATGTACATCCCAACATGACATGACAATCAACAATGTCCCCAAAAAGAAGGATAAAAACAACTGAAATATTCTTGATTGCTAAAACAAAGTAGATGCGGGGAATATCGCTCAAAGGAAGACATGAAACTGCTACAGGAAAATACCAAATAAAGAGAAAAAGCCACCAAAATAGGAGCGCAAGGCAAGAAGTAAAACAGTACACACAGGAAAACAGCAAAAAAGTCTAAATAAGTCAGGGTGTGATGTGACAGGTGGTGACAGTACACCTACTTTGAGACAAGAGCTATAGTGATGCATGCTTGGTTATGCTTTAAAGCATACTTGCCAACCCTCCCGTTTTTAGCGGGAGAATCCCTGTATTCAGCGCCTCTCCCGACAACCTCCCGGCAGAGATTTTCTCCCGACAAACTCCCGGTATTCAGCCGGAGCTGGAGGCCACGCCCCCTCCAGCTCAATGCGGACCTGAGACTGAGTGGGGACAGCCTGTTCTCACGTCCGCTTTCCCACAATATAAACAGCTTGCCTGCCCAATGATGTCATAACATCTAGGGCTTTTAGAGAGTAGAGTGGACAACTGCGCACACAACAAGGAGACGAAGCAGAAGAACGAGGAAATTACAGACATGGCGACGCCGTCGACGAGCAAGATGAAGAAATACGCTTGCAAGTTCCAAAACGAATGGAAACAAGAATTTCAGTTCATCCAGGACAGTTCGAAGGGGAAGGTGTATGTTGCCTGTAAATTTTGTAGAACAGACTTCTCCATTGAACACGGTGGCCGAAATGATATACTCATCATGAACGGAGAAGTTAAACAGGACAATACTGCCATCTAATGGATGGCCACCGGAAAACTGAAATTGAAGTATTTCTTTTATTTATATGTAAATAAAATAAATATATACATATATATATATATATATATATATATATATATATATATATATATATATATATATATATATATATATATATATATATATATATATACATATATATATATATATATATATATATATATATATATATATATATATATATATATATATAGCTAGAATTCACTGAAAGTCAAGTATTTCATATATATATATATATATATATATATATATATATATATGAAATACTCGAGTTGGTGAATTCTAGCTGTAAATAACCACGCCCCCCCTACCCCCCACCTCCCGATATTGGAGGTCTCAAGGTTGGCAAGTATGTTTAAAGTCATATCCAACAATTGCGACGACGACTTTTTACTGTCAACTGAGTTTTGTTTTTTAATGATTTCTGCTGGTGGTGTGCCTCTGCATTTTTTTCAATGAAAAAAATGTGCCTTGGCTCTAAAAAGGTTGAAAAACACTGATGTAGGCTGCTCGCCGGCTCCTCATCACCACTTCAAGATGGCGGCCGAATTTCTCGCGTCACAACAGCCGATGCTGCGTCTACTTATAACATGTCTATGATCACGCACGGCCGCGTGTTTGTTGAGGAACTGGTGATACTAGTACGTGCGGTTTCTACACGGACAAACTCGACAACGCACCACCGGAAATATAATGACTTAGCGCTTTCTTGTACACAACAGTTGGCGGAAATTCTCTAAAGGAACCGCGCATTAGTTTTACGTCATGAAAAGACGTAAAATGGCCGAATCCAGAACTCTTTAACAACGACTTTCTACTTTCGAAGCTCCGATCTTTCCTGTGAAAAAGTAGACCGACGATTACTGTAACTGTACCTCATTCATCTGACGTCATTCATCTGACGTCAACATTCCAATCTGACGCCGTTTCTGTTTCTGTGATCATTTGTAGGTCGACCATGTTGTCTTTCTTGGGTTTGCGTAAAGACTCAAAGAAGCAAACGGAGAAGGAAGCTGATGGCGGCTTTGTTATCATTGGTAAGCAACCTTGTGACTTCATTATCAACACCCTACGTTTATGTACGTGACCAAAACGTTTTAAATGCAACATTTCTCCCCCAAAAAGTGATACAATTGAAAAAGTTTTCCAATTCTATTTACTTTTTTTGTGTGTCCTGGATTATCCGCGAAGACAATACAGAAATGTGTGACCTTTATTTTGGAAAAGGAACTTCAAAACATCATGGCTCCCTTATTGTGTGGGAAAGATGCACAAAATAAGAAGTAAATGGATTAGTTAAGTCGGTGCTTTTCAACCTTTTTTTGAGCCAAGACTAGTGTTGTCCGATAATGGCTTTTTGCCGATATCCGATATTCCGATATTGTCCAACTCTTTAATTACCGATACCGATATAAACAGATACCGATATCAACCGATATATGCAGTCGTGGAATTAACACATTATTATGCCTAATTTGGACAACCAGGTATGGTGAAGATAAGGTACTTTTTTAAAAAAATTAGTAAAATAAGATAAATAAATTAAAAACATTTTCTTGAATAAAAAATAAAGTACAACAATATAAAAACAGTTACATAGAAACTAGTAATGAATGAAAATTAGTCAAATTAACTGTTAAAGGTTAGTACTATTAGTGGAGCAGCAGCACGCACAATCATGTGTGCTTACGGACTGTATCCCTTGCAGACTGTATTGATATATATTGATATATAATGTAGGAAGCAGAATATTAATAACAGAAAGAAACAACCCTTTTGTGTGAATGAGTGTAAATGGGGGAGGGAGGTTTTTTGGGTTGGTGCACTAATTGTAAGTGTATCTTGTGTTTTTTATGTTGACTTAATTAAAAAAAA